>NC_083228.1:100041323-100344354 GCF_032191835.1 Heteronotia binoei | reverse complement strand
GTAGCTTCAGTAAAGAACACTCCCGATGAACTGTGCACGATGGCCTGGCATACTGCAGTGCAACATGTATGCTGGAGGTTTCCAACCTTTGGAGTAAGTTTATCTTAGGAGTAAACTATTCTGTCTACTGTAACCCAAAGTGCAGGCATTTTATAGGCATGTGGCCATTTACGCATGTACACCTAACTCTGAGCTTTTGGGGACTTGGGCCTTTGTATACACAGATAGTGCTGGGCAAGAACTGCATTTTTGCAGTAGGCTTTGTTTAAATAGTGTTAGAGGTAAACTGTTAAGAGAAGGCTTAATATATAGATAGGAACAGTTATAATTTTGTGTGACCAGTTAAAGTGTTATAATAATTTTAAAATACTTAACATTTTGGTTTTACTTTATAATGACTCATCAAACAAAAATTATTCTCTGAATGTAAGAGGCCTTAATAATTGTGTTAAACGCAAGCATGTATATTCTAATTTGTTATCACTACATCCTGATATTCTTTTTCTTCAGGAAACCCATTTGAGAGGTAAAGGGAAACCAATCTTTAAAAATAACTGGTTTAATTTTCAGTTTTAGGCTAATGGATCCTCAAAATCCAGAGGTGTTGCTATATGGTTATCTAAAAATGTTCGGTTTCAACTGCAAGACATTTTGAAGGATTCTAGGGGATGTTTTATATTTGTGAAAGGTATGCTTAAAAATCAGAAAATGACTTTAGGATCAATATATGCTCCAAATTCTGAACAAATTCCCTTTTTAACTGAAGTATTCAAAATTTTAGATACTTTTAAATAGGGTGAGTGTGTTTTAGGAGGGGATCTTAATTTAATTGCTAATTATAAGTTGGATCGAACATACCCAAGGGGAGAAAGAACCCAGACACGAAATAGTAATACCAAATTGATTTCTCTTTTTGAAATGTATGATTTGATAGACTCATGGAGAAATACTTTACGTTTTTTATTATGCGTCATTTGGTGCATACACGTATTGATTACATTCTGCTTACATCAGGATTAGCACAGCAAGTGGTGTCCTCTCAAATAGGCTACAAATTGTGGAGTGACCGTGCATGGGTGGAAACAATATTAGACTCAAAAGAAAAATCCAACACAAAACAATATTGGTCCTTTAATTCAAATTTATTATCCAGTCATACTTTTGAAGAACAGTTAATTGAATATATTACAAATTATTTCAAAGAAAATTCACAAGATGATTCTCTCCATTGATCGTATGGGATGCTCTAAAACCAGTCTTGAGAGGCTAAATTATATCTCACTCTGCATTAACATTGTATCTCACCCTGTATTAACAAACAGAAATGAAAATTAAAGCAAGATTTAATTTTATCTATTCAAAAATTAGAGCATAAACAGACATGTAATAAATCAATATATAAACAATTGTTAACTAAAAGAAGAGATCTGGAAATTCTAGAAACTGATACAATAAAAAGGGATTTATTGACTCTTAAACAAGAACATTGGCATAATTCTCCTAAGCTACTGAAAATTTTAGCAAAAAGGGCAAAACAGTTGTGATTAAACAAAAAAAATAATATGATTAAAAACAAAATTGGCAAAATACTAACTAAAACTGAACATATTTGTCAAGTTTTTTATGAATATTATAAAGAGTTATATTCAACTACTAATCTATCTCAACCTACTCTTGATAATTATTTTCAAAAGCATATACCATTAACTTTAACGCAAGAGACCTGTTAGACAAACCATTTACTGAACAAGAACTTTTAGAAACAATTCAAGCATTTAAGGTTAATAAGGTCCCAGGGCCGGATGGTTTCACAGCAATGGGAACAATGTCTTGACTTACAACGCAGTCCATAGTTAGTCTTGACAGGCGACTTCCTTGTTGGGAGCCAAGTGTTAATCGGGGTGTCCCTCCTAGCTAAAGGTTGGAACCACTAAGCTAAACTACTCAAAAATTAGAATTTAAAAGTCAGGATCCAACAGGCTACTGGCTACTTCCTTAGAGATTAAGACATGGGGCAATCAGTAACATCATTGTTCAATATCTATGGTTAGTTCAGGACTACTGAAATAAAGCTGGAGACAATTCTGTTAAACTTGTTCCCTTAATAATGAATCATTACTTACTAAGATACAGTAAAACAAAAGAATGTATAACAATTCCTAAAACATACAACAATGAGGAAATATGCAGTAACAATTACAGGCAATAATATGGAGCACATGCAATATGATACATATGTAAGCAAGTTAGACTGTGAAGTGAATTAACTCATGTTCCTTTCCGGCAAGTGACTTATTGTAGCATGAATGATCAGGATAACACATTCAAACATAGGTGAGAACATTGCCAGTGATGGGCAGTCCATACTGGCTACATTGTTTACATTAGAAAACCCATTTCACAGTTCATTTCTCCCCCCCCTCCCCACACACACCCAGAGGGAAATATTACTGCCAAAAGGAAATCTTCTTGTAAACCCAGCTTGGAATTGGCAATGGTGCTTTCCAGTCTTTATCACCTATGAGCTTTGAGCAACTGGGGGATTGGGGGAAGGAACCAAAAAGGAATGAAAACATTCACATATGACAATGTGAAGGGTGATTGTTTACTATTGCAGGGAGTAGTGAAAACAGAACAAAAATGCATACATTCAACCAAGAAGAAAGGTTCCTTGAACAGCTATTAGTAAAGTGTTCTCCTGTCCAGGGTATAGCAACTAGTGAGCTTTTACATCACAAGCTTGCACATGTCATGATAGGGGCCTGCATCGGGCAGGTTTACTTATTACACTAAGCATTCAGGACTTTTAGGAGGCTTTTTCCTTTTCAAGGAAGGAAAAGAACATACACAATTCAGAAAACACAACCCCAAATATACTTTGTTGCAACATAAAAAAAACTTAACCTAAAACATTGTGCACAAGGTTGTAGCTCCAGGGAAATGAGCAGAGTTGGGGTGTCCCCCATATAATGAAAATAGTCCTACAAGGGAGGGAAGAAAAGCCTTTGCTATAGCTTTGGAGTATAATAAATTGTCAAAACAATAGAAAAACTTCAAAAACAAAAACTGAGGCCTCAATAGAACAATGCTAGCTAGCTTTATATGAGAGGGATTAGACCCAAAATGATAAGTGAGCTAGAACAGAGAAATTAAAACCCTGGACATAAGTGAGGTGATCAAGTCCCACTGAATCCAGTTTTTCTCTGTGCCAGTTCAGCTAAAACTTTCTGGTATGGGGGTCTCACATGTGAGCATAGATTTCAACAAAACTTAACAAAACAAGACTTCTGAAAAGCAACATAATGGTTACACATACATAAAACAATTCTTAACAGACTTACCAATAATTCTTAAAACTACTGAGCATGCATTAGACTTGACCTGCAGGTCCAGCTTTCCTGTACATCTATATTGAAAGAAAAGATGAGCAAACTTAACAAAACAATGAGAAAATCCTAGAAATCCAATTCTGGTTAATACACCTTGACGAACACATAAAACAATTCTTAAATCTACTTATTATAAGCATGCAATATATATATATATATATAAACTTAGAAAGAGAAAATATGTGGCAGGACATCTGCCAGAAAACCTTGAGATGTTGCAAAAACAAGTCAAAAGAAAGACTGAGGCATGAAAGCAGGGTGCTGGACATACCCCTTGAAGAAGACACCTTTTATGGAGTAAAGGACAGAGCTGTATGGTGGCACAATGCTCCAGACTTAAGGCTTGTGTCAGAGAACACTTTTCCTCTGTGCATGTGCAGAGTGCAAAGATCATGTTTCTAGAAGCCAACATGGTGTAATCATAATCACTGAGGGAGAGAGAATGGTCAAGGCAGATGACCAATTCTAGATTGAAATATAACAGTCAGAAATACCAAGTAGCAAAATTATTATTACTTAAGGAGTCTGGGTTAATTTTGGATCAAAGACTAGGCTTCTTCTTTCTAAACTTTCTAGAGGAGGGGAATTCAAGATCTGGGTGGGACAAAGGTGGCACCTGGAGTTTTCCATCTCTCACTCACATAGTTAAGATTTTCAAATGACCAAATTTCTTCTTCCCTGGCTAGTTATGGATCTGATTTATAACAGAAAATGGGGCTCTTTCTCTAAAGACCCTTGGTTGCTTGTGCTTTAAAAGGAGAGACTTGAGGTGAACAAAAATCAAATTTCTCAGGGCAATGCATTTCTAAGACTATATTCTCTTGCTTTTGTTACTTATAAAACCTTTTCCTGCCTCTTCTGGTGCTGCCAGAGATTTCAAATTGAGCAAGAGGGAGGATGATTAGCATTTCTCCCTGATGGGAGGAGAGCATAAGAACTGCACATTTGCAATACTTTAGCCAGCTCTGTTTGGGCTAGTCTCAGGCACTCTGTACAAGCTCAGAGGCTATACCATTTAAAATTCATAGACCTGAGGCAGTAAATGTTTTCTGACTTCACAAATGGGAGAGAAAGATAGACTTGGAAGTTTCACCAATTTTCATTTAGTCAATTTAAAAGTTGAAAGTTAAAAGTTACATTTTACTCTGAATGCTTTGAATTAACAAAAACTAGTTCAACCTCTCTTTCTCAGAGGTACTTGAGGTATTCAGAGGTACTTAGACTAAAGATATTACACTAAATTTTCATTACCCTGCAGAGAAAACTGAATCTGCAGGCTGGAACCCTTGCTGGGATTCCAGGAGATCTCCAGGCCTCACCTGGAGAACTGGCCTGGTCTAATTGTAGTCCAAATCATTGCTTTTCTGTTTCCTTAGCTACTTAAGGGAAAAGAGGTCTTTGTTACTTTACAAAGCCAGGTCTCTCTAAGAGGCATCCACGTTCTAAAGGTTAGATTTTTCTTGGGGGAAGATTTAGAGACAAAGGAGCCTTTCCTGCCCATGTTGGACTTCCATTCTCTGAAGTTCCATATGCATGGAGTTGCAGGTCCAGCAAATGCCACAGAACAATCAGCACAGTCAACAACCATCTTCCTTTTCTTCGCACCCCTTCCAACCCTCCCAGCAATTAACACAGAACAATGGTCACATTGAACAGCCAGTTTCCTTATCACTACCCTTCCAGGAAGCCCCACCTAACAATGGGCACATCCACAAACTAATTGCCCTTTCATCACACCCCCTCCAGCCTAGAAATAGCAGCTCTCCAGCAGCCCTGGCCCCACTCAATGCACAGCAGCCAAGAAGGTCTGAGCGCCTGCTCCAGCTGCAACGCCACTGAGGATGTTCTCTGCAGCTGAGAACGAAACGTCTAGAAGGAAAACTTTCTCCAGTAGAACACGGCACTTGATCCCGAAAGATTCTACAAACCCTAATGATGTTACCAGCCGTGAAAACCTGAAATCTTTGATTATGTTCTTTGCTTGAGTTGGTTTGTGTCAGGTTTGTAGGAGATTCCTGGGTTAAACATTGCCTGGATTCTCAGGTTGTACATTGCTGTGGATTCTCTGATTTCACATTTGTTGGGATTGCAAAAACCATATTAATTTGACAGAGATGATTCTTTGGTTTGACATTGGCTCACGTTGCACCTTTGTTGTGTTCGGCTTGCTACATTGTCCCTTGTTTCTGCTGGGATTTCCTGGTTCTTTGTTAGTTCTTTGGGCCTGTTGGTTCTGTCTTCTTTGAGAGGTTTTTGGACAGTGGTTGCTTTGTTTGCTCTTGTATACTTCGTTATTTTGCTGTTCTGGAACAAGTATGAATAGCTGGAAAAAGGATGGCTGGAAGCATTTTTGGGGGGTCCATAGTACCAGACCCTTTGGGGCTTTTTTAATGGCCATGCACCAATGGCTCTGCTGCAGTTTTGATACAGTTTGATCAAAAAACAGCCCTCTATCCGTCTGGACAGATTTCCCCATAGGAGACAATGCAGTCAAATATTACCCATTACAATTTTTGTAATTGCACATGAAGGGGTAAAAGGGTATTTTATGACGTTACACAAAGAAAGCCCCTGTTTTCTTTTCTGGGGATAACAAATATTTCCTTTCACCAAAACTTGTGTGCATAGGATATTCTTGTGTCTGTTGGGAAAGAAGTGGCAGAGCAAGTTTGGGTGGTGGGCCAGGCAAGGAGGGCAAAACAGCTACTGGAGTATTAGAACAGAAGCATTGGATATGCACTGTCATACAAACCCATTAGCAATTGTGAAGCCGATTTATGATGCCACAGTGCTGGCAAAGGAGTGGGGGTGAGGGAGAGAAAGTCAGTTTTTAGGCTGAAAGCCTTGTTCTTATATGAAATTTGTTTAAGGTCCTGAATGACTGTCCTTCTAATTCAGGAAATGCTTCAACTAAATCCTCACTGTTTTTGAGCAAAAATTTGTTTTCAGAGCAACAATTTGAATACTTTTCTTTTCTTTCTACCTCCTTTCCATGCGGGCCTTTTGTCTCCAATGCATGACACACATCCCTTTCTTTCTCCAAGTTTCTGAAATGATGTAGTGGTAATATTAGCAAACTTCCCATGTGAGTTCAAGGTGAGGCCTTTAAGATTTTTTTTTTAAAAAAACAAAACCCTAAACTAGTTTCACACTGCAAGAATAAGTGTGAATGTTTATTAGCGAATTTTATAACTCCTTTTTGTCCTTGAAGACATGTCTTGCAGTATTTTTAAGGTCTAAGAATTAAACTGTGGCCTCTAGAAACCATTTAAGTTGTAATACAAAATTATGTTCTGTTGATAGCTTTAAAAATCATTCAATGGAATTGAATCATGGGCACATGATTGCCTGCTTAATTCTGGATTCATTTAACCTGCAGAAAGTATCTCATTTTCCATTAAGTAATTTAAAGATTCTCTTCCATAAGGACATGTTTTAACATTTTAATATTTCTCTTGAGCTGTTCTTATTGGGAGAAATGTTGTGTTGTCTTTGTAATGCTCTTTGCCCCCCAAGTCGGAATGAGGAGTTGGACATAAATTGTTGGTATAACTATGGGCCACTTTATTAAGCATAATGAAAATGGTAAGGGCACCCAGAACTGCGGCCTGGTCAGGGCTAGGGGTCTCAACAGACCGCTCCCCTGCCATTCACGGATGAGAGACCCAGCCCCAGCTGGAGCTGTGTGACACAGCTCCCGCCAGGCCGGCCCAGCAAGAAGGCACGCCCCAGAGGGCCCAACCACAAGATGCACGTCTCAATGGAAGGCACCCTCTAGTCAAGCCTCCAGGATGTTCAGCATTCTCCCACCCCGGGTCTTCAGACCCAAAGGTTGATTCAGCCAGACCCCTAATTCCCCAAAAGGGGGATGCTTCATGGTCCTTCCCTAGCCACATAGCACCATAAAACCAGTAAAACCTGCCAAACTAAAAGTGACCAACCTATTTAACGGCACCTCCCTCTAGCCAAATTCACAATCCACTGAACTACTATGCAGCGTAGGCAAAAAAACCACCCCAGCAAATGGCCAATCAGCTGGGGAACAAAAAATTCCTACCCGGCCCCCCACACATGAGGCGACCAGCACTTGCCTACATAACAAACAGGGCGGGTGGGAGGGCCGATCTCTGATAAGGAACAGAAGCTGGGGGCGGGTGATCAGCCAAAGCAACGGCCAAGCCCCGCCCCTTCAATACGCTCCCAAACGGGCTGTCAATCCTCCCTTCCCCTCCAGGGAGGCAAAGATCGACCCAGCAGCCTAGCAGCAAAGCTGCCAGCTGCTAGCAACACATTCTATGCGAAAGACATGCAGACATGCTAGTAGCAAAAGATAGTCTTTAGATTATATCAAACCACATTGAGAGCCCATATTCCATGCACTGCTCTCCCCTGCCATTTAATCCTCTTTCTTTCTTTCTTTCTTTCTTTCTTTCTTTCTTTCTTTCTTTCTTTCTTTCTTTCTTTCTTTCTTTCTTTCTTTCTTTCTTTCTTTCTTTCTTTCTTTCAAAAAGTTGTGTTTGTTTGTCTGTCTGTTTGGATTTTTATAAGTTCAGCCAGCATTATTTATATGGTCACCAGAATTTATAATATTCATTGTCAAGATTTTGGATATGTACGTCATACATTGTTCTTATATTTGCCATTGTTTGGTATACGAAGAAAGATATGCATATTTTAGTATTTATTCTTTTAATAAAGTTTGATTGATATTTTTTAAAAAAGAAAAGACATTCATTATAAGCAAGAAAGAATCATTTATATTACACCCAAAACTGGACTGAAACCCAACTTGCCTACTGAAACACAAAGATCTAAAGTGCATGTTATGAATGCATGTCTACCAGTGACCACCTCACAGATCTCTCAGATAACATATAGTTCATGGAACTATGAAACAGGGTGTCATCCCACCTTCATGACTAACACATAATGAATTGGGAAGGCATAATAAAAAAATGAGCATATTAATGTCAAACCATGAGTTGAGACTCAATTGATGTGGCAATGGACTCTTGCTACATGGATAAATACTTGATTCATTCTTTTGTTGTTTATAAGATTAGTCAAGTTTTCAGTTCATAATGACATTATCTAGCTGTGTATTACAAGGGAACTGTATTGTTGTGCAGGGGTGGTGGTGGTGGAGAACAGAAGATAATCCAAAATATTAAAACCTGGCTAGAAACCAGATCTGGGTGGACAATGTGTTCTAAACACCGTTTGTCTCAACTAATAAGCAGGAGGATGACAAAAATTAACTGAGGAAAAGTACACTTAAAATGTTAATTAGAGCTTAAGACCACCCAGTTTTTTAATGACTCCATCACATTACACTTCACAATTCACCACAAAAATTCATCAGCTTATGGTTACCCAAAAGAATAGTAGTCTCTAATTATTTTGTGGTAAATCTCAGTATATTTATAAGATCAACCCTCAGCAAACACTGTGGCACTGATCCAGAGGAAATTAGTCATTTCTAAATCCCTTTAGTATTAATAGGACTAGTTATAACAAAGTTTCTCCACCAAATGCAGAAGGATTTAAGTATGACTAATGTCTCTGGGATTGGGTCCATTGAGTTATGTTGTCTCTTATGCATTAATCATAAAAACAAGAAAAAGACACATAACAGTAATGACATGGGGGGAACCTCATGTTGAAGCCCTGCAGATGTATGGAAACATCACAAGTGCAATAATTCCAATCTCTGTATGCAAAGTTAGAGAGCTGTATTCAGATATTAACATTCATTATCTTCTAGGTTTCCCCTAAGACTTCCCTCTTCAATTAATAATCTATTTTCCCCCATATTCACTTGCTTCATTTCTCTCCCCTAAATTAGTATCCTATAAGGTTTTTCCCACAGCAATATTTCTCTTCTGTTCCTCCATTTCTTTGGGGAGGAGAAATACCCATGACCCATGTTTTCCCATTTTCTTCAGCTTAAAGAAAATCAAAGATGCAAATTTGAAGAGAGGAGCAGCCCCACATTAATTTCCTGAAGGGTGGACCAACCTTCACTGACCACCCCATCATTACCAGCTTGTAGTACAAATAAAAACACAAACACATTTTACAGATTTGCATCTTTGACTCAAATGCTGAGCAGGGGGTGTTGAACTAATTTGTTAGGAGGGCCGGATGTAACACAAATGGAACTTTGTGGGGCTGGGCCTTGTGTGTCATAAAATGTAATCTGCTTTTTTGACACCTCCACAGAGTTCTTTTAAGCCACAGGATAAAATCACCACTGTCAAACATATTCACATTACTCATGAACTTCGGCATTAAAAAATATATACAGCACTGACCACTGTTTTGGGTTAAGTTCCTTTTTATAACCTATTTGCTCTCTGTTGACTGATGGTTTCTTTGTTGATGACTCACAATGATTGCTGATACTTCCTCAACAGATGAAAATTGGGAGATAACAGGGATGGGAGCGAATTCCATAATTTGGAGGTATTTGATTTAATGGAAAGCACTTTTCAGTAAACAGCGCTGGCACTAGGGTTTTTGGCACCCTAGGCGGCAAGGGAGAGCTGACTCCGAGTGCCTCCAAATGCATGACCTGCCCCACCACCTCCACTCAGCCTTCCTGGGTCTGTACACAAACCTGGGAAGGCTGCGTGGGGGCAGTGGGGCTGGCATGTGTGCTTGGAGGCACTTAAAGCTGGCCCTCCCTTGCTGCGGTGCACCTGCTGCTGTGCTGATCCATCGTTCCCATTCAGCCTCTTCCCAACTGCTTTCCTGGGCAGTGGTGAGGGCAAGCATGGTGGCAGAAGGACGTGCTGCAAGGGAGGGCCAGCTGGAAGCACAGTCCCAGGAAGGCTGAGCAGTGGCGGGGTGGCATGAGACCTTGAAGCTAGTCCTCCCTTGCCACACACCCCACCACCACACCAACCTACTACCCTCACTCAGACCCTTCCCTGCCTCCCCTGCCACCCACCTGCAGGCTGCCCACAGGCTGCCAGGCTGGACAGTGAGACAGAGGAGGGCAGCGGAAAGGCAGGCGGTGGCAAGGGTGAGCACAGCAGGAAAGGGGCCCTGGGGGCAGCCAGATGGTGCCTTAGGTGTCTGCCTACCTGGCCTACTGAGTCACACCAGTCCTGTCAGTAAATTTGGGATTTTCTATCTTCTAACTCATTTGTCATCATCTGAAAACTTTGGCTATTGTTTCACCTTAATCAAAGTAACTAATGAAAAAGATCAACTAGCACTGCTTCCTGAAAAAAAATATTTGAAGAACCCTCTATTGGCTACCCTTAGTGTTACCAGGTCTGTGTTGGAAAATACCTAGAGACTTCGGAGATGGAGCCAGGAGAGGGCAAAGTTTGGAGGGGGGCTCAGCATGGTATAATACCATAGAGTCCACCCTTCAAAGCAGACATTTTCTCTGGGGGAGCTGACCTCTGACAGCTGGAGATTGGTTGTAAAAGCAGGAGATCTCCAGGCTCCACATGACCAAACCCTGATGATATATATATGCACTTTAAGGTCTGACCTTTCTAAATTGGCTGTTGTTCAGTGAATTTTTTGCAGTGAGTAAACAGTCAAATGGTTACTGATCTCCCAGGGACTTCATGCCTGTTCTGCTGAATGGACCCACTGGGCAATGGGCAGTGGGCCAACTGGGAAATGTTTTGGCTTAGGCTTCCTCAAGGGTTGCTGGATAAAGAATCCCTCTTTGCTTACATACTGGTCCCCACTTGTTAGTTATTTTTCCAAAGCTCCAAACCATTCATTTTCAAAAAATTATTTTTAAATTATTGCACTGGAAAACTGAATAACGGCCATCTATAATGCAAGTAAGAGTGGAAAGAGGTAATTATGATGCAGAAAGAAGAAAATATTGAAGGCCAAAACCTCTGGTATTTCCCAGTTTAAAATATGGGGAGATGGTTGCTATTGAATTTTGATTAAAGCTGAGATTTATCTCTGATAATTTGAGCCAGCCAACATAGGCACTTTCAGTGATAAATCAAGCCTCTATATAATATTCTGTGTCTAAAGGAAACCTAAAAAGGTTGTACTTCAAAGCGTAGTGGTATAGTAAATGCACAATTAATTATTCCTCCCCTTTGTATTATTCAGTGCTCTTAACTTGAGGCATGATCTATGTAAGGTTGTCAAAATCAAAAGTCCAGTGTCAGCATTCTGTCTGGGTTTGTCCTCCTTACTTTAGTTTGCTATTGAAAGATAACATATTTTGTAAGGAGAATGTGGGCAACAGAAGCAGGAAGCAATCATATGCTTCTTGCCAAACAACTTAGGGCTGCCCCTGGCTTCCATTTAACACCACCATCGGTGGAAGAAAAATAAACAATTTAAAAATATCATTGGTGGGCTGATGGCATGATGCCACTTCCAGATTTTGTCTGGAAGTGATGTCAGTCCTTGAGGAATTAGAATCTGTCCTCTAGGAATTAGAAGATATCATCTAGGATGTCAGTCCTCTGGGAGTAGTGGTGTCACTTCTGGGTTTTCCCTGGCACTGACATCATCCTGCTCCTGACAGTTCCCCCATTTCCCTGCCCTGCAGTGTCCCATTGGTTGGCAACCCTAAACATTTTTCCTCCAAAGATCCCTTTCTAGTTTAGAATTAACATATACTCATTTAAAAGCAGACATGCAACATAACTGCAAAAAACAACTTTAATACAATACAACGGTGGTATATTCTTATGAAGTAAAGTTACAACACGATCATAAACAGAGTTATGCCCATTGACATCAATGGGCTCAGAAAGGTGTAACTCTGTTTCAGTTTGCACTCTTAAGACTCAACACTTTTTCTTACCATTTCACAATATGTTCTTCTGTTGGAGCTCTTCTCAGATACCAACTCAATCTACATTTCTCTCTCTTTTTGCCCCATTTCGCTGTTTTCAGTGATAGAAAAGATGGATGGAAGAGCTTTGCAAACAAATGTTAAGGGGGCTTATAAAGAAAAAAACCAAATACATTCAAGGTTCTGCATGAGTTATTGGGTGTATCAGTAATAGCAACACTGTGTAAAACAACTGATATTACATATATTTACCACACTCATCTACATTCATAAATTCTTCACCAACTTATACAATAGCATAAAGTGTACTGTGACTGCAGTGTGCAGCTGTGACTACTAGCTTCAAAAAAACATGGTTGTGGCTTGCAGCTGTGACTGACAAGTTGCCTAGGTGAAATCTTTTTTCTAATCTTCATCAGAGTTCTATCAACTTCATCAAGCCATATATTCACAAGAGGCTTAAACCTGGAGCCAAAATCTTATCATTTGAAAAGCAAACAGCTTCCTTGGAAGGGGGTGGGTTCTCCTTTGGAGATTTCCAAACAGAGGCTAGAGGGCCATCTGACAGCAATGCTGATTTGGTGAACTTAGGCAGATCATGAGAGGGAGGGCAGGAAGGGTGGCATCAGTGCTTAGTTCTTGTGGCCCTTTCTTACACTCCCAAGGAAATGCTGGTCCCCACTTTGAGGCCAGAAAGCAATTTTCTTCAGGCCAATTTGTCCAGGGATCCTGGAGATTTTTTCTTTAATATAATCATCTTCTGAGCTTGGAGCAGGGATATCTGGGTATGTGCAGGAGAGGTATTTGTGAATTTCCTGCATTGTGCAGGGGGTTGGACTAGATTACCCTGGGGGTCCCTTCCAACTCTATGATTCATCTTAACAAGCAGCACAGAAGGCTTCCAACACTGAGGGGGTGGCAGAATGCTCTCAGACAACTTTGAGAGCTTTCTGTTAACCTTTTGATGTTGGAAGCTTTCTCTACTCCTTGTTAAGATGAAATTGACTTTTCAAATTATAAAATAGATTTTGGTTTAAGATTCCAGCCTCTTGTGAATATATGGCTTGGTGAAGTTGATAGAACCCTGTTGAAGGCTAGAATGAGATACCTAGGCAACTTGTTAGTCACAGCTGTGAGCTGCAGAAACATTTTTTTGAAGCTAGTAGTTTTTCTGAAGTTAGTTGTATTGGCACTTCTTGAGTTACATTCAGCTCTATTTGCAGTTTATTAGACATTTTGTCTGGTTTTGAGACTGTTTCGGCATGTCATTATAAATAATGACCGCCCAGCTTGAGCCCAGCTTGCTGCTGTCTGGCTCCAGTGCTGCCCAGCCTGCCACCTCAAAGAACTTCGGCTATCAGGGGGCTCGAGGAGGATTCTTACCTCCCCCCACCCCAAGGCCTGCTGAGCTTGGTGATCAGGTGGAGACTAAAGGGAGATAATTCAATCAGGCCCTGGGCCAGAGAAAGCTCCTGCACACACACTGCACTTTAATATTGTATTTGCACCTAACACCTTGGCACTTTATTTTCTGCCTTTAACATCTCAGCACTTTATTCAACTGTGCACTTCAGTAATACCCACTTAATGAAATCTGTGTCCATTGCCAGCTATAGGACTTTAAATTTTTAATTATGTGATTATTGGCTGCTAAATTAATTGATCCTATTATATTTGTAGTTGATTAATTGGGTGGAGTAATTTGGGGTTAGAATTAATTGATATTGGAATTAATTGGTTATTGATTGGATGTGTTATTGGCTAATTGATTAAGGTGTATTAATGATGGGGAGGGTTTTTTAGGATTAATTGGCCACTGGTTAAATTGAATTTTTTTTAGCTAATTAATTGGGTAGGAAATTAAGGTCTACCATTAATTAACTATTTAGGGAATATTAGTTGGCAGGGGG
This sequence comes from Heteronotia binoei, assembly GCF_032191835.1. Classification (NCBI taxonomy): domain Eukaryota; kingdom Metazoa; phylum Chordata; class Lepidosauria; order Squamata; family Gekkonidae; genus Heteronotia; species Heteronotia binoei. Next base: position 100,330,261 of record NC_083228.1, on the reverse strand, counting down.
AGAGTAAATTGGATTAGGGAGGGTGGCTTTTAGTTGGCAACGGCGGAGTGGGAAGTATATTGAACAACACATGGGTATAGCGGTGTATCCTTATATTGGTCTGAGGCTGTCGTGGAGACCAATAGGGGATGACCAGCCTAGGGATCCCAGTACTCCTGGGGAGGGGAAGGTATGACGGTGGGAGTAGACACAGATGTAAGGGAAGGCAGCCGAGACATGAAGGTGCTTGACCCCCTTCCAGTCTGCATGTCATCCCAATGGTAGCAGGTTGTGGGGTCACGTCAAATTACTCGCTTCTGTCATTGGTGTTATGCAATGCCAGGTCCATTAATAATAAGACCTCAATCCTTCGGGACTTTCTGTGTGAACAGAAAATGGACCTGGTTTGCATGACTGAGAAAATGGACCTGGTTTGCATGACGGGTAAGAGATGGGGAGACAGTAGTTCTCTCCCAGGTGGCTCCCCCAGGATACTGAGTCTTTCATGAATCATGGACTAGCGGGCAGGGGGGAGGAGTGACCCTATTCATATGGGAGGCTTACTCCTTCCGGGCCTTCCTGTCTCCAAAGTTCAATGGTATCGAATGTGCCGGTCTGGTGTGGGTTGTTGGGGAGGGTTTGGCGGTGTGGCTGGTGTACCGAACGCCTAATGCCCCAACCAACACCTTACCATCCCTGATGGAGGCCGTAACAGGCTGGGCATTGGAATACCCAAGGCTTTTGGTCCTGCGTGATTTCAGTGTCTATGCTGATGATCCGAACTCTAGTCAGGCAGCGGACCTGATGTCATCCATGGCAACACTAGGGCTCTCCCAATTTGTTACAACACCCACACACCAGGCCGGTCACATGCTGGATTTGATCTTTATGACGAGAGTCTTCATGGACCGGATCACTGCAGAGGCGGCGCATGGTCGGACCACTACTCGTATGGATGTGCCACCCCAAACCTGTTTAGGCAGCGAGCATATTTTAGCTTGCTCGCAGAACCTGATGGATCCAGTGCAGTTCCAAATGGTCCTGTGGGACTCCTGCCCTCCCGGTGATTCTCTAGATGACCTGGTTGAGACCGGGCAAGACCAGCTTACCATGGCCATCGATGAGATCACTCCACGGCACCCTCTGTGCCCTCGTTCTAAGCTGGCTCCGTGGTATAACCTGGAGCTGCGGCTGATGAAACGAAGGCTCAGATAGCTAGAGAGGCAGTGATGGTGTACTCAAGATGAAGCGACCAGAACATCTTATTGAGAGTTTATGAGGTCCTATGAGATGGCAGTCAAAGCCACGAAGAAAGTTTACTTCGCGGCTAAGATTGCATCTGTGAATTCGCGCCCAGCACAATTATTTAGTATCATTCAGAATCTTACAACTTTGCCGAAAGGCAGACTAAACTGTAGGGAATTGGATATAGGCTGTGAGGCTTTTGTGACTTATTTCGCAGATAGGATCTCATCGCTCCACAATGACCTCACTGCCACTGTTAAAACAGTAAAGGAACTTGAGGCTCCGTACCTCTTTTCCAGATTAGCTTTGGATCGTTTTACAACACTCAGCCTGGAGAAAGTCAACAGAATTCTCTCTGCTGTGCACCCAACAACATGTGACCTGGACCCTTGCTCATCCTGGCTGATTAAAGCTTGCCAGCTGAAGCTACAATATCCTATACGGGATATTGTAAATAGATTCCTGTCTGAGGGGCTCTTTCCAGGGCCCCTCAAAGAGGCAGTGGTCCACCTGAAAAAACCATAATTACATCTGCCTGCCGAATTGGCACACTATCGGCCGGTCTCGAATTTGCCCTTTTTGGGACAAAATTATTGATAGGGCAGTAGTGCTATAGTTACAGAGTTTTCTGGAGGACGCTTCCATCCTGGACCCCCATCAGTCTGGCTTTCGCCCAGGCCATGGGGTGGAGACAGTACTGGTTGCCCTGGTGGGTGATCTCCAGCAGCATCTGGACTGAGGTGGTTCAGCAATACTGATGTTGTTGGACCTGTCAGCTGCATTCGACAAGGTCGACCATCAGTTGCTAATTCACTGCCTTGTCGACGCAGGGATTCAGGGGCTGGCCTTACAATGGCTCTCCTCTTTTCTCTATGGTCGGGGACACAGGGTGGTGATCGGGGGACAGTCATCCCAGAGACACCCACTTAATTGTGGTGTGCCTCAGGGAGCAGGACCGGATCTACATGTGTTTTGAGGGAGGGGCAAAATTAAAAAATGATACCCCCTTATGGGCCATTCTATCTTATGGTCCCATATAATACAGTGGACTCCATACCCAATTTGGTGCTCCCCCTCTGTTGGCGCCTGGGGCAAGCACCCCACTCTGCCCACCTAGATCCAGCCCTGCTCAGAGGGTGGTGCTCTCTCCGATGTTGTTTAACATCTATATGCGCCCCCTTGCCCAGATTGCCAGGAGGTATGGGTTGGGCTGCAATCAGTATGCTGATGACACCCAGCTCTATCTACTGATGGATGGACAGTCTGCCTGTACCCCAGAAAATTTGGATCTTGCACTGAAGGTCATGGCACGGTGGCTTAAGCTGAGTCGACTGAAGCTGAATCCGACAAAGACAGAGGTCCTTTGCCTGAGCCGCGGTGGTCCGGGAAGGGGAATCCCCCTACCAGCTTTTGATGGTGTGCCTCTTGCAATGGCACCCAAGGTCAGAAGCTTGGGGGTGCTACTGAAACCACTGCCAAATCCACCTTTTTCCATCTTTGGTGGGCAAGGCAGTTGGTTCCTTTCCTCGACTGCAGCGACCTGGCAACTGTGATCCATGCTACGGATTACTGTAATGCCCTCTACATGGGGCTGCCCTTGTCTCAAATTCGGAGACTGCAGCTGGTGTAGAATGCAGCGGCTAGGCTGTTATTGGGCTCCCCATGTGGGAGCACATACAGCCTGGCCTGTGGGAACTGCACTGGCTGCTGATAGTGTAATGGATTCGCTAAAAAGTGCTGGTTATTACCTTTGAAGCCCTATATGGCCGAGGACCTGTCTACCTTAGGGACCGTCTCTTCCAATATGTTCCCCAGAGGGTACTTAGATCAAGGACATGGAACCTGTTATCGATTCCTGGGCCGAGGGAGGCAAGATTGAAGATCACTCGAGAGAGAGAGCCTTCTCTATAGCGGCCCCCTATTGGTGGAACCAACTTCCAGAAGAAGCAAGAGCCTTGCAGGATCTTGTCCAGTTCTGCAAGGCTTGCAAGACAGCTTATTTTTTACTTGCTTTTAATTGATAGCCACATATGAGGATACTCAAGAAGACTGAACTGAAATTACTGAAATGTATTATTAGCACCAAATGGTTTTTAAAATGTTTTAATTGTTATATTGTTTAAAGTTTTAATTAATGTTTAATATTTGTACATGTTTTTACTGAGCCTGCTTCGTCAGGGAATCCAATAAAATAAATAAATAAATAAATAAATAACTGGATGTCATAAATAACTGAGCAAATATTAACTTACTTTTTTTGGTAAACTTTATTGTAACGTATCGGAACAAGCATAAGGCACTTTTTCCTATTGTAGAAGTTGGTGAAGAATTTATGAATGTAGAGAAGTGTGGTAAATATATGTACTATCAGTTGTTTTACACTGTTTTCATATATTTCCCCAGTTTATACACTGTGTTCCCTAATAGTCTTTTGTCAGTAATAGCAGCAGCAGCAATAGTAGTAAAAGCTCATTGGCAGCATCTATCACATTTTTATTCTGCCTTTCCTCCAAAAAGCTCATGAAGACTTATTTTATCTTCGGAACAGTCCAATGAGACAGGCTAGGCTGAGAGAAATGGTCTAGTTCAAGTTTACCCTCTGAGCTTCAAGGCAGATTGGGAGATCTGACTCATAGACCAAGTCTTTAGAGTTTTGGTGCATGAGAAAAAAATAAAGTGTTGGTTATATAAAGAAGCAAGGATCTTCTGGAGGGGAGTTGAGGGTTCTGTAGCTATCTCTATTGTTATTATTACTACTCTACCGGGGATGGTCCAGCTTGCACCCACAAAGGAGGTAGGATAGGAAGGAAGGAAAAAGAGCCAGATAGTCCCACACTTCATGTATCTTGTCTTGGTAACTCCCGCAACTATGCTGGTCCCAGGCATTCCACACTTGCCTCTGCTGAAATGGGTGCATCCATGTACAGCTTACCTAGGACTGAAGCCACCTTTCCTGGGCTGCATGTGGAGCTGCCATCCCAAATATGCTCTCAAGGGCATGGATGAAGTTTATCTTGAATAGTCAATATGTGGAAGCTATAAGTGTGTCAGCCACTTACTCTGAATGCATATCTGTCACATCTTGTCTTCTTGTGATATACTTCATGTTTTTCTTCTGTCTCTACAGACAGGAACTGTGGCACATCTATCTATGAAGCAAAATCAGTGTGAAATGGCAGCCATAAGGATTCAAGTTATTCAAGGTATTAGGATACTCCTTCTAATAGATGTGCACTGCTGTTTTATTGTCTAACCATTGAAGATAGACATTGATCAGAACCTTCTTCCCAAAGCACACAAAATCCACACAACAAGGGATGCTTTGGCCTATAACCCCCAGACCCCACCACCACCACTTCTTGCCCTGCCACTTGGCAAATCTTTTTTTGAACATATAAGGACTTTCAGAGACTTACTATGCCATGTCACTCTGCTGAGAGTTAAACATTCCTTTAAGCATACTCAAGTCATGAACATTATAGACATCCTCCATCAGTCTTTAACAGTTCATTCCTATTCCAGTTACTCCAGTCTAGGCTCACTGAAATCAATGGACTTTGAGGGCAGTAACTCTGCATAGGCTCCTATTACAGATCCTGTTGCTTGACTTCTCAAGGAGAATGAATAAACAGCTCGTGTTCATTGTATAGCATGCAATGATCCTCAGTTTTAGATGGCCTTCTCCTTTCCTACCTACCCAAAAATCTGTTGAGATTTTATTTATGGTCTTATTTTAACTTTTTCCAGACAAAACGTTTTGAATATTGACACCATTAATCAGCAATAAAAGGATGAATATTTAAACTATTGCTTTTATTATAGTTACACTGGCGCACAAATAAGCACTAAGTTATCGTAAAATATTGTTAATGCACTAAAGAAAGCAAAACTGATCTTCAAACAACATCTTATTACTTCCAAAGTATCAAAGTACATTTAATTACATCTTACCTAAAAAAACCCAAGTACAAAAGATGGAAAGAAATTAATACGTATTCATATTGTGTATATAGAAATGGCTAATATATGGTTAAAGTTATCTATCTATTCCATACATATTTCAGGCACATACCTGACATTTCTAATGAAATATGAAAAAAGCAATATGACATTCAGTTTTAAAATATTGGTAAACATATTACATTGGAATGAACATGTTATGGTTTCTTCTCATTTAAAAACCCTGTCGCTTAAAAATGCAGTGCCATTGGCCACTTTAAAAAAACATACTATTTAATACTGTCAGCTTTAATTTCTCTTTAAAAAGAGCAATAAAGTAAACATACATTTGCTAATATACGTAAACACATTTTTAGTGCAAGAATTAACAAGACCTGTGACTTTACTGTGCTTTCTTGAAATCACAGTGCACTTGACACAAAATTGCTACACTAGAATGTTTAACTTTAGAAATTTAAAGCAAAGTTAAGTGCATACCAAACGTTTTCATATATACAGTCGGTATAAGTGTGTGAGTGTATACGTGTGACCTGGATGTTATACAGATTGCATATTTAAATACAGCTTTGAATGAGTTCATGTTGCTAACTTTTATTATTCTCTTCCTGTTGAGATGCTAGAGAATATAGAAAATGTTTAAATAGCACTTGGTTGTCCTGGAGGCACACCACTTATCTGTGAGCAGCACCATCTCTTAAAATCAGGGACAGGCAACATAATCTTGAGGGAAGGGGTATTATTTTCTAGACAGTGGTCTAGGGCCCAGAATAAACTAACCCTCTGGTGAACTTTCAGCTTCTACAAATAAATGTTGGTGGTAAGAACACCACAGGTGAAAAGACAGTGAACTTGGATGGGGTGATACCTTCTGTTGGTGGAGGAAGTGGCTGTGCTTCCTGAAATATGCCCCTTTTGAGGCATTCTGAAGTTCTTTGCCTTCCCAGAATGCTCCTGAGATAGCAATGCAACCTTTAAAAAAGATTGTGCCATGGCACCCAAGTAAATCTATGTTAGAGACTGCATCAGGCATGTAAACTACCAAATGGTTAATATAGCATTAATAGTGCTGTCCTTAAACAGTGTTACACTCTTCTAAGTCCACTGAAGAACTGTACTGTAAATGTCACAATGCAGTTTTCATTCTTTCAGTTAAAAGTAAGAACATAAGAGAACATAAGAGAAGCCATGCTGGATCAGGCCAATGGCCCATCCAGTCCAATATTCTGTGTCACACAGTGGCCAAAAAAACAGTGGCCAAAAAGTAATGCACACTTGCAATGAAACAGGAATAGCAATAATAAAATGTTTGGTGTGTTTCAGCTGTGACTTCCTGTACCCTTCTGAATACTGCTCAATTTAGTCCCAGAAGTGTTATACTAATAGTTATATTGATCATGTACATTGTTGGTCTTATGCTGAAAATCAGCATTCCCCTTGAGGATTTTAGTGGACTGTTGCAGAAGTTGCAAGGTAAGATGGAATCGCATAGTTTAGCTGGAAAATGTGGACACAGAGAGGACCTGATAAATCCATGTTAGGCCTTTGTTACTGAATAATTCTTTATGGCTACAGCCTATGGTTCACCACTGATATTATTTACTCTGAAGTAGTCCCCTTGAAGATTTGTTCTCAAACTAAGGGTGTGAGGATTACTCCGTATGAAATACCTAAAAATGACTTACAATACAATCCTAAAGATAGTCACACTTCTCTAAATCCATTTACTTCAGTGTAATTAAAACAGTGTAACTCTGCTTAGGAATGCACTGTTAATTCCTTTACTAATAATGGCATCATGAAGTAAGATAAACTTTAGCTCCTATTACTGCAGTATTACTTGCCTTAACAAATCAGATCTATAATCCTATGCATTTGTTTTGGCTAATGTGCCTTTGGTGCTACCATAAAATCCATGCATTACCTTTTATGAACTTTCATCAACACTGCAGGTTATGTATCCTACTCTAAAGACTTCAGATCTTAGGGTAAGAATAATGATCAATAGGTAAATTTTCAGACAGTCCTATAGCTATGGTGGGGATCCCAGGGGGCCCGGCCCCATTACACATCAGTCAGGCCCCACAAGACTTTGCTAGAAATATTTTTTTCAATTATTGGGGAGCACTGAGGGGGCTCCAGCACCTGTCTGCCTGTGCCCACCACCAGATTCAGAGGGCAGCCCAACTATGTGGCCCTTCACAGCCTGTGGCACCCAGCCAGAGCAGGCAGAGCCCTTGAAGGGCCTAGGGTGGCACTTGGCAGGTGTTGGCAGTGGCACAAGGGAAGGATGCAGCCAAAGAGGGAGTTCTTGATCTGCCTGACTCCTGCTGCTCCACACCAGCTCAGGCAGTCCTGGTGGCTGAGATGGGCACCAGGCCCCACCAGGGATGTCACACCCCACCAGTTCCCCCAGGTCCTCCCCACTGAGAATTTACTGATTGTGGGCCTGTTTTCAGATATCTTGCTTTTTCTTACTTTGCTCTAAGAGTCTGTTGTCAATTCTTGTTTGGTTTCAATTACACTTTCTAAGGAGTATATAACATATCATCTAATTTTCATGATGTTGACAGTCATTGTAATTCAGTATTTTTTCCAAGAATCATGCTGAAATCACATTTGTTATTAAGAGATCTTGGTTAATGGATCATCAGCATTATTAACATAAAGAAAAAACCTTAACAATACAAGAAATTATAGCTTCCCCAAATGCTGTGGCACCTCAACAATTTATTTTAGGTGTGTTGATTTGGATGTACACACAGATCTCCTCCCTGTGCTAGTGATGCTCCATTCTCTTCTTTGTGGGGCCAGTGCTATGTTTGCACATACTTGCACTCTTCAGTAAAATGAAAGAAGCAGACTATACAATGTGCCTCAGGTATCTTTCAGAATACACAATGCCCTCAGGGCATGATTCTTCAAAAAAAAAAATCTCATTCAAGATGGCTGCTTCTCCTATTATATCTAAACCACATTGGTATACTTTTCTGAGTGACACCTATATATGAAAATGCAAGATTTATAGTGCCATACTTAACACAGTTAAACCCTTCTATGTCCACTGAAGACAATGCATTTAAGAAAGACTTAACTCTGCTTAGGATAGTGCTGTCTGTATGAAACTCATTCAGAGGACCTTATCCATAGGAGCTCTCTTTTATTATGCTGTCATTCTTACATTTGATTGATTAGACATTTAAAGGTTACAGTGATCTCAGCCTTTTGAATACTTTTAAAGAAACCCAACTTGCTACTGAGGATCCAGGTTGGAAATGCAATGTGTATAATTTTATTTTAGCAAGTAACATTAATTTAATTTGTACACTGTTTTCATTGGAGTGCATGGTAACACAAATAATCAGTCATGTAGCAAGTGGCACAGTTCTAGAACAGTGCTTGGATTACTGTTTCTTTTTTTTCTTTAAAAAAACCCATACCACCAAATTTCAAGCATCGTAAGATTTTGACAGACCTCCATCCAATTATCTATTTCAACATCTTTGTTGTTATGAATGAAATGGTGTTTTCTTTTGCATATACTGTTCAGAACTTAATTACTCTCAACATCCATGTCACTGCTTCTCTGACTTGGGCTGCTGAAGCAGTTGCACAGTAACAATGTGTGTGTGTGTGTTTAGAAAGCGCTGTCAAGTCTCAGCCAACTTATGGTGACCCCAGCAAGGGGCTTTCAACGTAAGTGAGAAACAGAGGTGGCTTGCCATTGCCTTCCTTTGCAAAGTCATCTATGGTGGTCTACCCATCCAAGTACTGATCCTGCTTAGCTTCTGAGATCTGATGCCATTGGGCTATACTATACCATTACATCCCTCATTAGCAACCTACTGAACTGCATACCCATTCCAGCTGTTGCAAATGCACAACATGTGATGATATGCACATGTACACATGTCTATATCTTTGTGTTGTTACTAAAAAACATAAATAACAATACTTAAATACCTACTAGACACACTTATAAACCCCCACACTTTTCTCTCTCTTTCTTATACAGAAATTGTCAATTTGGACATCAAAATATACATTAGTTATAAAATATTTAAAAACTTTATTTGTATTCCAGTCTGGAAAGAAACTACTATTGATAAAGTAATAATCAATTTTAGCAATATAGATTACAAAATAACCTACTAAAATTTTGCTTTATTTTTGGTCTTATTGATCAGCAAATACACAGGCGGCATTGCTGTCAATATCATTTGAAAAGAAAAGCCAATATGACAATAAGTTCAAACGACACATGTCTTTTTTTCTCTTCTCAGAGAATATAATAATTCTTAAAATGATTATTAGAAGAGGAACTTTTTCATGTTGCCAAACTTTTAGAAGCATAGATAAAAATTTAAATATACAAAATATATGTGATCACATGAACTCTATCGCAATATGGATTTTTTCCCCCTTCTTACCCTACACAGTGCCTTCTGAAAGATACATTAATTAACAGATCTCACCCTCATGTACAGCATATAAACCATCTCTTTCTCCTGTTAAAACCAAGAGGTCATAATTCTTTGGTCACGACATTATAGTCTAGTAAGATGGGTGTGATGTTACAGAGGACTATGACCCAATTACAGGATCAACCAGGAATATGACAATGGTTACTCGAGAGAAATGTGCTCTACAGACCCAATCCAAAGGATCAGACTTTCCAAGATGAAGTCTACCATTTCCATTGACTTTAGTGAGACTTTACACTAATTCATACTAACTTGACACAGGATACTTATTTATATATATATTATATATATTATAAAATTAATGTGAAACAACGTGAACAGATTTTGTTACCTTTACTTTCAGGGACCAAAGACAAATGAGAATAGCAATTACAGCTGCATTACCATGACTCTGACTTACTAAATGAATAACTTTATAATGGGATGTACAGTCTTTAGTCACAGTGAACCCTGGTCTCCGCAAATCATCTGAACAAAAGAAAGAAGAGTTTCCATCATTCAATAACCTTTCTGCAGCAAACTGAATGTACATTTTAGGCAATTTAACCCTACTAGCAACACTCAGTAAATATGCCTTGATCCAGCTGAATTAATCCCTTTGCTCAAGCCTGTTTCTCTGTCAGGCTGTACATTACTAATCCATTTGGTCAAGGGGTACTCCTCTGCCGACTTTGTATTTTGCTATACTGAGGCTGCAAACCAAAGAACACTTTCCTGGAAGCAAGACCAATTGAATAAAACAGGACTTACTTCCATGTAGACCTGCTTAGGCTTGCTCTGTAAAGTGCTAAGCAATTTTGTCAGCCCTAATAAATCTTTGTAGAAGCATCGGGGCAGTGTATCTATTTACCTTCTCCCCACTCCTTTCCCTCTGGCAGACAGGAATATTTATTGGAAACAACTCTGTACTGCCTTCCATCTAGGCATTTTGGATTAGGGCTTCCCCAGTACAGTCCATCAAACACTGTAGTAATTTCAGTGAGGTTTATACAGGAGGTCATCTAACAGCCATGCCTGGTAAACTGTACTGAGTTGCAGTTAATTAATACCATCTTCTAAAAGCAAATATACTTAAGCAGAACCATTGTGATAATGTGTTGGACCTCTAAAGGAATTGTATTTAAGCTGCATTGTTATGGTTCTCTCCACTTTTTGCCCCCCAAAATTACAGAAAATGAATCTAATGAATATGGGTACCTAACTTCTACATTCCTAGCACCAGTTGAATTTGAACATTTGTAGCATTAAAGCAAAAATGGACAACTACATGCTTTTGTAAGGGCACCAAATGTAGACAGGATGAGATAATTCTAAATAGTTTTAAAAAACAAAAACAAAACAGCATAAAGGTAACACACAGAAAACAGTTAAATAGCATGAGTAAAATGTTCATACAATTTTGCATTATATTTTTCAAGAGTGTCTTAACTCAGGATTCTTGTTGAGAAACTGGCAGAAATATTTACATCTCATTATTTTTCTGGAATCAACAGAATCCTTCCCAAATATGCATGCCTTCATTCAGTGGGAGATGAAGATTTTGCTTCAGATTGCTAGATGGATACTACTCCGCTTGCATCCTAGGTAGCTCTTCACCTGAAATTAGGTCCCAGCCACTGTTGTAATAGGAAGGAGTGTTAACAGCGCATGTTGCAGCCATGTGCAGAAGACAATCCTCCATGCTCCTATCATATTGCAGTATCCCAGAAAACAGTTTGTTGCTTGGAATATGGAGGAGGACTATACTTCTTGGTCCCCGTGTTTTTCTTCCAGCTTGGCAGGATGGGCATACTGTCCTGTTTACAAAGTCCTTTCTCAGATTTCTGGCGAGCCTTGATTTCCTTGCACAGGCAACGTTTTTTCTCAATCATTTCCAGCATTGTATGGTCTCCATGCAACCACTGCATACATGTTACCTATTAAAAAAGGCACAAGAATTTAACTACATATTAAGCTAGGTATTGGTCCCTTTTCAACATATTTCCATGACCAAGCCATTACTCCACTAAAATAAATAAATAAAAATAAAGGGCAAGTCTATTTACCGGATGTCCAATGAAGGTACATTTGCCTTAAAGTCTCCCATCAACCAATGAGTACAACTATTTGTTAAATGTGCCCAAGCCTGGTTCTAGAGCAACACTCTATCACAGGGTTGACATTGTTACTGGAATGAATCACTTTAGACTAGAGGTGGAAGTATCACTTGTTACCCATGTGGGGCCCCCCCAAAAAATCCTCCATATAATAAATCAGCATATCACAAACATGGCAAGGAGAAGTTTTCTATGTACAAGGGATTTTATGTAGGAGAGGCTGCAGTCCTGCAGTTCTCTCACTTGCAGTTTTAAGTGACACAAGGGGTGTGGGTTTTTTGGTTTTTTTAAACATATGATGAGCTGCCTCTTTAGGCCAGGTAACAAGAGACTTTGCAGCATTTTGGAAAGTGGATATAGGATATAGGAATAAAAATCTGGGTGTTGATGGACACCAAGAAAATATTTTGGGTTTTGCACTGGTAACAGAATGATATGGATGCCACTGTTCTTAAAATGGCACCTTTAATTTAATTCAATGCCATGGCCTATTATTTATTTAATTTCCACCTTTGCCCTTCATTGTGCCATGCTGGTTTGCTGTAAGTGCCATGCAATGATATGCTGTAAGCATGGGCAATATATTAAAAGGACTGGCAAAGCCATTTCACAGTAAACACCAGAACATTCAATGCTGGTCTTATAAATACCTTCATACAATGCACCTGCTAATACTAGAGTATTATGTCTACAAGTGAATGGTAATTCACATGATTGAATGTTGGATGCTCTGTGACATGGCAGTCATCTGATTCCACTATTATGAAGGAAATATAACTGTTGGCACACAATGAAGCATGCAACTTTTCTCACATGTCTGTTTTCAGGCCAAAAATGATTTAAACAGATGATGAAGCAATCAGGTGAGCCAGTCAAGGAATGTACAACTCCATCTGCTGAAAACCATAGCAAAATAAAGTCATCATAGGCAACAAGATGGCAGCATCCTAAGCCCATGTGAGCACTCATACCAAGTGATACTGAGCCATTGATTCCAATTGCAACCTCACTTCAAGAGGTGAGAATGCTGGCTGGAAGAACTAGGGCTTCCTTTGGGATGGCCACAACACTCTTCTTCCTGAAAGTGCAAAAAGCGCCCTGTTTTCTGTCCATTTGTAAGGGATCTAAGTCTTTCCTTTTGTGCTTAAGTGACTAAAACTTTTTTGGCTATTCCCTGTCTGAAGCTTAAACTTGTTATCATTGTTTACTGGATTTACTGTTGTGTTACCAACTGCTTGTACTATTAACTGATTGCAGGAAAATGCACTAGCAATGTTTTTGAATAAACACATCAAAGCCTCATTATTTTTCAAAGCTAATTACAGCTGGCTACAAATTTTGCTGTGAATAAAGGTGTTATGAGTGTTTTACAATAATAATGGATTTACTTATTCTTCAGAATTATTTACAGTATAATTTGTTAAAATATTCGTAAGTAATATAATAATTGTTAAGTCTACAACTGCAGTTGTGACAACGTATGTTTCATTCTCATTGTTACATTGAGTGGGTGTAACTGTTTATGTCGCTGTGAATAAACAATAAATGGAACACAGGATGCTCAGAACTGAAAAGTTGTGAGCACATAATAAGTCAGTGTGTTATTTTGCTATTTGCACCTGCACCTAAGAATGAAGACAGGTGATACCAAATGTACAAGTTAAAGCTAGGTTTTATTTATGGCTGATATACATTCATTACCATCTCCTTAACCTTTTAATGTGGATTACTGCTAACAGAAAACCTACAATGGCGAACTTTCACTCTCCCGACCCACACCACACCTGGCAAGTGGGGGCTTTGCTGGCCAGATGATCAGTTTTGAATTGGCACTGCATCACATATAATTTCAGGCTGAAGCCATGCTTAAGACACTGCTGGACATAGAATGTCTACTATCATTTTGGATTGGCATATGCATGTTGTTTTATTTAGGACGTAGTTATTGTTCCTAATTTTGTTGGGGGGGGGTTGTTTCCCCCCATTTTTTTTTTAAAAAAATCATATTCTTCTGCAAATCTGGAAGGGTTACCCCAGTTTTGTAATATATATACCCTAACCTTCTAGGTCCTTTGTCACTAGGAGACCATAGCCTCAGTTTTGAGAGCCCCGGCTTCTGGTGTCATCTGGCTGGGCTGTTTGCCTCCTTTTTCTGGAATTATTTCTTTAGCAGTATTGGCCCTGCCCTACCTCCCTGCCACAGCTGCAGCTTCTTTAGAATTTCAGGATGTGTCCTGGATCAAGCAAAAGTCCCATATTATGAGCAAAGCTCTGATCTTCAGTTACACTTTCTACAAAGACTGATACTGGTTTTCTTCTGTTTGGGGTGTGGCCTCCCCCCCATTGCTGTTAGCAGCATTCAGGAAGTTCTACTAAGCTTTTCCTCTGCAGCAGTTATGCAATTGCAGCTGATTGAGATATGGATGCAATAGAAGTCCTCCAGATTTGTGTACATTCATATGAAGTCACATGCAAGGAAATCACTATGGCATATATTTAAAAATGAGAAAATATTTTAAGACTATGCTTTAATTACTTGGTTACTGGTAGCAGGGCCTTCTCAACTGTGGTACCTCAGCCTTGGAATAAGGGCAACTGTGCTGCTTTCCTTTGGGTGCTGGATCAGAATGATTTTATTTTCTCATCTTTTCCCTGACTCTTTTTTTCTGCTGCTGTTTTCAGTTATCATTATCACTCTTATTAGTAATTGTTTCACTGACTTTATTGCCGTATTTTACAAAGTGTGCAAATTGTTCTTCTTAAAGTTATATTAATGTGTGCTGCCTTAAGCGATTCATTTGGGAAGGCAAGATATAAATATATCCCCATCAGTTAATATCTTCTTCCAAAGTGTGACCCCCACCTCCAGAGGTGAGGCAGTGGTGAGTCTGGTTACCATCATCAGTGGTGGCATCTCACCTTTGAAGTGTGCTCCAGAGTGCAACTTTTGAGTTTTGTAAACATAGTGAATTATGGAAATTTCAGATACCAGAACCTTACTAAGATATAACCAAATTGCCATGGAATTTATAAATCACACATAGTCAGATCTAGAGATGTCATTGTATTGGCTGAGATTATTTTCATGGTATATGAAAGAAAGAAATATGTTCAGGCATTGTATTTCTTTTTTTAGGGTGGTGTTTTTGTATTTTTATGAGCATGTGTATGCATATGTGCAAGTGTGGGTATGTGTGCACCTGGAAGTCATGGCAACCTTTGGTGACTGACCCCTAATGGAGGATATTCAGAGAGGTGATTGAATGAAGCCTGCCCCTGCTTCAGGGCTCAGGTATTCCTTGGAAGTTGCCAGAGTCAACCCTACTTAGCTTCCAAAATCTGACAAGATTGGGCTTGCCTGGGCTATCCAGGTCAGGGTTGGCATTGTATTCCTAATAATATTCAAACCAAAGATCTGAGATGATAAATGTTTTCTCAAAACACTTTCCAATTCGCATTTGAACTAATAAGCAGGTGTTTTTACTTGTAAGGGAAGTCTTCTGAGAAAGTGAAGTTACTCATAAAAGTGATGGTGAAGTAGAATTCAGAATCTTTTCAGAACTGGATCACAAGACATCCTTCTCTTTTACTGCCTTTAAGAAATGAAAGGACTACACTCTCCTTTGATACTTTCAGTTTTTTATAATTTTATGGTCACCCAGATCTCCTTGACCCAGCTTTTGGATAAACAAAACTGGAATCCTATGCACATTTATCTTGGGTAAGTCTCATTGAATAAGATGGAGCTAAGAAAATATGCATAGGACTGCACAGTAAGCCCTTCATGCATTTTTAAGTAATAAGTAAAACAAAACCCATGAGAGAGTGGGAAGGAATAATTCCTGATTCTTTGAAAGAAACTGTCCTTTCCCATGTTAAGCAATGATTTATATTAACAGAAAATTTTATATTTGAGCACTTATCCCCAAATATTCTTACGCTCACAAAAGATAGGGAATTCTTGTACTGTTTGGGATGGTAATATTGTATTATGAATAAGCACTACACAATTTGCTTCTGTTCTGAGGGAAAATGGTTGACAGTAAAAAAAAAAACCCAAACAAACAAACAAACCAAAAACCCCATTTCAGTAAATGAAAACAAACTTTTTTAAAAAGGTCAGGCATTTTGCTTTCATCTAGTTAGTAGAATACTGAATCAATTAATTAACTTACTTCTGAATGAATTAATTTATTAATCAAATATATCATACCGTCAGGCCTCAGATTCAGTGGCAGCTCACAGGAGCACAGCTCCTGAACCTTTCTGAGAGTTCCACCTCCTCCTTCTGAGAGTTCCACCTCCTTGTCCATTGAATAGTATGTGCAGCTTCATAACAATCCCTGGATGAGCTCCACCACCTATTTTTCTACAAAATGACCACTGCATACCGTACCACTGAGCTGATTATTTATCTGTAATGCAGCTATTTAATAAAAAAATTAAATGACTGAATAACAGATAAATCATGATAGTTTGGAAATCTAAATGAAATGCATTTCCTTAATCAACAAATTAACACAACCTTTCTCCATCAATGTAATCAACATCCAGCACCATTTCCAAGGAAATGTCTCAAATTCAATTCCATCATTTTAATCTGTAATTAATCAATTATGTTCACTGATTAACTGATTAAAACGTTCACCCTCAACCAGACATTTATTGTACATTAGATTCAATGAAATATGACTCCCATTGGAGGCCATCATAGCAGCATTTCAGCACATGCTCTTTTTAAACATCTCTTTTCAGCACTGAAAGAATTAAACAAGAAACAAATGGTATTAACACTGTCCATTAAATGCTCTTAGTGGTTAGTCAGCACACCAACACAACTGAAAAAATATGGAAACACCTTGAAACCATATCAAACAAATGCATTTTAACAAAAAGTGATCAAAAATGTTGAGATAAATGTGGAGATAAAATGTGGAGATATATGTGTGTGTGTGTGTGTGAGATAAATGTGTGTGTGTGAGAGATAAATGTGGAGATAAATGTGGAGATATGTGTGTGTGTGTGTGTGTGTGTATAAAACACATGAAAAAGCCTGCTAGTTATAGTTCTATTTCTGCTGCAGATTCTCATGCAATAAATTTATAGTGCCATTGTATGCAAAATTATACATTTCCAAGCTCAATGATATAATTCTGCTTAGGATGGCAGTATTTGGTACCATCCTACACAGAGGTTGCATCATATACCTTCCCCATAGTAAACCCCCATTGAATCAAAAGGGACTTACTTCTGAGTACAGCAGCTTAGGTTTGCTCCCACAGTTACTTGGATTTAAGACTGGAGTAACTCATAATAGGATTGCATCATTAGAGTCTCAGTACATAACTGGCTGGATCCAAATCTTCCAAGAACAAATGCTTGTATGAGACTGCAAGACTTTTACAAACTCTTTCTTCTTGCTGCCACATACTGTAAGATCTTTTTAACTTTGTGCCATTTAAAACAAATTATCATCACACTAAGGATTCCTTTGCAAAATTTTCTTAATGGCCTACTGGAATAGGGCAACTGATACTCTAAAACTAATACTCTGTGCCTCTTTGTTGATATGGTAGCATTTGAAGCTTGGACACTCCCATACTTCAGCAGGTGTTTCCATGATTTTTCCCAACATTTCACACTTACTTTACTGTAATTGTGTACATTACTAGGCTGTGGAATTGGCTGTTCTCTCCTGGTTCTTGTAGGTTTCTTTCCTCTCCTACTGGGTGTGCAGTGGGGTTGATTCTACATTTACAGGAGGTATGGGGGAGACCATATGAAGTAGTACCAGAAGGATCATGGCTCTTATTATGTATTAAAACAGAAATCTTTTTTGAAATTATCACACAAGAATGAAATGGACGAACCAACATATAATGAAATCATACAGAAAACTGAATTGGCATCAAATAAAAAAAAATGAGTGTTTTATAATGGCCTGTTTGTCCCAAAATAAAGAATGCAATATTTTTAGGCAGACTAGAATGTGCCATGAGGCATCATCAAGTGAACAGATAAAGAAATGGTTGCTGAAGGTGTCACTTACCATTAGCTCTAACGAAGGGAAAGTGAGAGTGTCATAATTCTAATTGACCAATAAGAGCCCAGAGGTTCTTCACATTTGGTTTCAGTGCTTTCTGGTGAAAGCATATTCCAATCATTTTGAATGGTTAGGTGTTTCCAAGTAGAAAACTATCCCTGATCCATATGGGAGCTATTTTCACTATTACATGTGCTTTCTAGTTCCACTAATTGGTCAGGTTTTAAAGCAAGATGACTACTATATATGAGATGATGGACTAGTCACAATCAAAGATATGCTGTATTTTTTTTTATTCTGAAACTCAGTGATAATAGCACTGGAAATGAAACATCATAAATAAATGCAGACTGATTCAGACATAATGGCAAACCATAGTTATTTTAAATCTGATTTAGCTTTAAATCTCATTTATTTAATTATGAGAAATATTAGAAGAGCTGATTCTCCGTGCATGCAGTTTTTCAGTATTTGTAGGGGTTTTTGGCATCAGTATCTATTTTTATTGTCTTTACAAAAAGTTGCACCTTTTTTGAACAAAAGATCATTAACTTGCTGAATGTTTTTGTCTGGTTTGCTGGCACAAGGCTACATACAGACCTCACTTCTTGCACTATTGTAGATAAATCTGCCCCCTTATGGGGTCTTATCAATGTAGACCCTTTTGAAGTCTCTGAAGCTACTTGGCCAGTTAGAATAATTCTCACAACATAAGTGGTGCAGAGTAGACCTTTAATAAGTTACAGGATAATTATCTCATTACACTCTCATCTCTTTACCTTGCAAGAAATATTTGTTTTGAGCTTTCTGCTTACATGGTAGGAATGTCTGAACTGGCAAAGTATAGTTTTCACTTTTTTAAGGATT
Organism: Heteronotia binoei; assembly: GCF_032191835.1. Classification (NCBI taxonomy): domain Eukaryota; kingdom Metazoa; phylum Chordata; class Lepidosauria; order Squamata; family Gekkonidae; genus Heteronotia; species Heteronotia binoei. The sequence continues at coordinate 100,311,590 of NC_083228.1, read as the reverse complement.
CCAAAAATGGAATAAACTGTGCGTTAGAATTCTAGTTTGCAAAGGATAGGCAAACTGTATATATATATATTTTGTTTAGATGTAGTAGTGAATCAGCATAATGGCAAATTGGGTGCATATCAGAAACTAGGGAAGCTAGGTTGAACGCTTCACTTGGACACCCTCCAGTGTCCTTTGGAGAAGGTCTTTGTAGCTACAGTATGGGAGAGAAGGGGGTTAAATTTACCTGTATAATTTCTGTCCTATGCTGGGTCTTTCTACAGCCTACCAGAGAGAGCCCTAGGTCATTCTTTAGCTGGCAGCCTTTAGCTGACTCTCCTTTTAAAGGAGTTACTGGAGCCCTGCCCATCCAGGAAGTCCAAGGGAAATTCTACAGAAATGAATATTCTTGTGAGATTTAAGATGGGGCATGGCTTCATTCCTCACAGGGAATTCTCCTGGGCCTCTACTGGACTGCTGGCCTCTTGAGCACTGTTGCTGTTCCAGGGCCGACCAGCTTCTCCTTGGGGTGCAGCGGGGAAGGCATACCACTGGACCCACTGGGTGGTAGGTAGTTGCTCCTCTATCTTCTGGTCTTGGTAAGGGCAGGAATCAACTCTCTAACCCTGGACAATGTGAATTCAAAAATATGTACTTATCTGGCTGTGCATAAAGGGAAGAGGGGGAGTGGGGAGGAGGGACTGTGTGGGCCTAAGAATACTCCAGGCTTATTAATGCAGAAGCAAACAATACTTACTTCTGACATCTGTCTCAAGCCTCTTTCTTTCCTATGTGTATTTAAACTAAGCTATTTCATTTCTATCCTGTCTCTTAAGAGGATGTGGTCAATCACTGTTTCCTAAGCTTAGAACTACAGCAGTAATTTCTTTTCAACAGATGGGACGGGTGTCCATTAAAGATGCCCAGCCCTGTCTGTGCCTTATCCCATTGTCTGTTCTTCAAGCCTTGTGCCAATAGCAGCATAGGGAAGAAATAATTTATTTATTTTTATTTACCTTAAATTTATATGCCGTCCATTCCACATATGGACTCACAGTCATAATACAACAGTAACAATACCTTAAGATCATAAAATCATATGATCCTCTATCCCCACTATACAACAGTATTACTTTGGGGAAAGCAAAGATAAAATACACACACACAAGTAAAACTAAACACATTAAATCACCTTTGATTTTATATGTCCAGTTGTTGGGGGTTTTTGGAGGGGGGAATCATATTCCACATATTTTAATTGGATTCTAGCACACTGTACAAATGACTTACTACCCTAAAACTTCCATAAAACTCAACCATGTCCCTTTCTTGAGATCTGTGCTCCAGCACCAAATCTCCTTTTCCTTGTCTTTCACAGCAACTAGGGTTGCCAGCCTCCAGGAAATGGCTGTTGATCTCTCACTATTACAACTGATCTCCAGGCAATAGATATCAGTTCACCTGGAGAAAGTGGGTTCCATGGCATTATACCCCAATTAAGTTCCTCCCCTCCCCAAACACCACCCTCCTCAGACTCCACCCCCCAAATCTCCAGGTATTTCCCAACCTGGAGCTGGGAATCTTTTCAGCAACTCTTTGTTTCCTGTGCTGTTGATGCCCTCTATAGCAGAAGTGCTTTACTCTACTCTTAGCCTGCATATCTGTTTGCAGCACAAACACGCATTTCTTGACCTGACCAGCCTTCTTAAGTAGCTTATGATTTTCCACTGTTCATTTCTAAGTACAGCTTTAAATGGAACAGAAAGAGGTGATGAGGCAAAGTGCAAGTGACTCTTTTTACTCTTGAGCTAGAACCTCCAAAAGAGAACTTGCACTCCATCCTCCCCTTCCAGGGAATATATTATATTGTTATGGATCTAGAACATACATGGAATGGAGGAATTTGGGTCTTACATAGCAATAAATACCCATTCTTGCTAACTATTTCCCTCACTTCTGATAATATCTGAAGCTTCTTTAAGATGTTGTCCTAAATTTAGTTTAGATCTGGTCTAGACATGCAGCCAAATGTTGTGGCAGAATGGGTTATGGCACTTCTGACTGCTGGTGGGGATGTTGCATTTGTATTGCCTGTCATGTAAATGCAACCTTCATCAGTGTAAGGGTTGATTTTGAAAAACATAATGCTTCACCCGCCAGTTGAAATGGTCCACTCCATCATGCCACCTCAGCAAGGACTCTGCCATTTCAGTGCTGTATCATTCTGTTGCATGTGTAGACCATGTGTAGAATTTTTACTATGCACCTTCTTGTAGTTGTGTAAATGGAGTAGTTAAACAGTCTTCTTGTATATTCACCTATATAATTGTACAGCAACAACGACAGGTAAGATCCATTAATACTAAAGATATTGCTTAAGAGTTTCTGTTTATCACAGAAACATACAACACAAGTTCATTTGAAGAATTTGCATACATTTAACCAAATCCATTCCTGATCTGTAGAAGCAATAAATCAAATCTGCAGGACAGCACACATCTTGGTGGAGATAAACTGAAAGGAGGGATTGAGAGGGGTAGGCTGACAATTCAGAAGACATCACAAATGTTTTGATGTGAACATATCCTGTTAACTGCAGCACTGATTGCTGTAACTGTTTACACTTTACAGAATAGTATCTGAAAAGTCATTCTAGAAGAGAGCCCTCACAGTAGAATTTGGGAACTGGGGAGTGATAGTTAAGAAGCACATACCACCTAACACCCACCTTCTCACTTCAGAAGACCTGTGCTGAAGTCACTTGAATGTCACAAGAAAACCAAAACTGTTTTATGGTAGACGCCTAAAGGTCTTACTCATCACAGGCCTATTAAATGCACACATCCTGTGTCAGAACGGGATACAGGATCAGGTGCAAAGGAAAGATTCTTCTGCCCTTAGGTAACAAATCCTTGACACAGAAGTGAGTCACCCATATAACTTTGCAGCAACAGTGACAGGGAAGATCCACTAATACCATGTTGAAAGCAGCATGACTCAAGAATATGGTAAATTGCTGCCCGTAAAATCAGGGCACATAATTCCCTCCTGCACACTAGTGGAGTATTTCCACCAACTTCTTTCCAAACAAAAACAGATAGAACAATTCATAGTATCCTGTTTCCTCAAAGCTGTCCTGTGAAGAGTCTGACAGAATTGGGAGAGGGCTGTGAACTAAGGAAGAATCTGGGAGCCACACTGACAACTGAGCTTCCTATCTTTCAAAAGAGAAATAATGTATTGTTATAGCAACTCATACTTCTTGCACTCAAAAGGTATCCTTTTTAAAGTGCAATTTAACTCCAATTTAATATTTTACTGAACTAGTTAATTTTTTTCAGAAGGTAGCCATGTCGGTCTGCAGTGCAACAGCTAGATTCAAGTCAAGAAGCTCCTTAGAGACCAACAAGATTTTTGGAGTATAAGCTTTCGAGTGTCAAAGTTCCCTACATCAGATACCTTCTTCTGAAGAAGGAAACTTTGACTCTCAAAAGCTTATACCCTGAAAATCTTGCTGGTCTCTAAGATGCTACTGGAATATAACAATAAAAATAAAATTAGTTTTTGTGCTTTCTGGCAAAACAAATGGTCAGTTTCAGTAATAATGCTGGATGATAAGCTAATGCTCTTTATATCAGGACAGACCCACAATTTACTGAAAGAGAACATCCTTTCTCATGAACATCCTTTCCAATCTTATTTCAGGCCTGATTATGAGACTGGAATAACCTTGGTCCTCCTAGTAGATTACCTGCACTGAGAGATGGCACAGAGTGTTCTACTCTGTAGGTTCTCCTGGACCTCTCAGTGACTTCGAATGCCTTCAGTAATGGTACCTTTTTGGACCACTTTTCCAGAATGGGAAAGGAAAGCACTGTTTTGCAGTTGTTCTGGTCCTACCTGGAGGGTACATTTCAGAAGGTGTTGCTGGAGGACTGTCGCTCAGCCTCTTGGACTTTGGGATCTCTCAAGGTTCAATCTTGCCCCCTACGTCCTTCAGTATCTACATGAAACTGCTGGGTAAGATCATCCAGAGATTTGAAATGGGTTGCCACCAATATGCAGATGATACTCAGCTTTATCTTGTTCTTCCAGCTGTCCCTCAAGATGTTGTAGTAACCCTGAATTGGTGCCTGGAGGCAGGTTTGGGGTTGGTGTGGACTAATAAAATGAAGCCTAGTCTTGACAAGATGGAAGTGCTACTGGTGAGCAGGCCTCAGATTCAGCAGGAGCTCACAGGAGCACAGCTCCTGAACCTTTCTGAGGGTTCTCCCTCCTCCCCCCACCTTGTCCATTGAATAGAAGGTGCAGCTGCATAACAATCCCTGGATGAGCTCCACCACCTGTTTTTCTACAAAGCGACCCCTGCTGGTGAACAAAAGGTCTGATTCATTTAAGGTGTCATCAGTTCTGGATGAGGTTGTAGTCCCCTTAAAGGAAGAGGTCTGTTGTTTGGGGGTGCTCTTAGACCCAAGCCTACTTCCAGATAAGCAGGTGGCAACTGTGGCCAAGAGTGCCTTTTCTCAGCTTCAGTTGGTTAGCCAGCTGCAGCTTTTCCTGGGCAGAAATATCTGGCCACTGTACTGCATAGCCTGGTTATATCTAGATTAGATTACTGCAATGCACTCTATCTGGGGCTGCCCTTGAGAAGTGTTCAGAAACTACAACTGGTACAGAATTCTGCAGCCAGGATGTTGACTGCAAAGGGTTGTAGGTACCTTATCACTACAGTCTTGGCCCATCTACATTGGCTTCAAACTGTTTCCAGGATCAATTCAAAATATTCATGTTTATCTTTGCAGCTCTATATGGTTTGGGAACAACACATCTAAAGTACTGCCTGCTCCCTTGCAAACCTACTCAACCACTACAGCCATCTTTGGAGGCTCAGGTTCAGGTGCCCCTGCCTTCTAAGATTAGGTGGCTGGTAACCTGGGACAGAGCTTTCTATGTTGCGGCACCAAGTCTGGCTCAAGTTTACCAGGAAAGTGTGTGAATGCTTATTTTGTGTTTATATGCTTGTTTTGCTTCCAGACATGGGAGTTTATTAAAACTACAAATGGAAAAAGAGCCCAGAAGAAATCAACAAAGAAAATATTTTGTAATGCATGGGGTGGGGCAGGGGTGGGGGGAGAGACCATAGGGCCTCAAATACAGAAAGTGTGTTTATGGGGTAAGACATTTTGGAGTCATGGTTCACCAGGGTTTGCCTCAGTACATAGTTTCAAAGTTATGGAACATCCAGTGTAATAAAGAAAGTACCTTTGTTCACATGCAGAGTATCTTATCCTTACCACTGAATTCTGCAACCAGCCATTAGATATCTTGGCTTCGTTTGGGTAACAGTATCCAAGTCAATAGGTGTGATTGATTGCTGAGCCTGGTAAATTTCATTTTGGAAATTTTGCTACATTTTAGCCACTGAAACAATTTTTCCAGAGCCCTAAATAATGTTTTCATAATCTCAAAACAATCAATATGGAATATATTACTATTACACTCAGATAACTGTATTTCAGTATTAATTTGTTACTTTCCTTCAAGGGGTGGTATATATAGTTCTCTCATCTAATCTTCACAACAATCTTGTGAGGTAGGTTGAGTTGAGAGAGAGTTGCTGGCCCAAGTTCACCCAGCAAACTGAGTGGCAATTTGAACCCATGCCTCCTAATCCTGCACCCTAACCACTTTGAAATGCTAGCTCTTAATGCTTTTTTTTTTTTTTATCTTGCACTAGTCAGTCTAGAGTTTCCTGCAACAGGTGCTCCAAAGAGTGACGAGAAGGGCACAAAAGATTTGTGGATGTTCTCTCCCCTCATTGGTGGATCTGTATAATATGGGATGTAAAAGGAAGATACAAATGATCCTAAGGGACCCTTCACATCTGGGCCATTTGCTATTTGAGATCTTACCGTCAGGTAGACGATATAGAGTGTTGAAGGCCAGGACAAACAGATTTAAGGACAGTTTCTATCCAAGTGCTGTGGTTAGGTTAAATGCAGGGTTATGAAGGATTATCTGTTTTAGATGTATTTAAATGGTTTAAATGGTTTTAGATGTATTTTAAATGGTTTATGAATATGTGTGTTTGATGTGTTGGTATGTTTGTGGAAGAGCACCTCATTTCGTTGCTCTCTTTTTGTTGAGAACAATGACAATAAATCTATCTATCTATCTATCTATCTATCTATCTATCTATCTATCTATCTATCTATCTATCTATCTATCTATCTAACAGTAACTGTACCCTTTCACATTCACTTCAGCTGTCAAAGCTTAAGTAGGCTTGCCAGCCTCCAGGTGAAGCCTGGATATCTCCCACTTTACAATTCATCTCCAACTGGCAGAGATCAGCTCCCCTGGAGAAAATGGCTGCTTTGACAATGTACCCCTTCCTCAAACTCCACCCTCTCCTGGATCCACCCTCAGAGTCTCCAGGTATTTTCCAACACAACATGGCAATCCTAGGTTTAAGGCAAATTTCTTATCAATCCCTGGAATGAATATAATTAATTTGAGAGGGATGTGATTCAGGAGTCCAAGGAATGAATGCCAGTGTTTCTAATGAAATATGTCCTTTATTTCCTCATCCCATACTGTCACCTCAGCCCTCTTCCTTAAGCTACAGGCCACAGTTGGTTTGTAGCTTAAGGTTTCTGAAACTGTTTAACACAGTTTCTGGAATTGCTTTAACACTCCCCCCCCCCCCCAAAAAAAAAAAACAGCCCTAAATGTATGTTAACGGTGGTGGTGATTTTGCCAGTCAAACATAACTTTTTAAAAAATCCACCACTTCTTTTTGTGCGTGTGAAGATTTTCAGTGAGAAAATACACAGGGCTGTGATAATTTATTGTGCACTTAAATCAATCCAGCTGGACAAAATCCCCAAAGATAAATAATATAATTAACATTAATTGAATGGAAGTTATTTTCCTAAAAAAGTAAATACGCCTGATGTTAGCACAGACAGTTCTTAATAGCGGCTCTAGTCCAACAAAGCACTTATGTGCCCAATGTAAAGTCTGGTGTTACTGATCATCTGGATGTCCAGTAAGAACAGGATGGAGACTGGCCAAGCTTTCATCTGGAGCCTCTTTGTGGCAGGTGTCCAGTGTTGGGAATAGGATGTTAATGTAGGGCTGTGGAATGTACTCAGAGCCAAACGTCACTATGGAAACATATTATAAGCTGGAGGGCAACAGCTAGTTTCCATGTATTATTTACTTAACCAGGGGCTGTGAAAATGGACATGTTGAGAACTGTGACAAATTCCATCACATTAGATACATTTTTACTCAGTGAATATGATCATCAACCACCCTTGCTAGAGTCTGCTCCAACTGCTAACCTGGCCCCCACAAGCACTCCAAAATGAACTTTGAAATTGTGGATTAAAAAAAAAAAATCCAAATATGCTTGGCATTCATTTCATGTGCTTTCCAGTTTTTGAGTCTTCCAGCTACACGTTGCTGCCACGTTTCATTGTTTCTTTTTTCATCTTAAACTGTTGGTGGTGGGCACAGTGGCCGTATTGTTAGAATCTTTGGCATGTTTGAGGTTCAAATCTTATTTGGCCTCACACTCTAGTGCAGTCTCAAACTTCAACCAAATATACAAGGTCAAAGCTAATGTGGCTGAGGAGATCAAAGGCAAGTCTCCTAATAACAGCCACATCAGTCACTTCTGGTGTGTTAAACTATAGTGTTATCCAGATCAAAAAGAAACCAGTTTAGGATTAAATATAACTATAAAAGAGAAACCAGTTTAGGATTAACTATAGAATAGAATAGATTAGAATAGAATAGAATTGGCAGGGACCTCTAGGGTTATCTAGTCCAACCCCCTGCACACAATGCAGGAAACTCACAAACACCTCCCCCCAAATTCACAGGATCTTCATTGCTATCAGATGGCCATCCAGCCTCTGTTTAAAATTTAGCTCTGTTTAAAATTTGTATAATTTAGCTATAATTCATAAGTAGCGGTGTTAGTCTGTTGGTGCAAAAATAAGGAGGGGTTTTGTATTACCTTAAAGACAGCAACAGTAAAATCCAGCATAAGTGTCCATGGACTACAACCCACTTCTTCAAATGCTATGTATTAAAACAAAAGTCCAGAAGCAACTTAAATAATGACAATCTAGTTTAAATTTTTGTATGTCAGTGCTCAATTCATCAGATGCTTTTGTATAGCTATAGAGTAGATCCTCACTTTTCATTCATTTTATTTAGGAGGTCAAATGTAGGATAGTTTGGTAGTTATCCAGACTTTTATTTCCCAATTTTTAATAAACTTATTTTAACAAGAATGCCTTATATTCTAATTAGGGTTCCCAATCCCCAGGTGGGGGCAGGGGATCCCCCGGTTTGGAGACCCTCCCCCCGCTTCAGGGTCATCAGAAAGTGGGGGGAAGGGAGGGAAATGTCTGCTGGGAACTCTATTATTCCCTATGGAGATTTATTACCATAGAAAATCATGGAGAATTGATCCGCGGGTATCTGGGGCTCTGGGGGGGGCTGTCTTTTGGAGTAGAGGCACCAAATTTTCAGTATAGCATTTAGTGCCCCTCCCCAAAATACACCCCAAGTCTCAAAAATATTGGACCACGGGGTCCAATTCTATGAGCCCCAAAAGAAGATGCCCCTATCCTTCATTATTTCCTATGGAAGGAAGGAATTGAAAAGGTGTGCCATCCCTTTAAATGTGATGGCCAGAAATCCCTTTGGAGTTCAATTATGCTTGTCACAGCCTTGATCTTGGCTCCACCCCTAATGTCTCCTGGCTCCACCCCCAAAGTCCCCAGATATTTCTTGAATTGGACTTGGCAACCCTAATTCTAATAGCCGCCTGTGGCCCCCATCTGCAGATAGATTGTGGCCCCAGTCTGCAAGCTGGTGCCATGAGGAGGCTGTAGAGATTTTTCAGCAGACTGGGGGAATTCCCCAAGCTTGCAGAAAAATCTTAAATAAAAAAGAAATGCATAAGGGAATGTAAATCCTCCTAAAAGTAAAACAGAGAATGCACTTACCTCAGGTGGGTCACCAGTGGCTGTGCAGCCCAGATCTCCGTGGTGGGTCCACCAGTGGTAGCAGTGCAGTCTGGGAGCTGCACTGGACCCGATGGTGGCACAGCCCAGGACCTTGTGCTTGGCCTGTGGCTGCTTTGCAACCCAGGAACCACACTGGGCATGCTGCCACCAGCACAGCCCAGGAGCTGTGCTGGTCATGCTGCCATCAGCAGCGCACCCTGGGAGCCATGCTGGGCCTGGCAGGAGTGGTTCAGCCCAGGGAGAGCCCAGGAGGTGTGCCAGGCCTGGTGGCAATGGCCAAACAGCCCAGAGCTCAATGCTGGACCTGGTAGTGGCTGCTGGAGAGCCCAGGGACCATGCTGGACTCAGCAAGAGTGGTGATGGTGGGAGATGGGATTCTATCCTGTGAGTCCTGAGGGGCCCCACTTGTCTCTGATAATATTTAGATCTAACTAAAATTTATTATTGACTACTGATAGTGTGTATCATTATATAGTTCACTGGCTATGCTTTTAGGAATCTAAAATGTTTATCAATGCCTGTTATTCACCTATGGCAGCAAATACTTATGGGTCTTATAACTATGGTGCTAGAACTGTATTTAGAACTTGATGAAGAGGTATTTAGAATGCTCTCTCCTGCCATTTAAACAATCAAATTAAGCAAAGCCTTCAAACTGCTCAGGACTGGTGTGGATTTCAGGGTTTCCCTCCTTTGTAGCTCAGGCCAAGAGGAAAGAGAAATTGGCTAAAATGCAGTTTTGTAGAGGAGGCCATAAACTTCTAGGGTTGAATCCTAGGACTCTCTTCTGCTAAGTCTTCCTTCAACAGAGAAAGACCATCTCCAATGGAGAAAGGTTTCCTCTGAAGGAGGAAAAGTCTTGTTGTTTTTGGTGAAGGAAGTCTTTCTATATTGGAGTTAGACTTGATGAAAGGGACTCAGGATCTTAGTAGCAGAACTTAGTAGCAGAGAGTCTCAGGATCCAACCTCATATCGTAAGCCGCATTGAATTCCACAAGTGAGAAATGTTTTAAATAAATAAATAACACCCCAGACATCTCCTCACCATGATCTATATATGACTTTCCTTCAGTGAATATGTGGACAATGACACTGAACAAAAGAACATAAGTTAAGCCATACTGGATCAGACCAATGGTCCATTCAGTCCAACATTCTGTGTCACGAAGTGGCCAAAACCCAGGTGCCATCAGGAGGTCCACCAGCAGGGCTAGAACTCCAGAAGCCCTCCCACTGTCCCCCCCCCCCCAAGCACCAAGAATACAGAGCATCACTGCCCTAGACATAGTGCTTCATCTATAACTTGTGGCTAATAGCCACTGATGGACCTTTGTTCCATGTGTTTATCCAATCTCTCTTAAAGCTGTCTATGCTTGTAGCTGCCACCACTTCCTGTGGCAATGAATTCCACATATTAATTATGGTTTGGGTGAAGAAATACTTCCTTTTATCTGTTCTAAGCCTACTGCTCAGCAATTTCATTGGGTGCCCATTAATTCTTACATTGTGTGAAAGGAAGAAAAGTACTTTTCTCTCTCCCTTCTCTATCTCATGCATAATTTTGTAAAACTCTGTTTTTTATTCCTCAGTCATCATTTCTCTAAGATAAAAATCCCTAACCTCTTTAACCATTCTTCATGGTGAAGGTGTTCCATTCCATCATTTAAGTTGTCCTTTTCTGCATCTTTGCCAGTGCTACAATATCTTTTTTGAGGCATGTTGACTAGAATTGTACACAGTATTCCAAATGAGGCCTCACCATAGATTTATACAGGAGCATTATGATATTGGCTGATTTGTTTTCAGTCCCCTTCCCAATAATCCCCAGGGAAGACAAAGATGCACTGGGATTTTCCCAACAAGATGGCCACAGTGAAGAAACATTGATATATCACCACCGTACAATCCAGCAATATCTACCTTAGTCTAATGTCTCACCATTACATGTGTTCTCCAGTCTTTCCTTTCTTCATTTTTGGGTTTCTCTGGTTTGTTCTCTTCATAGACATCTCCCAACCAGAAGCCACTTCCCTGAACCTGGGCAATTTGTTCCCTCAGACCTTTGTTTTTCAGAGGAAATGAGAAGTGCCCTCCTTAGCTCTCCCTGACAGAGCATGAAAAGGAGCCAGTCCCTGAGCATCTAGGTGTTAAAGCCTACAGCCCCACCAGGCTTAAGATGTTGACCGTCCCTGGTGTAAAGGAATAGAAAAGTAACCACTGTTTTAAAATTCTCATTTAAAATACATGATGTTTTTATTTTCAATGTTTAACAAGACAAAAGTGAAGGCTATAAGTTATCAAAAAAAGTGAGTGCTGGCATCCATACGTTGTTGTAACTTGCATACATATAATGTATATGAAGAAGTAAAACATTTCTGTGAAAGACTATGAAAAGACACACGTACATATACAGGTATATAAACAAACTATACATACATACATACATGGGTGAATAAATATACATACTTATGGGCATACAGTATACAGACAAGATACTATACAGGTGCAGTAAGTGCAATATACTGTAAAAGGCTATACAAACATTTGAGGGGATTTGATGAAATTATGGTCATCGTGGCAACAAGAATATGATGTAACAAAAGGATGGGGGTAAAAAACACAGCTTTCTGTGTGGTGTCTCCTCTCTCACACACACAGTCTGAACAGAAATCACATTAAAAGTCACTCAGTCAGCATATTATAACAGGCAAAACAGCTGAGTTTATGAAGAAAGTAGAAATGCATGAGGTGAAACAAGTAACATTCTATTTATAGGATATTATAAATAGACTCTTTTTTTCTTTATTGGAGGAGGGAATGCCTAATTATTATACACACAATCCCATGCTTTCATGAATTTTTGCTTCGTGCCAGTTTTCATTATTATCATTTTTATTTATGAGCAATATTTTATAAAACTGTTGCCCTGAGTCAAACATAAATGTACACCAAAGGAGAAAAGAAAGTGATTCAGTTTTTTTTCCCTTTCAACAAAGGCACAAAGTTGGCACAGAAGAGACACAGGAAAGCAATAATGTGTGGGTCATTTACTTATTTTTACTGACCTGATTAAAACCACTGTTTGCACTCACAATCCTGGAACAGACAATTTCCTTCCTTTTCTTGACTTTTTAAAAAGTGTTATGGAAATTAAAAATAGGAGGGCTTGAACAAACCCTCCCTGACATAGCATGCAATGTTACAATACAGAATAAAATTATAGCCAAGTTATGGGTATGCACAGTGTTATCATGTTCCTTTAATATCTGTTATTAACATAAATTAATTCCAAGTTTTGTTTCGTTATGCTACTAAGGTAGTCCCTGTAAGTTCACATGGAGGTCTGAATAGTATTAAATATGATTTCTCAAGAGAATGTTTAAAAAGTGGATGAACCACTTCCAGTTAATATTTTGATTCTTTAAGTAAGCAAGAAAAAGTGGTTCTATAAATGTAGATTTGACAAGCCCCAAGAGGTTTGGTCCAACTGCATCAGGCCGGGGAAACAATAAGATTGTTTCTTACCAATAGCCTTATTTCTCTTAGTATCTGAACACTGTCTCAGGATGATGATGATGATTAAAGTGGATTTTTAAAATGTCTTTTATTGCACATATTTATGTTTGCATAAATTATACTAACAGGAAAGCAAACACCCTGATCATACACACAGCTATTTGGAAATGTTTTATTTTAATGGAAGGTACTTAGAATTTAAGACTGAAATTTAAGCTGGAACTTTCACAGTACACTCAATAGCAGCTTAAACCACTATCAAATAGCAGAAATATGGGGGACATAAAGTAATTCATAGGATTTTCCATCCCCCTCCCCCCCCCAAAAGAGACTAGGCTATTTATAACATGATCCTACACACAGAACTACCTATAAAATCCCCTCTAAAGTTCTACATATCACAGCTGCTACATTTTAGAGGCCAGAAGTGAAAACGAAAGGAAAATCAGACAAACACTTGAATATTGAATCTGTCATTATTTACTGATCAAGATAATTAAGGGATACAACCTGCTACTAGAGACTGAACTGGGCCTGAATGAGCCTGCATACATTTCCTCTGAACTCCTTGGGCCTGCAATACTTTTCCTCTGAAGCAGGACTGCCCCGAGCCTTTCTGGCACCCCAGGCAGGGCAGCACAGTTCCACCCCTCTGCACCTGCCACTTACTCATGAGTAGCACCGCACCTGCTGCCTACTCACGAGCAGGCAGCAGGCGCAGAGCTACTCATGAGTAAGCAGCAGGCATGGGGCTACTCACGGCCCAAAGGGAGGGCAAGCGGGAGCTGACAGCAGTGTTGGCAGGGCGAGCAGGGGGAGAGGAAAAGCGGAATCTGGCGGTGGCAACATGGTGAGCAGGGGACAGGTGGGAGTTGGTGGTTGCGGCAGGATGAGCTTGGATGGGTGTTGGCTGCTGCGGCAGCAGCAGTGGGGGGAGGGAGGCAAATTAGGTGGTTGTCTTGGGTACCGGGAGGGGGGGAGCCCAATTCAGCACCCCCTCCCTGCCGGCATCCTAGGCAACCATCTAGTTTGCTTAGTGGGTGAGCCGACCCTGCTCTGAAGGCATAGTGGCCATTAAAGGAGCCAAGGTACTTTTGAACCAACAGGGCAATTCACATGTTCTCAGCAGGAAAATTTACTATGTTGAAACACACAGTTATTGAACAATACCTTAATATATCAACATCAAGCATCCAGAAATCACTGGATGTTGCTGCCTAGGTAACAAAATGCATGACTTGCTAGACCGACTGGTTCCAGACCTCTCCTGTGCAGGTCTGTCCTCTGTGTCCCATCTCTACTTTGGCACAGTCCAGCTTTGCCTTGTGGTGGCTGAGCCTCGGTCTTGTTTTGCAGTGAAATCCCATGCAATCTCCAGTCTCCAAGAGTTTAGACTGGAAAAATTCCACATAGGATCACACTGTTAATTAAGTAAAGTTGCTTTCTAAGGGTGGGGGGGACAAATTCTGAACTCGTTCTTGGCTTCTGATTACTCATCTTTGAGTTGGCTCTGGTTTCTTGCAATGCAACCCTAAGCAGAGTTTTTAAGTCCATTGAAATCAGTGCACTTAGAAGGGTGTAACTCTGCTTAGGAATTCACTAGTAGTATCTGTTGCTTCTGTTCTTCATTCCTAATCACATACCTAGTCTAAATTCAAATATGACACCTCCCAGATGACTAGGCTTTCAGCTTGGCTTGCTTTCAACTATGTCTCAGGTTAAAACCCCCACCATCTCTGTTTTATAGTCAGGATTTAAACAGTCAAACTGGGATGGGGAGACACTTGTATTCTGAAACAGGCTTCAACAGCACAGCTGACTAACACAGAAGATTTTGCTCTCACAGAATTTGCATTTATGCTTGGTGGAGACATGACAACACCCAAGTAAAACAACCCGAACCCTCTGTCTCCTAAAAACTGGGGTCTCTGGCTCCTGCTTGTGAAATATTAGAGTTGCCAATCCCCAGTTAGGGGCAGGGGATCTCCTGATTTGGTGGTTCTCCCCTGCTTCAGGATTCTCAGAAAGGGGAGGGGGGATGCCTGCTGGGCACTCCGTTATACCCAATGGAGCCTGATTCCCATAGGTTATAACGGATAATTGATCTGTGGGCATCTGGGGCTCTGGGAAGGCTGTTTTTGTTTTGTTTTTTAGGTAGAGGCACCAAATTTTCAGCATAGCATCCAGTGCCTCTCCTCAAAACACCCCCAAAGTTTCAAAAAGATTGGACCATGGGGTTCAATTCTATGAGTTCCAAAAGAAGATGCCCCATCCTTCATTATTTCCAAATGGAGGGAAGGCATTTAAAAGGCATTCAATCCCTTTAAATGTGATGGCCAGAACTCCCTTTGGAGTTTAATCGTGCTTGTCACAACCTTGCTCCTGGTTTCACCCCCAAAGTCTCCTGGCTCCATTCACAAAGTCCCCAGATATTTCTTGAGTCAGACCTGTCAACCTTAGCAATATTAGCAGGCCGGGGTGGTGGTAGTGGGGCGGGGGGTCTATTGCCTGAGAGTCCTCAACACTAGTGTGATATAACCTGGTATGCAGAGACACCAAAGATCAAATTTATATATTATACAGATTAATTTAAAATAAACTTTTTAAAAACCCCAGGATTTTAAAAAGTCATCACTGTAGCACAATCAAAGGCACTGAGCTGTTTAGACATATCCAGGCCAATTTAGTTTGTGAGAAAAACAGAAACTTGTATCTGGCCTATTAGAAGACCAGCTGCATACTGTGAGAGCAGCATGCAATAGCTTTGCTGCCTATAGACCATGTATCTCCCTGTGCCAATAACAATCAAGCAAGGCCTGAGTAAGATGTTATGTTCATGTGGGAAGACGAAGGAAGAGGAAGAAAGGTTGACATCTGCTGACATCCTTGCAAGCAACCTGTTTAATTTTGGACCCAACTGCTTGTTTGAATAAACCCAGATTTCAAACCTGAATGTGGTGCCTAACAAAGCAGTCAGATCTTACCATTGTGGTCCTTGAGTCTGTTGATGGCAAATTTAAAAATGCAGGGCTGATTGTTCCTCTGTTAGAGTAGCCAAAACATTTTGTCCTTGACAAAAATGAAACACTACACATGAAAGTAGATCAACATTGCCCTCTCATGGTCATATAAAAAATGGCAAGATAACTCAAATCCAACCTACAATAATCAAGGCCAGGAATAGATGGGGGTGGGGTAAGGGGAACCATAGCTTAATTTCAAGGCTACACAGGAAAGAAATGGTTAGTCTCTTAAAACTATTATGAGGCTTAGTAAAAAGATTTGTGGGGCCAGATGAAAGATTCAGGTAGATATTGCTATGGTCCTTGAATCCTCTAGGTCTTGAAGCAGTGTGATGGGCAAACCATTTTTGATTCACAAAACCACACACTAAAAATTGTTATCAATACAGCATCTACCAGAGTTGTCAAATTCATTTGTTATGAGGGCCAGATCTGACATAAATGAGACCTTGTCAGGCTGGGCCATGTGTGTACCTATTTAAGATAAGGCAGCAGAAATATAAACTTTATAAAGGACACAGACAAACACAATTAAAGATTATTATTTTTTAAATAAAAATAAAACATGCTTAAACGTTAGCACTTGTTGGTCTTAAAGGTGCTTCTTTGTATTTCTCCCATGGGATCCAGGGAACTGGGCAAAGGAAGCTTTGTCTCTTTCCTTCCTTCCCTGGGGGACCAGGAGGGAGAGAAGCCTCAGCCAATAGAAGGAATAGAGGCTTGCCTGTGTGATTGAAGTAGCTGCTGTGCAATTGAGAGAGCCTGGCAAAGCAAGCTGTTTCTCTCATCTTCCTTCTAGAGAGGAGCCTCAGCTAATGGAGAAAATAGAGGCTTTGCTCTGTAGCTTCTGTGCTATTGACTAAGCCTTGAAAAGCAAACTGTTATGCAGAAGGAAGCAAGAGAGAGGGAAAAGGAAGCAGATGACAGCCAGTTGCTCAGGGGCCTGATAGGAGCTCTCTGGGGGCCTGATTCAGCCCCCGGGCCACATGTTTGACACTCCTGATCTATACTATCTCTGCCTCTTAGCATTGTTCCTATAGTATTGCTGGATTTAGCCTGCATCTTTCTTGTAGCACCAATGCCGGCATCTCCAATTCCTGTGTTGCCACCCACTACTACCTTTGCCTTCCAGAGACCCATTGCTCCTGTTTGGGGCCTACAGAACATCCCAGCAACACCTAGTTATTATAGTGGCCATTCCAGCAACAGCTAACTCCTTCCTTGGGGCAGCAACAGTTTCTACAAGAATGACTCCCCTAATGTCATTTATCTTTCTGAAGTTGAAAACAAGCAGAGAAGCTTCACACTTGATTGCAGTGGCTTTTATAATTGTGGCAATCTATGGGTTAGGAGGAAGAACAAATCACTGAGGAGGAATGGATTACACTATGTTTACAAACTGCAGACCCTTGGGAAACATAAGAGAAGCCATATTGGATCAGGCCAATGGCCCATCCAGTCCAACACTGTCACATAGCGGCCAAAAAAACCCAGGTGCCATCAGGAGGTCCACTAGTGGAGCCAGGGAACTGGAAACCCTCCCACTGTCACCCCCCCCCCCCCCCGAACACCAAAAATACACAGCATCACAGCATCAGTCAGAGAGTTCCATCTATACTCTGTAGCTAATAGCCGTCGATGAACCTCTGCTCCATATGTTTATCCAATCCCCTCTTGAAGCTGTCTACACGTGTAGCTGCCACCGCTTCCTGCAGCAGTTAATTCCATGTGTTAATCACTCTTTGGGTGAAGAAGTACTTCCTTTTATCTGTTCTAATCCAACTGCTCAGCAATTTCATTGAGTGTCCATGAGTTCTTGTATTGTGAGAAAGCTAGAAAAGTGCTTCTTTTTCTGTGTTCTCTATCCCATGCATAATTTGTAAACCTCTATCATGTCATCCCTCAGTTGACATTTCTCCAAGCTAAAGAACCTCAAGCGCTTTAACCATTCTTCATAGGGGTGGGATTCATTTGATACGTCTTGCATGTCAGAACGTTTAAGCTGACTGAACTCGTCTTCTTCCCTTTCTTCCTCACAGTACAGCTGAAATGGTTGATGATGCATTTATGTATTTATTTCTGTCCCACTTTTCTCCACAATGGCTTCCAATTTTGTTTTGTTAAAAAAAAACCCAACAGAGACAATAAACAGGAGAAAGGTAGGTGGTTCTGAATGCAGAGGAGAGCTTCCTCTCTGTCTTTCAGGGGTTGTTTTGTAGAAAAATAGGTAGTGGAGTTCATTAGCAAAACTCATTGGCATATGCTGCCCCCCCGCCAAAGCCAAAAAACAACCTGATGCAAGAAAGGAGAGGCCTGGGCAAGTGAGGCCTGCTTAGACTAGCTAGAGATCCAGCCAGCCCAAGCTGGCCTTGCTCACCTGGGGCTCTCCTGGGCCGCCCAGTCAAAAGGCCAGCAAGTCACCTGCCACCCAAAATCACATAAGAAGTGGAGAAAGAGTGGTGTGGGCTTCTCCAGGGGTTAATGAGGGCTGCAGGGGTGTGACAAAGCCCATGGTGACTAGCTGGCTGCCTGCTCTCCTAATCCAGGGATTGTTATGCAGCTGCACCTTCTATTCAATGGACAAGGTAGGTGGGGAGGAAAAGGGGGAACACTCAGAAAGGTTCAGGAGCTGTGCTCCTGTGAGCTCCTGCTGAATCTGAGGCCTGCTGTCTCTGCTAGAAGATTTGCCTTCTAACTCTGAGCTAAAACCCTCAGGTTACAAGCTAAAAGACAAAAGCCCTTTAGCTCTTGCCCTTTGACCAACACCTCTGGGTACACCCAGGCCTTAAGACCTAGTAAGCAGAGGAGAGGCAAATCCAGGCAGATCTTACTCAGCTGCTGTTAGCTTGTAGGGTCTTCCCCACTTCCTCTCCTGCCAGAGTGAGATTCTTGGCAATAGTTCTTCTAACATCTTTGATTTAATCTAATTTACCACTCAGTGAAGCACCTGGCAGACTTCCTTTGTAATCCTGTCCTGTTTACACATATGTCAATTACAGTTTTGTTTTGTTTTTAAAGCTGGGAATAGGCTTTCTTTCACCTCTTCTCTGTACACACACACTACACTTGATCTTAGCCAAAAGGCCAAGAAGCTTCTTCTGTGTACAATATGAAGCAAAATCTACATCTAAAGATGTGTCTTCCAGCTCCACCTAGTGGTTTATTGTATGATAATACAGAGGAAAAAAAAGTTCAAATCCATCTCCAAAGTGTAAGCTGGAAAAAAATAGTCTCAATTTTTTTTCCCGTGCGTGAAATGTCACATTCATTGCATAACTTGGCATTTGGTATTGCCATGGTGAAAATTCCTGTATTTGGCTTGCAGCACTGACTACTTTAATCCAGCAGCCCTGAATCAATGGATAAACATTCTAAGCTGCATTTTTTTTCTACCAACATACTCATATTTAGACATCTGATTTCTCAGATTGCGTAGGATTGTTGTTACTCCCTACTAAAAAGCCTTACCCAGTTTTAGGCATCCAGTGATTGTGGGGGTGGGGGTGGAATTTAGATCACATTTGCTGCCCCTACCTCTGCATGTTCTGTTTGATTGTCCAGATTGCACAGAGTCCAAGGTATGGACTGTGCGAAGAAAGCTCTAAAGCAAAACACTTCAGTAAGCTAACTAATCAGTTCAAGTTCATGAAGGGCAGTGTTTTGGGTTAAATCTATGAGGATCCTTTGGAAGTTTAGAGATACAAAGGGAACAACATAGATGAAAACACAAGAAGAGCCCTGCTAAATCAGACTAGTTGTCCCTTTCACACAGTAGCCAACCAGTTGCCATAGAGAATCAACAAACAGGGCATAGATTTGAGTCCAGTAGCACCTTAGAGACCAATAAGTTTTGAGGGCTATAAGCTTTCAAAAGTCAATGCTCCCTTTGTCAGATACAATTTGGAACATGGCACTACTGGGCTCAAATCTGGCTGTATTACTGCTGACCACCATGGCTCCTCACTGAAAGGAACAGGGCACAGAGGCCAAGGCAGTCCCCTGATGTTGCCTCTTAAATATGGAATTCAGGGGTTTCTCCTCTGACTATGGAAGTTCCATTTATCCCAGTGGTTCCCAATTTTTTTGGCACCAGGGACCAGTTTTGTGGAAGACAATTCTTCCACGAACCGGTGGCAGGTATGCTGGGGTTTTTGCCACCCCAGGCTGTCCCCATCACCCTGTCCCTGCCCCCATGGTCTTTAAATGAGGGGTAGGTGAAGGTCACTGCCACGATACCCCTTCTGCCCCCCCCCACCTGGACCCGGGCAGATGAAAGAGGTGGTGCTTTGAAGCTAGGCTGTGCTGCCTCTTTAGTCCGCCCAGGTTCCAGGTGGGCAAAAGGGGCGGTGAGGCTGCTCAGCCTCTTTCAGGAAAGGGTTGGCAGGGCTGTTCTGCCTCACTCCACGGCCCGATTGCTAACAGGCCATGGACTGGGACCAGTCCATGGACCAGGGGTTGGGGACCCCTGCTTTAGCCAACATGACTGGTAGTTATCAATGGTCCTATTTTCCATGAATTTACCTAACCCCCTTTAAAAGCCATCTAATCTCACAATTTAATTACTTGATGACTTCCAAATGTAATTAGTTGAGGACTTCCAAATTTCTTCCTCCCCCACATGATGCTTTGTGGGTCCTCAGCCTTTGACTATCTAGTAATAAAGTAGCTAATCCCATTATGTTAACAAAAGGAGCACAAATTATGCATACTGGAGGGACTTTCTAGATGCAGGAGGTATGTCTATAGCAACATCAGTTATATAATCAATGAATTTATTCCAGAATCTCAGAATGCTAGTAAAAGTAGAGGGGGAAGGATGGACTACTCTAGCCTCTAGACTACTCTAGCTTGTTGAATCTTGGAGGGAGGGATACGGGTGGGTGGGGTGTGATTTCCAAACTGTCCCCTCCCACAGTTCCATGCAGTCCCTCAACATTTTTATTTCAGATTTCAGCCTACCCAAATATAGTGCTTAGGGTAGCATGTATTGTCACATGCAGTAGCTACAAAGCAGGCTAGACACAGGCTAAAATATGACTTCTACGGCCTCTGAAACACCAAAGAACAGACAAAGTAAATAGACCATGTTATGCTTCTGAAAAGAGGACAAACCTGAACTTTGTAAATCTCTGGAAGAAGAGTGTTCTACAGCTGTTCAGCAGTTATTTAGCCTCGACTTCAACCATGCCAAGGAAGTTAATTAAGACTTGTGTGATAAATCTACGGGAGGTCTGTTCTGATCATGACTCTTCCCTCCTCCTGTCCACTATTCCATGATCGATTTTAAATATAAATTATACAGCACCATTATTTCATGGCACCATATCTCTATTCCTCTGTCCCCACACTGCTATTAGAGGCATTTTCGCTTATCCCTTCCTATTAAGAAGGAACCCATTAACCCAACATCCAATTCCCAGGGAGCAATAATGTAATCCTGCCCTTGATTAGGCTGTACTCAAGTTTGAAATAGCTTAGAAACTCCAAAGTCTCCATCTCAAATTCAAATTTTCTCCTGTACACTGAATAAAAATAAATAAATTGTGTGCTGTCAAGTCACAATTGACTCATGGTAACCCAAGGACCATGTGGTTTACAAGGCAAGAGAGGAGCAAAGGTGGTTTGACATTTCCTTCCTCTGCATAACAACCAGTCTTCCATGGTGGTTTCCCATGCAAGTACAAACTGTGGCCAACCCTACTTAGCTTCCAATTTCTGCAAAACTGGGAGTGATTCCTCACTGGCATTTGTTCTGCCCCCATGATTCTTCTTGCATTGGCACAAGCCATCGATTCCTCACCTCTTGCTTCGGGGCTACTTCCAATTCCCGTCATGGCAACGGGAACTCCAAAACCCCAGCATCCTGTTGTTGCGATGGTAATAGAGAGAAGCCGCGATGTAAGAGGTGCCTGTGGAGCAACTAGTGGGGAATCCATCACTTGAACCGGTGCAGGAGAAGAGCGGGGGTGGAGCAAATGCCGGTAAGGAATCACTCTGGGCTAGCTAGGGTTATTCAGGTTGCTTACACACTACATAATAGTGCTGATCCCTAGTGGCATTATAGTGCCAAGCTCTGTATAGAAGGAATAGGTAACAGACCAAGAAGTTGCCATGAACAACCAGAATAAAAACACAAACTCTATTTGCCACACAGGCACTATGCTTTTATTCTACAATATGCTCCCAAAGTAACAATAAACTCGTAAAAAATGGGAGTGTAAGGGAGGGTGAAATTTTGCAGATTATTACCAAAATCATCTGTATATGAAGAAGTGTGCTCGTACATAAAAGCTTATACCTTGAATAATTTTACTTACTTACTTACTAATAAAACTTCATTGGTCTTAAAGGTGCCACTGGACTCAAATTTCATTCTCTATTAATCCAGATTATTTACATTGGTTTGCTACCAAGATTAGCATAAAGGTTTGCTCTAGTAAAATTTCTGCACAAGTTTTAAAGGAAAGTAACCAGAATTCCAATAAGATCAGCAACATTTTACACCTCTCCAGTTGTTACGTTATTTTATACCTCTCTAGTTTATTCCTACGATCATTCCTGCTCTAGAATAACATCCTTAGAATAGCAAGGGCAGGTGTTAGAGTTTGAAGGCAAAAAGAACCTTCCTTTTAGGGACTTTCTATATCACCAGAGGAAAGAAATATAGGCATTTCCAACACTTTATAAAATAATTTAGAAAAGACTATAACTTTTCCATCCCAAGAGAATGTTATGTATGTTTGCATCCAGCAAACAAACTGAATTGTAACTCATTCATGAAAATCAAACTCAGCTGACCCTGCATTTTCAATCCTTGCCATAAGATGGAGGCATTGTTCCCTATTAAAAACCTTTCACAGTTAGCAGATGGCAATCATTTCTGGGAATGTTGGAAGCTGAAGGCTTTCTCACCCTGGCAAGGTTAACCCTTCATTAAACATCATTTCAAAGAGCTGCATAAGTTATACAGCTTAATGTTATACATAATTTCTTGCATACTGTGTATATGGCACATTTGAAAACAAAGTGTTAGTACTGGGGATCTTCAGTGCTTCACTTTCTGTGTATCTACTCTTTACAGAGAAAATACTTGATAGTTTACATGTGCACAGTAAGAACCAATAAGAATAGTGGGCAGAGCCCAGAGACAGGAATGGTGATGGTGGTCACAGGAAGAAGAGAAAAAATTGCTGAGCAAATCAAACTGTACTGTATGCTTTTGATGGGAACAAGAGGGATGGGAACAGACAGGTGGTGAGGCATAGAGAAAGTTTGCCAGGGCAACAAAGCAGCATTGAAGCCAAAAAGGAGGTATGTTTCGGAATGGCAAGTCTCTAGTACATTTTATATATGTATATATTCATGGTGGCTGAAGGTGCAATTGGATACCAGCTCCACCTGATCTATTCATCACATTCTACACAAGATGTAGACATATGGCCTTAATACCAGGGTCTGAGATTCAACACCCTTTCCCCCCAATACCCAATCTGATGAAGAGTTCCAGGGAACCTGAAAGCCTAAATATTATTTTATGCTATTTTGGCTGATTCTAATGAAAGGTATTGCATATCTCTCATCAACCAAGGGCATCTTCCCCCTCAAGGTATGTGTTTTCCTTCCAGGCATTATTTAAGGGTTTCCTCCCCTTAAATTGAACTGGATTTGCCTCTAGAGTCTTTATGCATCTTGAATATAACTTCTAGATCATTAGTTCTGCATGCAAGGAACTATTAAAATTAAAGTCACTTATGACGGATAGGAAAGGACAGAGGGAAATTGCAGTGGCAGGATGGGAAGGATTGCAAGGGGGGAGCGCATGGCAAAATGAGCCAAAAGTTCAGGACGACACAGCTAGGCTCAGTTTGGAATGGGCTCAAGAGCCAGAAGGTAAAAATCTGTATTTTGAGCCCCTCTTTCCCAATTTTGACATCACTGTTAATAAATAGCAGGATGTGTAATCTACCAAGCGTTCACTAACTGTTTTATAAATTATGATAGGATATTAATATGGTGGAAATTCTTCAGGCATCCCTTGTTTGGAGCTTCCTGGGTTTACACATGCATGGGCATTACTAGACCTCAATTAATTTGACTATTTAAGTTTTATTGTATCATTTATTGACATCCCAGCAAATCCAAGGCTTGCAGCTAGTAGCAAAGCTGCTTGGCTGCATTAGCCTAGTTTGCCTCCCTGGGAGGGTGGAGACAGAGGGTGCCCGTTTCGGCATGCAATGTGGAGGGCGGGGTCTGGCTGTTGTAATGGCCAGATCCTCTCTCTGACGTGCAGTCTGTCTTTCGGACGATCGGGAACTGGTCGTGCGGCTTGCGCGTTGGCGAGGCCCTGGGTTGCGTCGGAGTGCAGCACAGGAAAAGACTTTGCGGCGGCAGCATCATTGAAGGCTTTGCAGGAATCCCGAGGAGTTGTTGTCTCTAAGTTGCCTGGGGCTGGGGTGGTTTGCTTGGGGCTGCAGCTGCTGGATCCTGGGGTGGTCGGCCTTTTTCTTCCTCATTGGGAAGAGAGTTATAGGAGGCTTGAGTCCCAGGTTTGGGTTGCGGAGCCTGGTTTGCTGGGAACTGCCTTCTTTGGAAAGGGGGAGTTGCCTTTTGGGTACTTATTGGGAGGAGTGGCTGCCTTGGTAGGGGCTCTGAGGGACATAGCCCACTATAGCCCATCATTGCCTATTTTGGTTGGTTCCTAAAATTAAGCAGGGTTGACGGTGGGTAGAATTGGGATAGGAGACCTCCAAGGAAATCCAGAGTCGTCACCAGTATCCCCTCAAAGCTGGGTTAGTGTGAGATAACTCACAGTGTTGCAATGGGGGGCGGCCATTTTATGTCCCTTTCCTTGCAAGGGAGGGTATTGAGTGCAAAGGCAATTGAGCGGCCATTTTAGGTTCCCTTTCTTGCTGTAAGGGAGGCAGCCATTTCAGAGGGCTTCTGTTTGAGGCCATTTTGTGGTTCTGTTCCTTCTGTAGAAATGGCAGGAGGTAAGGGGTCGGGTAAGCCTAAGGGTAAGAAACCAGCGCCCAGGGCACCCAAGGTGCCTGCTAAGAGGCCACCACCCCCGTCATCATCGTCTGATGAGGAGGGTGATGTAGTGGTGGATGCTAATATTATTGGTAGGTTGCGGGCTTTGGAGGAGGCGTCAGGTATCACCTCTTCAGGAGGGGTGGAAGGAGTTAGGACCTCTAAGAAGGGTATGCAGGCTAATATTCTTACCAGGCTGTCTATTCTTGAGGGCAGGTATGGTGGAGTCATGCCTGGCAAGGATGTTGGCCCCAGCGGTCCTGACATGGATGTGGTGGCAGCAGCTGGAACATCAGGAAGCAGTTTGCCACTGGTGCCTTCTGGATTTGGAGGTAGGTCGGGTGATGCTTGGCTGGCTGGTGCAGGACCTGCTTTAGGGGCCGGGCAGGGTACTTCTGCTGCGAGTCCTGGGGTGCCTGCTTCCTTGGGAGTCGTTCAGTCCTGAATTGGGTTTGGCCTTGCGGGCAAGGTGCTCCTTGTGCTTATTTGGGTGCTGGGCAGTTTGGCATGGCAAGTTCCCTTGTGGGCGCACCTTCTCCTTATGGGATGGTTCCATTTACATCTTTGCCCTTTGGGGAGATTGCTTTGCAGTTAGGGGACCACTTGCTTCCCACAACCAGGGAGAAAATCCTGAAAGGGGAGTATGTGGACATTTTTTCTCTGCTCTTTCAAGAGTTGGAGAAAAAAGATAAGGAAGAGTTGGATGAGAAGGAGAAATTAAAAAAGCGGAAGGTAGATAGAACCTGGGTGAATTGGTTGCCGGGATTTTGTATTTATGCTGGGGTTATTGCCCGGGTGCAGCCTTGGCAGGCGGCTGCCCTTTTTCAATATTTAGATATAATTTATAAGGGCTACATGGCATTTAGTGGCCCTGCCTGGTTGCAGTACGATCAGGAGTTTCGGATGAGGGCTGCCCTGTATCTGTCTCTTCAGTGGGATCGTATCCATCAGCAGCTGTGGCTGCAGGTTATGTCCCCGGCTAGGCCTAATTTGGGTGATTGCTCTGATAGCAGTCACCTGGTGAGTAGGTCATCCACATCCTCTTCAGCTTTATCAGGGTCTCCCCGCGGTTCAGTGGGGCAGGTGGTTCAACCCCGCTTGCTCTGCTGGGAATTTAGCTCTTTGAGAGTGTGTAACAGGAAGGCTTGCCAGTTCAAGCATGAATGCCCCATGTGCGGGGGGTCACACTCATTTGATAGCTGCCCCAGAGCGAGGGGAAGAAAAAATGCAAAGAAGCCTGGTTGGGGTGGGGGATCCTATCCAGCTAAGAAAGGGGCCCAGCCCAATAAGGGTGGGGCCCCTTGAGCGTTGGTTGTCGAGATATCCTCGAAGGGCTGACAGTTTGTATTTGTTAGAGGGTTTTAAAGTTGGTTTTAGGATCCCTTTTCAGGGACCTCGGGTTCCTTTTATGTCTGGGAACCTTAAGTCAGTTAAGGGTTTGGAACAGGTTGTTAGGGACAAGATCGCCAAGGAGTTGGTGGAGGGTAGGATCTCGGGTCCTTTTTTCACATCCTCCAATGGGTACTCTTAGGGTTTCGCCGTTAGGTGTGGTGCCGAAAAAGGTGCCTGGTGAATTTCACTTTATTCACCATCTCTCTTTTCCCAGAGGAAAGTCTGTGAATGATGGGATTCCTGAGCATTTATGTTCAGTTAGGTATACTAGCTTCGACCAGGCTATAGCCATGGTGCGACGCTGCAGGGTGGGCGCAGAGTTGGCAAAATGCGATATTAAATCTGCATTTCGCCTTCTACCAGTGCATCCCAATGCTTTTGAGCTTTTGGGGTTTTCTTTTACATGGATAGAGCATTGCCAATGTATCATGTTCCGCTTTCAAGTGCTTCAGCACATTTTTGGAATGGCCTGTGAGGGAGAAGTAGGTTTGCAGGATGTTGTTCATTATTTGAATGACTACCTTTTTGTGGGTCCCGAGGGGACTGGGCATTGTGGGCAGCTCCTGTCAGGCTTTACTGAGCTGGTGGTAGAGCTTGGGGTTCCTTTGGCCCCTGAGAAAACAGAAGGTCCAGTCCAAAAACTGACCTTTTTGGGGATTGAGAGTTATACTGTTGCATAGCTGTCTAGGGTACCTCTTCAGAAGACAGTTGAATTGAAGGCTAGGATTTTTGCCTTTCTTCTTAAAAAGAAGGTTACCTTTCTGGAGTTGCAACAGCTGGTGGGGCACCTCAACTTTGCGTGCAAAGTGGTTGCTCCAGGGAGGGCTTTTCTCAGATGGCTTTGTGATGCTATGGCAGGGTTACGTTTGCCTCAGCATAGAACACGGGTTACCTGCAGCATGAGGGATGATTTGAGGGCTTGGCAGGAATTTTTGGAGTCCTTCAATGGAGTCTCCTTTTGGAGAAAGGACATGAGGCTCGAAGCTGAGCTTCAAGTCATGTCTGATGCTGCTGGGTCTTTGGGTTTTGGAGTCTATTTCCGCGGACACTGGTGTGCGGATAGTTGGCCTGACTCCTGGGTAAAGGTAGGTTTGAACTGAGATCTTACGTTTCTCGAGTTCTTTCCTATTTTAGTCGCGACTTGGCTGTGGGGGAAGTATATGCCAATCACACCGTTCATTTTTGGTGTGATAATATGGCGGTAGTCCATGTCATTAATTCCCTTTCATCCAAATCCCGGCGGGTGATGAGGTTGGTGAGGCCTTCACTCTGCGTTGTTTGCGGTTTAATATTTTGTTTTTAGCCAAACATGTTCCTGGGGTGAGTAACGGGGTAGCTGACGCTCTCTCTCCTAAACAGACGGAGAGGTTTCATCAGCTGGCCCCAGATGCCGACAGAGAGGCAGTGCCAATGCCCCAGGAGCTATGGCTGATTGGAGAGCCGAGGTCTGCAGTGCGATAGGCCTAGCCATTGCGCCTAGCACCAGGAAGTCTTACGAACGAGCTGTGTGGCAGTTTGAAGACTTTAGGGCTGAGGTAGGGTATTGGATTGTTTGGCCCCTCCTGGTAGAGCAGTTGCTCCACTACTGCGTTTCGCTTCGAGGTAAGGGATTGGCCATGCAATCCATTAGGGGGTGCCTGCCAGCATTGACTTTTGCCAGTAAGGCGCTGGGTTATAGGGAGGAGACAGCTGACTTTCAGCTTCGAAAGATGCTGGAAGGGTGAACCAGAGAGGCTGGACCCAGAGTGGACACACGGAATCCTATGTCGATTCTGCAGGGTTTGAGAGGGGTTTGGGACGTAGTGTGCGTTTCTTCTTTTGAAGCATGTTTGTTTCATGCTGTGTCCTTAATGGCATTTTTGGGGGCCCTGAGAGTCAGCGAACTGGTGGCACAGTCCAAAAAGGGTTTAAATCTATCATCGAGACTGAAATCGTCGGAAAAATTTATATGTCAGGCTCTATTATTGAGGGATCTGAGGCTATCTGAGGGTAAGGCAGTAATTACTGTCCGTTGCTCAAAGACAGATCAGTTGCAAAAAGGTGTTGTACTTGAGTGGGATAGTTGTTCAGAGCTTGAGCTGTGTCCAGTTACTGTGTTGGCTGCTTATTTGGCAGTCCGGGGGCCTGTTGATGGGTTTTTGTTTTGCCATCATGATGGTAGCCTGTTGACGAAACATCAGTTTTGGACAGTGATGTCAAGGGCTTTCAGTGAACTCGGTTTGACAGGAATGTGGTTTGGTACCCACTCCTTTAGGATTGGGGCAGCCTCGACAGCTGCCGCTATGGGGTATCCTTCCTCTTCTATTCAGCGCTTGGGCCGTTGGCATTCATCGGCTTACAAGTCTTATGTTCGACCGTTTCTTACGCCTTAGGTAGCTTGTTTATTTGTTGCTACTGGTTATAGGCCTGTTTAACTGTTTTTTCTCTTTAGATGCTGTTGTTCCTGGCCAGAGGAGCCGAGTTCTCGTCTGTGGCTAAAGCTACGGGTTTTGGGCTGCTCACCAGGCGCGGAGAACTTCTGTTGGCTCTCAGCTGGGACTCAGCCAACATGTTTGTATTGAATGGCAGGGGCGCTGGGGCCTTCAGTGGCCAGGCCTGCTGCCTTTGTTATTTCATGGTACCATGGGCCCTCCTCCGCAGGTTTTAATTGTTCACCTGGGAGGAAATGATCTGGGGCTTTTAAAGGGCAAGGCCTTAGTTTGGCAGTCCCATGACAACTTTCAGCACATTAGGGAGCGATGGCCTGGGACCATCATAATGTGGTCAGCCATGCTGCCCCACCGGGTTTGACATTGTGCTTGGGACCCTGCAGCTATTGAGAGGGCCCGGTCTAAGGCTAATAAGGAGATTAAAAAGGTGTTAGAAGGGGGGTTGGGCCCCATCTGGACATTTTTTCGAAATTTCCTGACCTCTACAGAGGGGATGGGGTGCATCTCTCTGAAAAGGGTAACATGCTTTTCCTGAGAGATTTGCGGCAAGGGTTGTGGGTGGCTTTGGGCCTCCCGGTGGGCGCTAAGCCCTAAGTAGAGATTTGGCCTTAGTAGTGGCAGGTTTTGGGGGTTTAGGGCACTATGCGGCTAGGAGAGGACTGTGAAGCATCCCCCTTTTGGGGAATTAGGGGTCTGGCATGATCAACCTTGCGGTTTGGAGACCCGGGTTTGGAGAATGCAGACCATCCTGGAGGCTCGGCTAGAGGGTGCCTTTCCGTCGAGACGTGCGTCTGGGTTTGGGCCCTCTGGTGTGTGCCTCCCTGCTGGGCCTGCTATCATGACCTCAATTTGGTTTCTAGTAGTTCCAAGTATTTTGCAAGTACGCATCAATAATTATATAACAAAAGAGGAAGGGTGACAATCAGATATTGTCTTTATATTTTTGATATGAGGAAAGACATTAATAACACTTAAGTGAAAATCCCTGTTCTGCCATTTTTTGTTCTTAAACATATTATATGTTTTAGATCACTGTGTAGGCTTTATTTTTTTCATTCTTGCACTTGTGTAAAACATTACTGGATATGATTTCAACATTTACCTAAGAAAGCTAAATATTATTTTTCCCCCTTTCTCCAAGATATGTACATATACATAGAAGTAATCAGCTGACTTTTTCTCCATAGCTTAAGAAGATTTATATGCAGTTTTTAACAATTAAATAAACCTTATACATATACATAGAAGTAATCAGCTGACTTTTTCTCCACAGCCTAAGAAGATTTATATGCAGTTTTTAACAATTAAATAATAATAAACCTTATTTATTCTGGGTAATTTCTAAAAGGTTCTACCAACTTAACTATTTAGCTAGCTTGCTATTTGCCTATCTACCTATCTGTCCTATATTTCAACATTGTCCCTCACTTTCCAATGTTCTAACACAGTCTTGTGTGACTAAAGCTGGATCTACATTTATGTGACTGAGGTAGTCAAATGCTGAGGTGTGAGAATGGACTAAATGGGTGGTTGTACACAGCAGAAAGAGGTAGAGGTGGAGGCTGAAGTGGTAGAATGAACAGTGCCAGAGTGTGGACAGGGACTACATTTTTGAATGTTCCGTTAAATAAATATATTACAGGTAGAAAATCAGCAGATCAACAAGAAAGGGATACAATCTTTATTACTAGTGAACTAGAGGTGGGGGGGGGGTTGTTTGTTTTAGCTTGCAAGGAGCTCTAACATGGTGGAGCACTCAAAAGTGCTTTTCCCTACCTGTAACCTGAATTGATGCCATTATGGTCTAGAGTCTATAACTCCATTCTGTTTTATGTGTAGATCAGGTGGAATATGGGTAGGGAATAGCACTTCTAATTCTCTTCCACATTAAAAAGAACACCTCCCTGGGATACCGAAAAATAGCACAGCAGTTCTAAACCTTGCCTTTTGCTAGTTCTTGCTTTCTATTCACATGGAACAAAGAAACATTCCAAAATGATATTCCTCAGCTGAATTGTTATAGAGTGTTCTACCACCTCAGAACTTCATCCTCTCATTCTATGGGAGGTGAAACCAGAATGAAGAAAGGAACCCAGGATGAGAGTCTACCAATATACTGTGACTTGAGATGTGGTATGGGGAGAGGTGATGCAGCCTCCACCACTATGAACCACATAAATCAAGTGCAATTTTTATCTGTACAAAGAACGCATTGTATGTACTGCTGAATTCCACAGCATATGGGCCTTCCCTTCAGATATACCCTGATCATCATAATTTTTTTGCTAGTTTATAATAAACATACTTGTAGAAGACTACTTATTAGTTCCATTACTGTTATGTGTAAGTTCAGAATGAAGAAAATTGAGCTGCCCTCTGAAAACAGAATCTTTTGCTGTATCACTAAAATGAAATTCATGTATAATACATTCATGCATCAGGCTCAAAAATAAATGCAAAACTGGCACATATATTACATTACAACAAGACAAATTTCAAATGGTATATACAAGTAATTGAGAAATATAACTGAAAATGTTTTAATCAAGATGTTTTAAAGAAATCTACATTATAAACAACATAGATTAAATTTATCAAATGCTGATAAATTTTTTAAAAGTTGGTAGAAAAATACACGGAACAGGACCAAATTAAACACACACACATTCAACTAGTACAAAGATTACAAGATCAACACATTTATCTTATAGAATGAAGAGGAGACAAACAGGAATTTAAGAACAGTTAGCAAAGAAAATCCTGCCATGGTGCTGGAGGGCAGAATTTCTTTGCTGATGGAAAGAGAGAGAGAGAGAGACACACACATACAGGCATCCAAACAGAAATCATAACAGAACATAGAATAACCATTTACAGTAACAGAGGACAGACACACAGAGAAGTGAGGAAATTTGGCATGTTGCATCACAGGAAGTCATTCACGATTGGCTAACGATGGTACCTGGCTCGGTTGCAGATCACTGGCTTGCCTGAGAGGAGTAACGGAGGGAGGAGGCACACCTGATGTGGATGCTGATCGTCCCAATCGACAACTTGCTTTAGGTTCTGGGAAGAGGAAGAAAAGAAATGGAATCAACAAGCAGGGTCCAGGAGTTCTTTGTCTGCCTGATAGACCTAAACTTAGACTGTCCTAGAAGCATGGCACTAGGGGGAAATGTGTATTGTTCATTTTTATTTTTCCTGCCAGTTTTCTGATGGCACTGAAGGACACTGTTCAACAGTTCTCAGCTAGTTCTTGTTTTCAACAGCTTGCTCCACAAAGCCCTTGATTCTCCATTAAGAATGAATGGAAGTTCCTTATTTCTATTTATATATCTTTCAACAGTTTTGGTTTTCTCTTTTTCACTGTTGGTTTTTTAAACTCATTTGTTAGCCTATTGTGTAATTAAATAGGAGAGAGTTTGGGGGCAAGGACAGTCTAATCTTCTCAGAGTCGCTGTAGGATTAATCCAAACTCTGTTAAACTCCTTGGTTTAGCTGGAACTGATGCTGCACATTGCTGTGACTCTGAGAAGCCCATGTCATTTCCCCCTTGCAAGCCCGTTGAGTGGCAGCAGGGAATGGGTGGCCCGGCTGGCAGGACTCCACCTACAGCAGAAGACAGCCCTCTGAGTGCAGATTTATTGACACAAAAATGACTCTGAAAAATGCATACATTCTGTGGAAAACTACCAGAGAGGGGAAACATAAAATGGTGCAACAGTAATCACAAATTTGGTTCATTCAAGGGCAGCAGGGAAATTAAAATGGCATGTTTGGATTGAAATAGTAGGGATCCAAAATCTGCGGACTTAACTATCTGCATACAAGAGTGAGAGAAAGAATGAACCCTGTTCTTCTGGATCCCTCGCAAGAATGAAACTATGAAGGCTAAGCCTAAGAATCAAGCAGAAATGTTGCACTACTTTTTTACTTGGGTTATAATTTTAAAAGATATTCAGCACTTGGATATCAGTAATTTAGAAAACTACATTCCCCATACATACATTCCCCATTCATCCTGCGACGCTCTTAAAATCTACTAAAATAAATTCAATAAGACAAGACTAGGTATTTCAACATAAATTCACTCAGATTACATTAGAAGCAAAAACCTGGCATATAAATTTTTCTGACGATTTCAGTCTCAATGATAGATTTAAACCCTTTTTGGTCTACAGTATTTTGTAAATGCTAGTCTTAATTCCAACACATCTTTCCTCCTGATTACTATTTCATCCACGCGCATACACATTTGGGGAGTTATGGCTTCTTGTTTTATTATACAGCTGCACAAAAATTGCTCTTCCTTCACTGACACTGATGTGAAAAACTACAAGGCATTGTCTACCATATCTTCAGAGTTGTTTTTCTTTGTTTTGCGAAAAGGAGGGAAATGTCAGCATTTTCAATTGGGTGTACACACCATGACGAAAGATTATCACATCTCTTTACCAATGAAACCTCTTTTATCTGGCATCAAAGAGAGAGAAATCCATCATACTCAGGAATGGTGTTTATTCCTCTTTATCTCACCTGCAGTCTATTTTCCCCCAGTATGATATGCCTCCTGAAACTTTCAAAAGAGAACCGTAGTTCTAGAAATTTCCTAGTAATGTTTTGGCATCTAGCCATTTCTGTTCCCTCTAAGGTTTATTTATAGAGTGGGTTTTATGGGGGAGGGGACTATTTCCTTCTCTTGGAAGAAACATTCATTTTCATCCATGATCCAAAAGCTATATGATGAATTCTTCCCACTTTCTGTAACACTGGGTTCAAATATAGGGGTGATGACTGGGTAAGTGTCAAAGCCCATAGTATAGAGGATGAACAGTAGGCTCACTGTGCCTGACCTTACAGTTCCAGCAAGAAGCAGAATACCCCAAAACATTCTGAGGCTCTGTGGCATGGCCTGATAATGGAAGCACAAATACACACAAATGCAGCATGGAAGGGCTATGGCTCAGTAGAAAAGCATTTGCTTTGCATGCAGAAAATCTCAGCTTTAATCCCTAGCATATCCATTAAAGGATTACAGGTGGTATGAAAGATCTTTCTCTCCTGGGACTGTTACCTGTCAGAGGAAACACTTCTGAACCAAAGATATGTTTCAATATGAGGCCGGTTCATATATACCCTAAGAGCTGTGCACATATCCCCAACATAGGATCTCACTATTACTCTTCATGGATTACCAAAGGCCTCCCTATACCATCTTCCCCTCCACACAGAAGCCAGAAGGGGAGAGGGGAAATCTCTAGTTATTTTGTATTATCTGTTCTGGAAGCCATGCTGTCTTCTTCATAAAAATCCTGTTTTTGCAGCAGAACTGATAAAAATAAAACAACAACAAAACAAATGTGGCATTCTAAGGACAAATCACAGTGGATGCATTTACTTAGAAATGAATCCTTCACACCCGTCATTTCCTTGCCTTGTTAAGAAGCATAAACAATATTGAAAATTCGGGGGGGGGGGGGTGGATACCAGGCCATGGCATATAGTTTAAAGGGACAAGGGCTTGGAGTGCAGGGTTGCAGTGAAAGAAGGGCAACATGGGACTGACCGAGCATGATAAAAACCCACAGAAGCTCCATCAAGTGGTTGCAGTGAAACAGATCCAGTGTTCTCACTGCTCCAATGTAGTTTAGAGGTTAGCAAGTCAAACTAGGATCTGGGAGACTTTGGTTCAACTCCCCATGCTACCATGGAGCTCACTGGGTGACCTTTGTTTAGTCATATACTTCCTCAGCCTAATCTATTTCACAATGTTGTTATGAGGATAAAATGGGGAAGCAAGAATTACATACACCATACCAAACTGCTTGGAGGGAGGGCAGGATAAACATGTACAACATTTTACAAGACTACAGTTCAGCAAATATTATTTTTATGATGAAGTAACTATCTGCCCAAATGGCTGCCCAATAAGAAGTCAAGAACGCTTAACCATGAATTTACTGTAACCTTTTTTAACTCCCACATTTGGGTTTAACACATATCAACTCCGTTCAGTGTGAGGACAAGCCAAGTTGATTCTAATCATAAAACTCTGGAGTCCTGCCTAGCCTAGCTCTGAGAAAAGATAAAGTACTGTAAACACTTGAAGTACTATAGTAATTGAGATGAATGTCATAAATAAATAAAAGCATGTTCCTGTCAAAACTATTTGGTGCATCTTTCTTTTCATGAAAGTTAGTTTGTCTGAGACATATTGCTAAGCTTTTGGATAAAAACCATCTAAACTGATACTGTGATGAAACATTAAGTATGCATATCACAGATACAGCACTTCAAGAAAAAAATAAATCACTTTTTGGAATCCACCTACCAATCTCAGTCCAGAATATTGGCTGGATCCAGCCAGTTCATGTCCAATTCCCCTCTGTATTACAGCCCCCATCCCATGTGGCTTTTGTCTATGCAGATCCCAGGATCCTTGGCAGAGTCTTTTTTGGATGGTCAAAGGAACCCCTCCTCCCCTTGTTACCAGCTGCCTGGACTATAAAAGGTTATAATTGCACCTCTCTTCCTCAGTCTCCAACCATAGCAAACATTACAGTCATGAATGGAATTAATATTGAGACTGGTCATAGGAAGACATGCAGTCTTTTATCTCATTAGTTTAAATACTGCTTTCACCAAACAAGGACATTAGAGCAAAGTCAGAATTATGGTGTGAGATGTAGCAAAAAATCTGAGAGGCTAGGTAAAATACAGTGAGACTCAATAGCTTACCTCTCCTAATGGTTACCTCTTACCCTCATACTGGAACCCAAAATGAGCATGAGTTTCTTCAAAACAAAATAGTTATCAGAGGTGTACGACCATCAATTTCCAACGGTTTTTCCAGTTGCAATAGCAGCATCTGCTGCTTTGCCAGCTGAGAAAATCAACAGCAATTATGCTTTCTTATCTATTAAACAGAATTCTGAGACCCTCAACACTCGGACCGTTTTCGTACACAGCTTACCACGGGGTCACATTCCTGTTCTCTCCACAGCGTCTGTCGGATTTCCCATTATCTGTGCCAGAGTTACAGGAAGTGCTGCGGCTTTTGCGTAGCAAATGTAAACTGGGTTTTAGTGGTTTATGTTTGCTGCGCAAAAGCCGCGACACTTCCTGTAACTACGGCGCAGATAATGGGAAATTCGACAGACGCTGTGGAGAGAACAGGAACGTGACCCCGTGGTAAGCTGTGTGCGAAAACGGTCTCGATCTGTTGAGCCTCATCGCCTCCGTGGACAGCAGTCAGTTCTGTTGTCAGTAAGTGGGAAGGAATGTAATGCAGAGGGAAACTTTTCCATACATATTACACCCCATGATCCCAAATATTGAGAAAAGGGATGTTTAACTCCCATCTAAGAATCCAGGTGCCTTATGCCAATGATGGTGAAAGGTGGGCAAGGGGTTGAAATGGGTTTGCTGTAGGTAACAGATGGCATTAGAGAGTGATTTGATTTTCCATTCTTATCTTTCCATGCAATCAAGATGGCGATGAGAACGGAGCCCGGGTGCTAGGGCTCCGGCAATTTCAGTAATAACAACTACTGGAAACCACTGATAAACATAAACAGCGAATACACCAACAGCGAGAGTACTTGGAGTGACTAGTAAGGAAGAAACATCAACCTATGCAAACGATACTGAGACCACGGCGGCTCCTCTGTTGCGCAAGGGACAAGCTGGGGCGTTGCCGCCAATCGGGCCGGCGTGGAGACACGGCCGCAGGCTAGAGTTTGCGGAACGGCCGGAGAGAGCGGGGGACCACTGGCTGGAGTGCGCGGAGTGGCTGTGGAGAGCGGGGAGCGCCGTGCATGGCGGCAAGAAGTGAACGGCGATGGAAATGAGGACAAGGCACAGCTCCTGGCGCACTACAGACAGAGCTACAGACGGAGCCGACGGAGGTGGCGGGGACGACATGACTGCGGCCGCTGCCAGAGTGGAACTGAGGCCGACAACCAGGCGTCTCGCGACCAGGAGGCCCTGTACGGGGCGATTGGGATGTGGAGACTGGTGAGCCGGGTACAGGGGACCATACTGCATCCCAAGGCAGCAACAAGGGAACTAGAACCCCCCTTCGTCCAGGACTCGCAAGGGCTCAACTCGGACTGCTCGGGAGGACACAGAGGAAGTTTCAACTTCCCCTGGGTTGCCTGAGCCGTTGGAGTGAATTGGGCCCTTGGACAACAGACTGCATTTGCAGAAACTCCGGCCATAAACTTGTGAGCACTAGCACTTTAAGAACAGTAGGATCACTACCCAAACTGGCAGCTTGGATACCCATTCCTTATTGAGATAAAGGATTTATATTGCCGGAAACTAAGAGATGGAGTTGTTTTAGTTATTTAATTAGAGATATCATTAATTGTTTAGCATTAAGAGTTATTCATTTATATATTTATTAGCAGATTAAATTGAGGGGTTGAAACCAGGGGGTATATTTATTAATGTGCTATAGACGGAATTTAAAGTTTTTTAGCTAATCAATTAAAGGAGTTTAGGGCTGGGGCTTAAATTTAAATAACTATGGATTAAATTAATAGAGGATTAGGCAATTTTTGGGATTTTGAGATAGAAGAGGGTAAGGAGGTTAAAGTTGTTAAAGTTTGACAATATAACTGGGCAGGAAGCCAACTTGGTATTAGTGAAGGACCGGGTATAAGTGTGGATGTCTGGCCTGGGGATCCCAGTGCTCATGGGGAGGGGAAGGTATGACGGTGGGAGCAGATGGAACTATATGGGAAGGAGGCGGAGACAAAACAGTGCTCGGCCCCCTTCCGGCCTGCGTCCCATCCCGACGGTGGCAGGTAGTGGGGCTAAGAGGGAAAGCCCGTCTCCGTCATTGGTGTTATGTAATGCCAGGTCCATAAATAATAAGACCTCGATCCTCAGGGAATTCCTGCTTGAACAGGATATGGACCTGGCTTGCGTGGCTGAGACCTGGGTGCGTGATGGAGAGATGGTGGCTCTCTCCCAGATGGCGCCCCCGGGCTACTCGGTCTTTCACCAATCACGGACAAACGGGCGGGGGGGAGGGGTGGCGCTATTCATACGGGAGGGTTACTCCTTCAGGGCTCTCCCGGCCCCAAGGATCAATGGTCTGGAATGCGCCGGTCTGGCATGGGATGTGGGGGAGGGGTTGGCGATCTGGCTGGTGTACCATCCACCTAATGCACTGGCCAGCGCCTTACCAGCCCTGATGGGGGCTGTGGCAGGGTGGGCATTGGAGTTCCCAAGGCTTATGGTCTTGGGTGACTTCAATGTCCATGCGGATGACATGGCCTCAAATCAGGCGCTGGACCTAGTGTCTTCCATGGCGACACTGGGACTCTCCCAATTTGTTACCACTCCCACGCATCAGGCCGGCCATATGTTAGACCTGATCTTTGCGTCCGGGATTCTGGTGGACGATA
This sequence comes from Heteronotia binoei, assembly GCF_032191835.1. Classification (NCBI taxonomy): domain Eukaryota; kingdom Metazoa; phylum Chordata; class Lepidosauria; order Squamata; family Gekkonidae; genus Heteronotia; species Heteronotia binoei. The sequence continues at coordinate 100,273,755 of NC_083228.1, read as the reverse complement.
TCGCTGTAGAAGCGGTACCATGGTCGGATCACCTGGCCCTCAAGGCTCGTGTGGGTGCGCCGCCCCGACCCTGTATGGGCGGCGAGCCTATTTTGGCTCGCTCGCGGAGCCTGATGGACCCGGAGCGGTTCCAAATGGCTCTGCGGGATCCCTGGCCCCCTAGCGATTCCCTTGATGACCTGGTAGAGGCCTGGCATGGCAGGCTATCCAGGGCCAACAACGAAATCACTCCCCGGCGTCCTCTGTGCCCCCGTAATAGGCTGGCTCTGTGGTACACCTCGGAGTTACGCCAGCTGAAACAGGGACTCAGACAACTAGAGAGGCGGTGGTGGCATACTCGTGACGAAGCGACAAGAACATCCTACAGAACGTTTATGAAGTTTTATGAGATGGCAGTCAAAGCCGCAAAGAAAGACTACTTTGCGGCTAGGATTGCGTCTGCAAATTCGCGCCCGGCATAATTATTTAAGATAGTTGAGAATTTGACCACTCTGCCTCAAGGCAGACCAAATATGAGGGAATTGGAAATAGGCTGTGAGGGTTTTGCGAAATTTTTTGCAGTTAAAATCTCGTCGCTCCGCCAGGACCTTCCCGCCACATTAGATGCAGTACAAGAACCCGAGGCTCCGTGCCTGTCCTCTGATCTTACCTTGGACCACTTTGACACACTTAGCCTAGGGGAAGTCAACGGAATTCTCTCTACTGTGCGCCCTACAACTTGCGATCTTGACTCGTGTCCCTCCTGGCTAATTAAATCTTGCCAGAGGGAACTTAGATATCCTGTACGGGATATCATAAATAGTTCCCTCTTGGAAGGGCAATTTCCAACATCATTGAAAGAGGCTATGGTCCGCCCCCTCCTAAAAAAAAGTACAGCAGACCCGGCCGAATTGGCGAATTACCGACCGGTCTCGAACTTACCATTTTTAGGTAAAGTTATTGAGAGGGCAGTGGCGCTACAGCTACAGAGTTTTTTGGATGACACTTCCGCCTTAGACCCCTGCCAGTCCGGCTTTCGTCCAGGCCATGGGACAGAGACAGTGCTGGTCGCCTTGGTGGATGACCTCCAGCGGCATCTGGATCGAGGCAGCGTGGCGGTGCTGATGCTGTTAGACCTGTCGGCTGCGTTTGACACGGTCGACCATCGGTTACTGGCCCACCGGCTCGCCGATGCAGGGATTAGGGGGTCGGCCTTACAGTGGCTCTCCTCCTTCTTTGATCGTCGGGGACAAAGGGTGGCAATTGGGGGAGAGCTGTCCCGGAGGCACCCACTAGTGTGTGGAGTGCCACAAGGGGCAGTTCTCTCTCCGATGTTGTTTAACATCTACATGCGCCCCCTTGCCCAGATTGCTCGGAGGTTTGGGCTTGGGTGCCATCAATATGCAGATGACACCCAGCTCTATCTATTAATGGATGGCCGACCTGACTGTGTCCCAGAAAACCTGGACCTTGCATTGCAGGCCATGGCTGGTTGGCTCAGGCTGAGTGGGCTGAAGCTGAATCCAGCGAAGACGGAGGTCCTTTGCTTGGGCCGCGGTGCCCCGGGAAGGGAAATCCCCTTGCCAGCTCTTGACAGTGTGCCGCTGAAAGCGGCCCACAGGGTCAGGAGCTTGGGGGTTCTTCTGGAGCCTTCATTATCAATGGAGGCACAGATAGCGGCCACTGCCAAGTCCGTGTTTTTTCATCTCCGTCGGGCAAAGCAGTTGGCCCCCTTCCTGGAGCGCCGGAACCTGGCAACGGTGATTCATGCTACGGTCACCTCGAGACTGGATTACTGCAATGCCCTCTACATGGGGCTGCCCTTGTGCCGAACTCGGCGGTTGCAGCTGGTGCAGAACGCGGCGGCTAGGTTGCTATTGGGGCTCCCAAGATGGGAGCACATGCAGCCAGGGCTGCGCGGACTGTACTGGCTGCCAGTGGTGTACCAAGTCCGTTACAAGGTGCTGGTCATGATCTTTAAAGCCTTATATGGCCGAGGGCCCGCCTACCTGAGGGACTGTCTCTCCCCATATGAGCCCCAGAGAGCGCTGAGGTCAGCTGGAAAGCACCAGCTGAATATCCCTGGGCCAAGGGAGGCCAGATTAAAGACCACCCGGGATCGGGCCTTCTCCATTGCGGCCCCACTGCTGTGGAATCAACTCCCGGAGGAGGTACGGGCCCTGCGATGTTTAGACCAATTCCGCAGGGCCTGTAAGACCTACCTCTTCACAATAGCCTTCACCCCTGGGACCCTATATATAAATGGGTTAAAAGTAAAGGTTTTGGCATGGAGTAACAATATTTTTTCTTTGTCTTTCAAATCCTCTCCATCTCCTAGTGTGTTTGAGTGGGTAGTTGTATAGTTGTTAGATTTATTATTGTGTTATTGTGTTTATTGTGTTTTGAATGTACTGCGCATTGAAGTGGTATGAATGCTCTCTGTTTTTCAATGTATTGCGCATTGATGTGTTCTTGAATGTTTTGTGTTTGTATTTTTGACAGTGTTGGTGGTATTTGTGTTTGTTTTATTTTTATTTTTGTGTGTGTTAATTTGTTTTTATTCTTTGTGTGTAAACTTTTTTTTCTCTCTCAATAAAAATCCTTTAAAATTTAAAAGAAAAAAAAATAGCCTTCACCCATACCGAGTCAAGATAGTGTCTCTGTATATGTTTTTCCCTACTGAACTTTTCCTACTAACTTATGAAAGATCTATTTTAGCACCTTAATGTTAATTTTAATGTAACCTGTAAATTGATTTATGATGATTTTATTGCTATGTATGATTTTATTGTATTGCACTTATATGTTGTGAGCCGTCCTGAGCCTGCTTGTGCGGGGAGGGCGGGATATAAATAAAAGGTATTATTATTATTATTATTATTATTATTATTATTATTATCTTCATTGATGGTCACAAGGAAGTAAAGAGATCTATCAGTGCCAAAGACACTGAACTTGTAAGCAATTTTATTAGAGACTTCCTACTGCTACTCTGTCACGGCTGGGGCCGGGTCAGGCAAAGTTCAGAGGCAGTCCGAGGTCTGTAGCCAGTAAGCAGGAGGGTCTGAGGCGCCAAATCCAAATCAGTGTACAAGTATCGCAGGTCCGAGGTCCAGAAGCCGAGGTCAGGGAGTCCAGAAGTCAAAAGCCAAAGTTAGGGAGTCAGGAACCAAAGTCAAGCCGGAGTGGATGCTAGGATGTCAGGGAGATGACTAGTTGCTTCCACAAAGCCTCCTCCCAAAGCCCACAGCTATATAGCCCTCTGCTGGCTGTTGCCCGTTTGGGCTAATTGCTGGCTCAGGGAGGCAGCGAGGATCCTGTCATAACTCAAGCATCCTTGCTCTTAGGAGGGCCAGAATCCTCTCAGAACTCAGGGCTCAGGGAGCGTCTTGCTTGTGAGCGTGCCGCCCTCCTCCGATCCCTGAGGTCCTGCCGGAGGCGGTCACGCACACGAGCCACCCGAGAGGGCGAGGCAGGGGGGCTGGGATCTTCTCCAGCAGGAGGCAGGGGCACTGGTGCAGGTGGCAGGGGCACAGTTTCCTCGTCAGACTCAACTTCCTCTGCAGGGTCCCCAGCACCCATGACATACTCTGCTGCTGCTGCTGAACAGTGCTATCCCACTCCCTAACAGTTTGCAAGTCCCTGAAAGTCACATCTATGTTGCACATTCAGGTTAGTTAACTTGAATACAGAAGAGGCCACAAGGATATTGAGAATGGATGGTGCTAACCAAGTAATCTAACTCTATGGAGCAAATGACAGAAGTTACTCAATCAAATATGAGATTTGTATGTACTTTATGCATTTTCCAGCAGGACAGAAGGCACAAGTCTTGACAATGAATGTGAAAAATTCCATAGTGCTTGAAAGCAGAGACCCTATTTGCTATTCTCCTTGTGTTTGGTCTACAGAGGTGACAAACTCCAAACATTTCTTGAATTCTTTTCTGGTCAATATTTGTACCAGAAGAGATTAATAATATATAAGCATTGTTCCTCTGTAATTCTAAGTACCTTTATTAAGTATACCAACTATTTTATTTGCAAGGTTTTCTGCCTGACTGCTAAAGGTCTTGACAAACTGTCAAATTTGCTGCTTTAAGGAAATTGAAATAAAATCACAAAAGACACCAAATGATTTGAAACACATCCTACAATGCAATGTAGGGCCTCTTCCTAGCAGAAGGTGGCAATGCAGAAGTGCTTTATGTCAGTAGACAGCAGCCTTCCAGAAAATGCTTTTTGAAGTAGCTAGAGTTAAGTTGGTTGAAGCCTCCCATTTTGCACACCTCCTGTGGTTCTTCACTGAAACAACATTGGCATGTTTTCAAGGCTGCTGCGTGTAAAAGCCACTGACAGCTATTCCTCTAAAAGGCCCTCTGATGGAAGATGTTTGAAACCACCAGGGAAGAAACTTCCCTGAGAAATTATCTGAAAGATGAGGGGATGCCACAGAGCTATGAAATACAATGATGAACGGAACTTCCAAGGTGACCTTAATATTTACAGTCTCAGAGGAGGAATAACCTACTTTCAAAAGCACGGTATCCTGACATGTAGTGTCTAATGACCTACGTTGGGAATAATTGAACTTAATTCAACAGTACTGCACAGTATCAAAAATAGATTCATCAACAGATAGATAGGCTTGCAGGCTACACAAATGCACAGCTGTGCCCCAGCATGGAGGACTTGGAAGGGAGCATGGCTACCCACCTTCTCTTTTCATGGCAGAAATAACAAGAGGGACAATGTGATCACTCTGTATCCCACTGTGGAAAACTAGAACCAGCTGTGCAAAGCCAAGCTGTTAGGTTGATCAGTTGCCATGATCCTGCTCCACAGGATCCTTGATCCAAAGTAGGCAAGTGGAACTCACTACAAGTGGTAGTGATGACATACCAAATGCAGTCCACAACTGAGGGGGTAAATTAGCTCTTCCAGCTGCTGTTCTTTTACTTTGCCTCTACTGCATGGACACTGCACTTAGTACAATTGTATTATTTTATGTACATAAAGGAGAGCCGCAACAATTTGTTTAGCATCTCCTTATGAGAAAGGGGGGGATTAGCCTTTCGAGATCCAAGAAACATTTTTCATTGTATTTTAATGACAAAATACATATGAATACATAATACATTTAACCAATCACAGAGCTCACTAATCAGTTCTATTGATAATTTTGTTATGTTTTGTTTCATACAGGCATGCCTGCAACTAGAGTATGCCCAACTCTTGAAGTATAATTATCTAAGAATACCAATCGCAGTGTGTACACAGATAAAATTAGGGAAGAGCTAGGGATTAGTAATATAGCACATATGAGTGATGAAAAAGACCCCAAATAGCCCACCTGGGAAGGGCAGGATAGACATGTGAAGTAATAAATAAATAATAAATGACAGTGATTAGAGTTTTGGGTTAATATCTGGGAGTGGTGGTGGAAAGTGCCATCAAATGGCAGCCAACTCAAGGTGACACCATACAGTTTTCAAGGCAAGAGACAGAGGTGAATTTTGCCATTGCCAGCCTCTGCATAGCAACTTGACGGTCTTAGTTTAGCTTCCAAGATGTGATGAGATCAGGCTACCTGGAACCATCCAGATAAGGGTGACCTTAGCTCAGATCCCTGACCATAGAAGTCTTGGGCTAGTCATTGTCTTCCAGCCTTGCCTAAGAATGTTGTGTGGGAAAAAAGGGGAAGGGGAAACCAGGTATGGCATCCTAACCACCTTGGAGGGAGGGTGGGATAAAATGCATTAGTTTAGTCCCTTGTCAGGTAAACAGGTAATGGGAAAGACAGTTCTTTGCCTAAGATGCAGGACAGCTGCTGTTAGTCAAGGTTGACAACACCAAACTAGATAAACCAACTATCTTCTAAAAATTAGATGCTTCACTAAAGTTTTCTTTCTCATAGCACTTTGTTTTAATAATTCCATCATTATTCAATATGAACATATTACTTTAAAGCAGTTATTCCATCAACCTGCTGTTATCTTTCAGGCAGCATTCAAATTGTCAGTTCTGAAGAAGAGCTGGTTTTATACCCCACCAGTTACTACCTGAAAGAGTCTCAGAGTGCTTTACAATCTCTTCGTCTCCCCACAACAGACACCCTGTGAGGTAGGTGGGCTGAAAGCTCTTCAAGAACTGCTCTTGACAGAACAGCCCTTAGAGAATTGTGGCTGACCCAAGGTCACCCAGCTGGCTTTACGGGAGGAGTGGGAAATCAAATCTGGTTTTCCAGATTAGAGTTTGCTGCTCTTAACCACTACACCAAGTTGGCTCTGATTTATCAAGAAATGCATACATTATTGAATATTTTTCTTACTAAGCTTCATCACAGTCTTTAAAGATAGTTATTCTTGACTATACCACTTATGTTCCAAATCCAAACAACTCAACTCTTGAACCGACTTCAGTCAGCTTTAAGCAGCTCTTCTTCACAGTTTCACTCCTTCTCAACTTCTGTCCCTCTCAACGCCCTCTCCACCAGATTCCATCTCAACTCCCTCTCAACTTTTGTCTTCAACTCTCTTAACTGCCGTTATTAACTGTCCTTCCCATTAACATTGTCAGCTCCCACTGGTGACTCCTAGGGAGAAATGGGACTAACCTGTCCATTGCCATCTTGTCATAGAAACCCGTGCATTACTTACAAAACCAGTGTATTTATGGTTCCAACAATTCCACAGTATTTCAGAGCTAAACTAGACAAGATAATGAGAGAATCATAAATGGATTTCCTGAGATTTTTGGAAAGGTAATACTAATAACAAATTGGATTGGGACCATGGCACTGAAAGAGACTTAATCCTTTCTCTTCTTGACGTTTTTCTGATTTCAATCACCCCTGACCAGTGTTTCCTTTCCTTTGCTCTGTGCATGAGCATCTGCCCATTATTGCAGAAAGCCCTGCACAGCAGCAATTTGGAGCCATGCAGGGTCTTCCACTGCCCACTGACCATTTTAAGATTCCAGTAGGATGCAAATTGCTCTGCTCAGTAGGGGGAAAAACAGAGGAAACATTGCTCCTGCTATTTTTCCTAAGTAACATACATGGATTATACAGATCTTCCATACAGGGTTAATATCATCTGGAGTGGATGGGAGGGGAAGCGTCTTAAAAACAGGAAAACTGAATGGAAAAGAGATAAGCTGGTCCTCAAAATTCAGACCATATGGCCATTTTTATTTTTTTTTAAAATGGGAGATCTCATGACAATCCACACAGTCTTGTTTAGTTTAGTCCTTGGCCATTTTGTTACTGTCCCAGATCCATGGCCAGCCCTAGACTGTCCGGCACCCTAGACAAGGCAAACTTCTGGTGCCCCCCCCCCATACTGATAATGTCACCAAGTCACATGGGGGCACCCAATTCAGTGCCCCCAGAAGGCTGGCACCCTAGGCAATCATGTAGTTTGCCTAGTGGCAGGGCCAGCTCTGCTCAGGTCATTCACAGACTACTGTTTGCTTATACAGGCTTGTAAATTCCAGACATTCTTGATAATTGGAGATCATGCTACTTTTCACTTTATCTCTTCCACCTAGCTAAGGGTGAATGCAAATTGCATTCAACCTGTTCTCTTTTAGGTGGATAATAGCATCCTTACCGATTCTCTATCTGAAACACAAAAGATTTGTTCATGGCTGTAGTAATTTGAATCTTTAGGATTTTATACTATTTGCACATTCCAACACAGAATTAGGTGCACTCAAACCCACTGAAATCAATGCACTTCACATTCCTTAACCTGCATTTAACAGTCATCCATTTCCTGTGATGTAATGCAAATAATGAAAATACACTGTATTGTGTTTTTGCAACTGCCTTGTACAAGAAGGGCCTACTACATGAAAAAAAGCTTATACACACTCAGCAACAGAACTGACACACAACATAACAGTGTCACTTACCTGTCACTAGATCAGCTTCCATTGGAGAGTGTGTGTAAGCTTTCAGTCTTCTATTTTAAGTAGAAATCAATTTAACAGGATGCATCACCTTACCTATTTTGTCTCTGGTGTTCTGGGACCAGCAGAGGAGTAGCACTATATAACAAACAAAAGAAGTTGGTTCAACACTGGCTACTTTTTCCTCACCTAGTTTGCTTTTCATTGTTTATGGGACCAATCTGCTGTTCTCATTCTCGTGTGTAACAGGGCTCAGAAAACCTTGAACATTTGCTGGCCTATAAAAGTTCTGTCTTTTGTTTTTGCATTCAGTGTGCTGCCAACACTGCAACAGTACTTGGAGACTGTACTGCAACAGTATTTGGAGACTGGAGTGTGTGTGTGTGTGTGTGTGATGTGACTGTCCATTCAATAATATCTGTCTATCTAATTGTCAGTGGTCAAATCTATGAATACATAATTCTATAGGTTGGAGCCATGAACAGACAAGACAGATCTTTCTACAAGCCTGAGAAAAGACCCAAGACTGCAGAAAAATCTGAAATCTAAAAACAAAATAAAGTACACAGGGGACTAAACCCGCCCCCCCCCCCACTGGCCCAAATAACAGAAGCAGAGCCATAATTTTAGGAAGCAAATGCCATCAGTGGCTGTTGTTAGGCAACTACAACAGTATTGCCAATTGAAGCCTTGGTTTCTGTCTGCAAAAGTCAGGAGGAGGAGGCAGGGCACTTTCCAGGGCTGTTCTGGCTTTTGAGAGAGGACTAATTGGGGCCCAGCCTGACAGCAACCATTGGCAATCCCAGCTGTTCATTATTATTCAACAGCAGTCACCACATGAAAGGCAGTGTGGTGCGTGGTGGTTAGAATTTCAGATTAGGATCTGAGAGATCCAGGTTTGAATCCGCATTCTGATATGGGTCACTGGGTCACTTTGGGCCAGTCACACACTCTCAGCCTAACCTATCTCAAAAGGTTATTATGAGGCTAAAATGGAAGAAAGGAAAATGATGTCAACTTTTTTGGGGTGTCCCCAATGGGGAATAAACATGAAATCTAACTAAAAAGGATATAGATAAAGGGTAGGTTGGTTGGCAGGATGGGAAAGAGTGAAGGGAACAGGAACAGGGAAGAAGATGTAGGGGCTGCTAGAAGGGAAAGAGTAAATAGTAGAGAAAGATATACAGGGAAAATGAAATTCCCCCCACAAGTTTTTGCAGGTCCTCCATTTGCAATACATAACTATAGAAGCTAAACCTTTATTTACAATCATTAATGTATCCTGGATTAAGGGTGTTACCAAATTTCATGACAATTTGTTCAATTTGAAAGTTCTCATTGCTTTTATGAGTTCTGTGGCCATCTGTTTCCCTGAGCATATGAATGAAATTCAACAGGTATATTTCCATGGAAGTATGGCAAATAACATGAAAATGGCACACAATGCCAAAATTGCATAAAATGGAGTAAAAATTGCTATAAAAGTACATGACAACAGGAAAATAAATGAGATTAATTTGGACTTCCTGTCCATGCACTACACAAATACACATTCATACATTCCTACACCGATTGCCTGGGAAGAGAAGCAGTTTCAGCAGCACATCCTACCCTAACCTGTATAAATTCAACAAAAGACAAATATGTAGTCTTCCTTTTGCATGGTTCTCAAACACAGAACAACTTATGCATATCTTGGTCTGCCTGGACTTTTCACTTAATGCAGAGGCTGAGCTCTGGACCTGTTCCAGCAATCCATTTCCCTTCCATTCATTGTCTAAACAGGGCTTTAGCCATAGTAAAACCCAGACTGCATATTTATCAGGGCTTTTTTGTAGCAGGAACTTCTTTACATATTAGGCCACATACCCCTGATGTAACGAGCAGGCCTTTACTGATGTAACCAGTCCCTATACCCCTGATGTAACCAGTAGGCCCTATACTAAGAGCCCTGTAAGCTCTTGGAAGATTGGCTATATCAGGGGTCTGTGGCCTAATATGCAATGGAGTTCCTGCTACAAAAAAGGCCATGATATTTATTATTTCTTACACTTGACCTTGTTCTAGGCTTCCCAATCCTCCCGCCCTGGCGGGGGACCCCAGGATTTCCAGCCTCTTCCCCTGCTCCCCCAAAAAACGGAAGCGGGGGGGGGGGGAAGGGGGGAAACGGCAACCCTACCCCAAGCCCTTCCTCAGGAAATGGTGCGGGAAGGAGCCCCTCTCGCTCCTCCCGAGGAGACCCTACCGCCAGGCACAGGCTGTGCCTCGAGTGCAGCACGGCCCGGGCACCTGCTGGCTGGCTCCTCCCCCCCTCCACGCCCTGCTGCGCTCCAAGGCCCCGCCGGCCACAAAGGTCAACCCCCCCTTTCCTTCCCCCCAGACGTGCTGGAGGGGCGCTCAGGAGCCCGCTGGCCTCTCAATCAAGAAGGCCCCAAAAGGCAAGGAGGGAAGGGGACGGGAGGAAGGGAGCCTTCGCGGTGGGGGCGGGGGAGGCCAATGTGCAGGAGCTCCGGAGAAGGGCAGCACACACACACACGGCCCAGCAGGAGCGCCCCTGCCCAGCGTGCCGCCAAAGAGACAGTCCCTCTCTCTCCTCCCGAGGAGTCCCTGCCAGTTTGGTGTAGACTCCCGAGGAGTCCCTGCCAGTTTGGTGTAGTTCGCCTCTCGATCAGGACGAGCCCAAATGGCAAAGAGGGCAGGGGACGGGAGGGAAAGAGCCGTCGGGGGTGGGGGGAAGGTGCCAGAGCTCGAGAGAAGTGCAGCAGCCCCCATCCTAGCGCGCTCCCAACCCCTTCCCCGGGCATCCCCCCCTCTCTCTCCTCCCGAGGAGACCCTACCACCAGGCAGAGCCTCTTCCTTGCTCGCAGCATGGCTGGCTGGATCCTGATGCCCCCTCCCCAAGACTCCATCCCGAAGGTCTACGACGGCCCGCCCTTGAATGTTGCCAATCCAAGCCCAGCCAGGCAGGTGATTGGCCCCACTCCCCTTCGCCCGCTCCCTTCCCTTCCCTCCCTAGGGTTGCCAGTCCCAGGTGGGGGCAGGGGATCCCCTGGTTTGGAGCCCCCCCTTCAGGGTCCTCAGAAAGGGAAGGGGAGGGGAGGGAAAGGTCTGCTGGGAACTCTGTTATTCCCTATGGAGATTTATTCCCATAGAAAATCATAGAGAATTGATCCACGGGTATCTGGGGCTCAGGAGGGGGCTGTTTTTTGAGGTAGAGGCACCAAATTTTCAGTATAGCATCTAGTGCCTCTCCCCAAAATAACCCCCAAGTTTCAAAAAGATTGGACCAGGGGGTCCAATTCTATGAGCCCCAAAAGAAGGTGCCCCTATCCTTCATTATTTCCTATGGAAGGGAGGAATTGAAAAAGTGTGCCGTCCCTTTAAATATGAGGGCCAAAACTCCCTTTGGAGTTCAATTATGTTTGTCACAGCCTTGATCTTGGCTCCACCCCTAATGTCTCCTGGCTCCACCCCCAAAGTCTCCCGGCTCCACCCCCAAAGTCCCCAGATATTTCTTAAATTGGACTTGGCAACCCTACCTTGTTCTTTTTCTAAAGAACTTGAAGTAGCATACATCCCACCTCTTTTTATATCCATTATTAGCTCCAGCTCACCCACTGATCTTTATGGCTGAGCAAGTGTTCTCTTGTCTACTTCTGTCACTCTGCCTACCACACCAAGATAGCTAGCAAGCAGTCTTTTCTCCATGTTTCCCTGTATGTGGGTACTTAGCTTCACAGACTCATGCTTTCATGACCTATGCACTGAGGATGCCAACAATTTCTATGATCAAAGTTTGCTTTTTAGATATGTCAAAACCACAGGAATCACTAGGACTGTTTCCCACTTATTCCTCAGTTCACAGTAATATTTCACCATACAGCCATGAATCCAGACACATGATAATGGAGAGAAAATAAATGGGGTTTGAATGTGAATTGGTATATATTTATTTGTGAAGTCTGTTGTTCAGTGTCAGCATTATTAAAAAACACACAGACTGTTTGTCTATATTATAGCAAGAACCAATTTAATTTACAAGCAACAGAAAAACATTATTAAAAAATAGCTTTGCTGCCTCTTTTACCACCCTGGTCCTAGGAAATGGCAACCAGTTTATACAATTGTCTGTTATACCAATCAATACAAGGTGTCTAGTAGTAAACAGCTTGTTTTTACAATCAGAAGAAACCCAGAAAGGACATGTTCTTTCAACAAGCATTACGATTCAATGATGTAGACTAAAAAAAGTTATGGAACTAACTGCTCAGTGAGCCAGTTTGGTGTAGTGGTTAAGTCAGTGGACTCTTATCTGGGAGAACCGGGTTTGATTCCCCACTCCTCCACTTGCACCTGCTGGAATGGCCTTGGGTCAGCCATAGCTCTGGCAGAGGTTGTCCTTGAAAGGGCAGCTGCTGTGAGAGCCCTCTCAGCCCCACCCACCTCACAGGGTGTCTGTTGTGGGGGGAGAAGATATAGGAGATTGTAAGCCGCTCTGAGTCTCTGATTCAGAGAGAAGGGCGGGGTATAAATCTGCAATTCTTCTTCTTCTTCTTAAAAGAACAGATTTTATCAGATAAAATATTAAAGTAATTCTTACAACAGTTTAATCCAGTCTCCTCTCATATAAGAAGTTACTGTACTATATATCCTTGCAGAAACATGTATGATCCTAAGGCTCACATCCTTTCGTCCATTGACTTTAATGCACTTAGAAATGTGCGACTCTGCTTGGGACAACACTATAAGAAACCTAAGCTCTGTTGCTTTCAGAATGGGGCCTTATTATCATTGTCAGGCATTAAATAGTTCTTCCTATAAGATGTGATGAATTTAAAGAGTCTGGAACGATCAAGTTTAGCAAAATTTAAACATAAAATCATTTACTTTTGATGCATTTCTTTTAGGTTGTTCTAAAGTTACTAGAGGAAATATTCTGTTCTGTAACATTGGTATCAGTTATAGATGAAGAGTAGGTAATGTTGTAAAAGTTCCATAGCATCTGATCCATATATATTTATTCTGTGCTGGGGTAAATCCCACTTACCCGAGCTGTTATTTCCTGCCAGCATTGTTGGACTGACTGAAGACCTTCCAAGTCTACTGGACACAACTGGTGGTCCTGGTGTCCCATCCCATTCCTGAGCTTTTATTGGCTCTCTGGAGGAAGATGTCCCATGGTGACCTCCTCTTTCTTTGTTTTCCAGCTTTGGTAGTGGTTCAGTGCTGTGGCTTCTGATCTTCAGTTCATCTAACGGCTCTGAAAGATATGCAAAGGTCACAACCCTTTATATATTGCAATTTATTTATATCCACACTCACATATTCTTTCCAATTTAATAAACTGCTAATTGATCCTTATTGCAAATTCATACAGCAATCAGTTAATCAAAAGAACAAAATAGGCAAAGATGACAGCAAGCACTAACATTATAGCAAGTTAAATAAACAGGGTTTTTTTAAAAAAAAAATCAAACAATTTCATAGAATGGGACAATATTGGACAGTAATATCAATGATGAGTCCTTCTTGATGTCTACTTCTTGAAGACAACGATTTAGAGCAAAAGTTTAGATGTGCTTCAGCTAGGGCTGCTAAGCCCCCGGTAGGCTGAAGGTTCCCAACCCATTGGCCCACATTGGGCCAGCAGGGGGAATCTCTTCCTACGTCGCCGGTGTGATGATTGCACCCAGAAGTGATGTCATCGCACTGGCCATGTCCCTGCACGGCCGCTCTATGCATTTCCGGGAAAACTCATTTCTTGGACACTCTAGCCATTTGAGAGGGAAAGCTCTATGGTACAATAGATACCATAGAGTTTCCCCCTCCCAAATGGCTAGAACATCTGGGAAAACCATATAGTTTTCCCAGAAACACCTAGAGTGGCCGCATGGGGATGTTGCTTCCGGGTGACATCATTGCGTTGCACGTGCAGAAACTTGCATGCAAAAGTCCCACACTGCAGAACACAGCATACTTGGCAACCCTAGCTTCAGCCTACTGAAATCAATGGGATCCAAGCTACCTAGTTCTGTGGCTAAATTGTGGCCCAAGTTTTTAGATATTTTAATTTGAGATATATACTAGACTATTTATCTAAGCATAGCATAATAAAAATGGACTTTGTAATACCCAACAAGTAAATATAACTAAGCCACAAAAATAGTATAATTTTTAGCCATGGGAAGAAAGAACTGTTGGAAGAAAATGGGCTCATGAGTTTTCCACGGTGCAAGCAAGCATCTAGCTTTCCAGATTCCCTGCTGATTCCTCTATTGACAGCATCCTATTTCTTCTCTCCCCTGACATGCACATCAGCATCATAGGTGGGAAACAACACTTAGTTCAAATGCAACTCTGACTGATCATAAGGCACAGCATAGATTGGAAAACTCAAGACACACACACATTCAAACAGCCGACTCAATCTAAAGTTCATGGTCTAACAGACTTAAGTGGCCTTCTGCGACTCTAATTCTCTAGTCTGGGATGGAAACATATACCAAGGGAGCTTTCAGAAGTAACTACAAAATCTTAATAGGTATTTGTCATCTCATGAATTAATGCCACAATTACTGTTCTGCCCCCCTCTCCAAGCATAGCTATGAAACAAATACAAAGTTAGGTTTCATATAAAAAGTGTCTAGTGTGCTGGATAGGAAAAATTGGTCCCTACTTATGCTTCTTAGCATGAAATCACATTTTCACTGGACCTTCTGGAAAAATCTATTCAGAGCAGAAGAGACACTCTCCCCACAACTTCTATAACCCTTGGCTACAATGACATAATTCAGTTTGACATGACACAGTTGAGGCCAGAAGATTGAATGCTTCACCGAAGTTGCTTTACAGTCATCGGGGGCATGACATCTTCTAAAGAAGTCTGCCTTTTGATCCTAATGGTTTTAAATATAGTTTAAATATTGGTTACAAATACCACCTATTTGGACAAGGTGCTATAAGAAGCAGTGTTTGGTTAATTCATGGCTTTCTTGGAGGAAATTGATTGTGCAGACTTATTTCAATATGGCTTTAGATTGATTTTGAAACTGAAACAGTCACTCTACTGAGACAGCATGAACACCTGGATTTTACTAGAACTTTCAGAGGCTTTCAGTATTATCTGTCATGGTATTTCTGGACTGATTGCTGGTGATGAGTATCATGTTCACCATGTTCCATGTTTCTGGTCCTACCTGAGTACTGCACAGTGGCAAAAGTGGACTGCTCCTGTGGGGGCCCACAATATTATGTGACACTATAAGAAATCACTTGTAGAAGTCATCTAGAGGTTTAGATAGAAGTTTGCTCAGCACTCTGATAACAGTCAGCTGTATTTTTCATTTTCAGCAGAGTGAGGTGAGATACTGAGAGTCCTTAAAAGACACCAGGAGGCAGTTATGGGCAGGATAAGGGCCAGTTAATTAAAGCACAATCCAGACAAGACGGAGGTGTTGTTGGCTGATAGTAATGCTAATCAGATAACAAAGAGTCAGTCTGGACAGGTTTGCACTTTTCCTGAAAGGTAAGTGGCACAACGTCCCTCTTAATGTATGTAATGCTGCCGGCAGGAATTTAATTCCAAACACTTTATTTAACATTCCCAACTGAATTGTCCCCAAGCTCTAAATCTTCTTCATAGGACTATGTGGCCCTGAGATTAAGACTCTTAATAAAATCATAGGATTCCAGGTTAATATAAAACAAAATAAAACTTTATTTGTACAATGTGTTTTGGTTTCAAGATGTTTATAGCTTAATTCTTCAGTGAATAATAATAACTTCTGACTGAGGTGTCACTCTTTCACTTCACACACTCCTCGCTCTCAAAGCCTCCTTTCTCTCCCCAACTCAACTTTATGTCAGCTTCTGTCTCTTACTCTCCTATGATATTCTGATAATATTAGGGTTTTGCTCTCTATCTAGTTCCTCTAAAGTATTCTACTCCCCCCCCCAAGAATTGTAATGCCTTTCATAGCACTAGTATAGGATTCAAATCAGAAGACTGCTTCTCAGATTCCGTAGACCACAACTGACCGTTAACTGCTGTCACTCTGCTGAGAGTTTACTGCTGACTGACTTCTCTCTCTCTCTTTCTTCACACATACTTCTTAGCTCCATCCACACACTCAACCATCCATCCACACACTCAACTCCATCCAATCAACCACCTCACTCACTCATTCCATCTCTTTCACCCCCCTTTCTCTACTGCAATGGTAACAATTAAAGGAACACACATATATCAATTCAAATCATTACAATAAAGTTTGTGGCTTGTGTGGCCTATCAGATCTACTGCTGCAGATGACCATTCATGTCCATCGCTGGTACCATACGGAACATCCAACCAACTTTGATTGATCACTAGTTGTTTTCTTTCTTGATAAGTAATATTTGTCTATAACTACTCATGGTCTGATCATATTCAGACTTGGTTACTGAAGTGTGCTGCACATATTACCACAGTTGAAGATTTAGAAATTTCAGTTAGTGTAAACACATCATGAACACATCTGCAAATGGACATATATCCTGAAGGAGCTGTCCCGAAGCAGCCACACTGGCTGCTGATGTATTTCTAAGTATAACTTATTGTTCTGGTCATTGTTTTTAAAGCTCTAAATAGTCTGAGAATTCTTTTCCTGTTTGAATTTATACAAACTCTGCTAATCATCAGAGCCCCCACTTAGTGTGCCATCACTATGGCAGACAGCCATAGGCATAGGACCTTCTCTGTAATGGCACTTTTATTTTGGAACTCCTCCCTGCTAGTATTTGCCTTTATTGTTAGTTTATTTATTTAAAATTTCATTTTAGGCACCAATGAAAAAAAATACTTGTTCTCACTAACAGTTCGGCCCCGCCCTGGCCACGCCGTGAAAGCGGCTGCGCGCTGCGGGGCCAGCCTTTGCATCCCCGGAGGATGCATGAGGCGGCATTTCCTGGGCATTCGGGTATTTTGCTGGTGAGTGGGGGAGAGGCTATAAGTAGCCTCGGCCCTGCCTCTCCTCACGCAGTTTTGGGGAGCTTTTGGCCCACCCACCCACACTGCAGTAGTACACCGGTCGCCTTATTAGGGGCCAGGTAGGAATTTTTTCACTCTCACCTGATTGGCTGTTGATCGGGTGTTTTTCGCCTACCTTGTACTGCAAGTAGTGATGTGGCTGTAGGGATCTAGGTAATTGGTCACTTGGCGGAATGAGCAAGGGGTTTAGACCTTGCCGGTGAGCACCCAGGCCTATGAACCTGTGTTGGGCAGGCGATCCGTAGGAAAGGCAGATGGGCTTTACGGCTCAATGTCATGGAATACGGATCAGATTTCATGCCTCCCCTTGGTTGCCTCCTTCTGGTGATCGGGGTGGGATCAAGGGAAGGGCATGTGTGGTCGGCCAGCCCGGTTCTAGCCACAGTTGTTTGGCTAGGACTGGGGACAGGGTGGCTCGCCCTTTGTTGGACTTGGCGGGGTCAGGAGAAGACCCCAGGGCTCATCCTATTAATGTTTACCTTGCCATGTTGTTTTTTAATAAAGTGTCCCGTTTTCCCCAACATTCTTGTCCGCCTCTTTATTCTGAATGGGGGTGCAATTAATTAATCACTACCTTGTATATGTAACTGCTTCTTGGTTTATTAGCCCTGCATGGATTTTACAGCTTCTGCCTTGTGGCTTTACCGCTTGGCTTTACTGATTGAATTCTTACTGCCGCCAGATTTGATCTTGTTTATTTATAACACTGCTATTTTTATCTATTGCTATTTTAATGGACTTTTCCCTCCTACAGTGCCATTCTTGGAAAGCTGTAACTCTGCTTGGGATAGCATAATTAAACTTTTAACATTATTCTTTTAATGTTTCTGTCCAGTTCTTTTGCTTTTATCAATTGTGATACTGTAAGCACCTCAATAGCAGTAAAACTGAGTAAGAGTATGTACGTGAACTTAATAAAGAAACGTTTGCTTGAAGCTCACTGTAATGAGTGGAAACTGTGTAAGAGTTATGCATCCACCATTCAGGTCAATGAGAATATACTCGTCAATAGTGACATGTTGTAAAATCCCTAGAATATTTTTAAGTGATGGTAGCTAGAAATTAGACAATAATGGTTTCATGAAGTTTCTGCAGAAATGCAAGAGACACCCTTGTGTGTGTGTGTGTGTGTAAAACGTGCTTGCTGGTGGTATTGACAAAGATAGTTTTCCATCTCCAAGCTTCAGAATTTTCCTTAGTGACCAGACATATTAGAATTAGGTTAAAATTTTTAGAAATCTACACACTAGTAGAAAATCAATTAATAAAACAGTACAAGGATGATAGCTGCCATGGTGACCATCGTGAATGTTTGCATTTAGGCCACTGTATTTATATGCTCGTTGGGAACAGCAAAAAATCTCCAGAAGCTTAAAGTATCCCCCTTGTTTCAAATCTAACAGGAAAAAAGTGCATACTGCTATAGAGAACATATAGAAATTGGGTCAGCTAAAATACATGTTTGCTCAAGCCTGAGAACACAAGAGTTCACATAACCCCCAGAATTTTTTGTCCCAGTGACCAATTCAGTTATGCAGACTTGCAGTTGCTTTTCTTCTGAATACTCAGTGTGATGCAGCAACTGTGGATGTGCAACCAACTACCTGCAACTCAAGTACTATGTGATCCATGTTGAGAGCATACTGATTTTAAAATATTATCTAAACTATAATCAGCTTCATTTTATGAGTTCCTCTTTTCTTACAATTTCTTGTAAATTGCCTTGGCTTGGCTTATCCTTCTGATGGATGGATGATGGATAGGTCTTTTTCTCAGATTCTGGCCCCTAATGTAGCATCTAGCAGTCAGTTTTTGGGTGTCCACACATCACTCCACCTTTACCATTATTGCCATGCTTCAGGCTGACCATTGTGCAGGGTCTCAGAAAGCAGAAAGGATGAAGAGCTAGGAACTTCAGAATGCACATCCCATCTGCTTCCATGTCACCTAACCAAGATTCATATTTTGCAGGATCATACCACAGCACCAGAGGACTTCTTGAGAGTTAATTTGTGCATTTCCCACAGTTTACATAACAGGAACAGTTTACACAGTTCCTCTATATCCCCTCTGGCTAAAACTCTGGAGCTCAAATCTGAACCTGGTGGGTCCCCAGGGCAGTTGCACACAAGTGATCAGACCATTGTTTATTTTTAAA
Source organism: Heteronotia binoei (assembly GCF_032191835.1). NCBI lineage: Eukaryota > Metazoa > Chordata > Lepidosauria > Squamata > Gekkonidae > Heteronotia > Heteronotia binoei. The sequence goes on along the minus strand of NC_083228.1, from coordinate 100,254,677 downwards.
AGATTTTATAAAGTTTATTTCAGATTCAATTAGGAACATTTATTAAACATCCAACACATTTTTCTAAATCATGCAGCAAGAAAATAAGATAAACCAGCTTAACTGTCTAACACTCTTAGAACCTGCATTAGATAGAACAAACCTTAAATTCCAAAGTCAAGGGCCAAAGCTCTGGTGACATCTATGTTGCTCACAATTGCAATTCAAGCAGGTTATAGTTTAACTCTTTAGTTCATCAGGATCTTAGATAGTTTCTCTTCTTCTGGGCCTTAGCTGAAGTATAAGTTTTTGGCCCAGAAACATAAGGTGAGGGTAGGGTTGCAAGGCCCTCCAGCTCCGCTTTTGCAGGTTTCTCCCTGCCACTGGCCAGCTGGCCAGCAGGAGAAAACACCACCTGCAAATGCCCCCAAATGATGTTGCTCAGCAGTGCTCTAGTTTTTAGGCAAAACTCTATAGTAAAACTGGACTCAAACACCTGCAGGATGAACTAGGCCTGTCAGTATTCACATTAACCCTTGAGGGGAGGCCAGGGGTGCTCTGCATCACACTCTGGGAAAAGACAGCATGGCTTGGTCCAGAAAGGGTGGTCTTGCAGGAGAGGAAAAAAGGGACAGGCACAGAGATGGAGTAGTAGAAGTTCATAGATCTTTGGTGCAGAAAAGGACATAGATCTTTGGTGCAGCTAGATACAGTGCAAGACTGCTCCTTATCTAGGTGTTGTGAGATAACAGGACTGCTGTTAGTAGTGGCTTCACAGGCTTCACATTTCAGGTGGGGAAAGCAGTATGCGGAAGGAGGCTTAATCACCCTCCTCACATCACAATCCTGAACAGATCCTGGCCCCCATGTACCTGGTAACTGTGCTTTTCAAAAGCAAGGGATTTTGATTATAGAATTTCCAGCCTCTCGGTCCTATTTCCTGCCCTTCTAGAATTTCCAGCCTCTCGATCCTATTTCCTACCCTTCTATCTTGCATTCCTTCCACAACACTTTTCCAACACAACGATACCCTGTCTGTTACAGGCCACCAAGCTGCTTGAAATTTATGGCAACCCTATGAATTAATGACCTCTAAAATACACAATCGTTAACAGCCTTGCTCAGGTCTTACAAACTGAAGGCTGTGGCTTCCTTTATTGATAACTATATGGGTACTATTCCATCATTGGACTTTAAATTTGTGCCATTTTGCATTCTAAACCACTGCCTACCAGCTATATGTAACTCTGCTCACTGTACCTGATTCCACGTCTGATGAAGTGTGCTTAGAGCACACGAAAGTTTACATTCTGAATAAAACTTTGTTAGTCTTAAAGGTGGAACTTGACTTCTACTTTGTTCTATTAGCTACCCTGTTTTGATAATTAATTCACAAGGCCATTTCTTAAGACTGCACAGAAAAATCAATTGCAGGTGACGGTGGAGGGGAATTAATATATTTACATGAGGCAAACTTCATTTTAGAGGTTATCTAAAAACTAATAAAGCTAAAAGAAATGAAACTGTCTGGATCAGTCTGCCATCTCTGATAGCCCATTTTCTGTCCCAAGAACATTGTTATTGGATGATATTTATCAGGAACAGAAAAGCATAGCCTTAAAAAATAGTTGCTATTTTCTAAATACTGTAAGAACTGCAAAAACAATGCAAGGGAAATTACATTTCCAGAAAACTTCATTAAGTTGGCTTTGTATTGCCTGCATGTATAGTGTGGGGAACTTTTCACTGAGTTAATCTTTGATAAATGTGACAGGGCAATACAGTTTGCCCATTAGGCTTCCCAACCACCCCGCTTTGGCGGGAGACTTCTGGTTTTGCAGCTTCATCCCCCGGTCTCCAGAAATCGGGAAGCGGGGGGTGGGGGGGAGGGGGGGAGAACATACCTGTAGGGTATTGAGCTCCTGAGCAGTTTGTAAAACGGCTGCCCCTTTAAGGCTGGGCAGGAAGGAGGAAACAGGAAGGGCTTCGGAGAACGGCCCCTCCCTTTCTTTGCTTTCGTTTTCAAAGCAAGAGTGGAAGAAGATCTGGTAAGTATTTGTGTGTGTGAGAGAGGGAGGGGGGATTCCCTGGTATGGAGGCCCTCCCCCCCTTTAGAAAGCGTGTGTGTGGGGGGGAGGGAAATGTCTACTAGGCACTCTATTATTCCCTATGGAGAACAATTCCCATAGGGAATAATAAGGAATTGATCCGTGGGTATTGGGGGCTCTGGGGGAGCTATTTTTTGAGGTAGAGGCACCAAATTTTTAGTATAGCATCTAGTGCCTCTCCCCAAAATACCCCCCAAGTTTCAAAACGATTGGACCAGAGGGTCCAATTCTATGAGCCCCAAAAGATGGTGCCCCTATCCTTAATTATTTCCTATGGAAGAAAGGCATTTAAAAAGGTGAGCTGTCCCTTTAAATGTGATGGCCAGAACTCCCTTGGAGTTCAATTATGCTTGTCACATCCTTGTTCCTGGTTCCACCCCCAATGTCTCCTGGCTCCGCCCCCAAAGTCTCCTGGCTCCGCCCCCAAAGTCCCCAGATTTTTCTTTAATTGGACTTGGCAACCCTATTGCCCATTCTTGGAAATCATCTGCTCAGTGGCAATTATATATTGGTTTACTTTCTGGGGCCTAAACCTTCTCAATTCCACAAGAGTCGCATGTAGGTTGCCAACCTCTAGAATTGGGCCTTCCAGAATTACAACTGATCTCAACCACAGAAGTGAGTCCTCCTGGAGGATACACCAGGCTACTTTGGAATTTAGATTATGGCATCACATTCCTGCTGAATTTCCTTTGCTCCCCAAACCATGCCCTCACAAATCTCTAGGAATTTCCCAACCCAGAGTTGAAAACCCTAACCATGTTTATCATCAGCAGAGGCATTTTGTTTTCACCCCAGCTCCATGAGTAATGTTCCATCTTCAGATAATCATGAGTTTTTCCTCAAGTTCAGTAACTGAGAATCTGCATTAACTCAATCCACCCAGCTCAATATATGTTTGGCATGGAAGATCATAGCTGGTAGACAGCAGTATCTACCATCCCTCTTAAAAGTGTTTCCTTTGATAAATAGTCAATCATCGGGCGCTTTCAACTTGCAACGGGGAACGAGGCAAGGCTGCCCTCTGTCTCTATCTCTATTTGTGTTAGCAATTGAACCTCTGGCAACACTGATAAGAAACAACGATAACATACAAGGAGTCAATTGTGGCACCCATAACCCGAAACTCAACATGTTCGCAAATGATGTGTTGCTGTATATATCCAATCCTGAATCATCTCTACCTCCTCTTCAAGATTTATTGTCTTCCTTCTGCCTAGTGTCGGGTCTGCAAATCAATCAATCCAAATTGAATATCCTTCCTCTGAACTTACTTGCTTCAGCTGAGGTTTTCCTCCGACAACACTACTCATTCCAATGGTCTCAGACTTCTATTCCGCACTTGGGCATCCAACTGCCCAATGACCTCTCACAACTACTTCACTTTAATTTCAAAACGAAATTTCAAGAAATCTGTTCAGACTTTATCAAATGGAATAAATTAGCTGTTTCTTTTGCTGACAGGCTACATCTTCTGAAATCCTTTGCATTCCCAAAAGTCCTATACTTATTTCTCACCATCCCAATATTCATACCTTTGACACTTCTACGCAAATGGCAAGCAGCTTTTACTTCCTTTTTGTGGAGCAACAAAAAACCAAGAGTAGGTTTTCATATCATACGGCATCACAGCTCCAATGGAGGCCTTAATGTTCCTGACTTAGCATTGTATTATAGAATGGCATTATTAACCAATGTGGTCAAATTGGCTCATTATGGTGACACTGCTGATTGATCCAGACCAATTAGTTCTATTCTATTACCACTCTCCCCTCAAGACTCAATTTGGATGGACTCAAAACATAGGCCTGACGGAATCAAAAGAAATCCTATGTTAGCCACAATTTTCAAAGTATGGGACTCCCACCGTAAACATGGTTCTAGATTTTTCCAGATTCGCTTCCATCTCCAACCAGACTTGGTTTCCTCCTGGATACTCCTCCCCTATTCTTCTTGCATGGAAAACAGTATGTATTTCTCGAATCAAAGACGTCTCCTGTGCATCAGGTCTCTTTTTGAAGTCCATATTGGAAAAGAAAACTGGTCAACCTGTTCCCTGGTTTTTCTACTTACAGTTGAACCATGCCTTCAGCACTTTAGATCTTAGTACCATACACCGCTCTCCACTTACCGACTTTGAAATCTTATTTCAATGCTCATCTCACAACACCAAAGGTCTTATCTCTACAATTTACAACATTCTACTCTGCCTGGATAGTTCTAAGTTTGGGACACCAGATGCTGTGGCATCAAGACTGCAATCTCTTCCTATCTCCAGAACAGAGGGCTGACATATATTCTTCTCCCCTATGCTTCTCACTGGTGATCAATACCAGTTTACAATCATTTAAAATACTGAATCGGTGGTATCTTACTCTTGCTCGGATAGCTTGCTTCTCAAAATCTTCCTCCTGCTTTGCTGGAAGAAGTGTGGCCAAGCAGGTGCATTTGCCCACTGTTGGTGGGAATGCCCAGTGATAAAAAAGTTTTGTACTGACATTTTATATACGATTAATCGCATCACAACTTATCAGATTCCTTTCAACCCTGCTCTTATTTTTTAAATTTCTGGGACTCCCTGTCTGTCCCTAGAACTCGACAAAATCTAATTGTTAGCTTGTTGGTGGCAGCTAAAGCGTTGTTCGCTTCTTTTTGGAAGGCATCTATGGCTCCTACTGTTACAACTTGGCTCTCTAAAGTATGGGAGCATTTTATTATGGAGAAAATACAATCTAATTTACAATACTCCAACTCCTCTGCTAAGTGGTTTCCTTTTGTTGATTACATCACCTCTCAAGAAATCCCTCCCTACTCCTCTTTCCAAATGTCTATGCTTTACTTTTAGTTTTCTGGTATTCTGGTATTCTCTCTTTTTCCTTTTATTGGCACAGGAGTGGTTCATATTGTTTAATATGTGTGTTCATCTTTATGTATGTATTTTTCTGGTTTCCCAGATTCTACTAAATGTTCATGGTTTGCTTTCTCCCCAAGTTCTTCTTATGTTCTATATATATTTCTAAAATGATTGGTACTAACTCAGTTCCTAAAGGTCTCCTTTATATTTTACTGTAACGCTTACACGAATTCTTAATATGCAGAGCTCCATATCTTGTGTTAGCAATTATAATTCAACTCACTCTTGAAGCTAGCTGTTACTATATGTACATTTTGTAAGCCTTTGTATGAATCATTCAACCATATTACTTTCATATATGAGATCATCTGAAATATCTTAATAAAATTGTTTGAAACGTTAAAAAAAAGTGTTTCCTTCCACAAGTGTTTCCTGGTACAGATGGTCATGTTAGTCCCATCACAGAAACTACAGAATATTATGGGTATAGATTCCATCAAAAAGATAAGCGAACAAAGGGTGAGACTTTGCCAATTCCCTTCTCCTTCAGTGACTCTCCAACTCCCACCCCCTTTCACTCTACAATCTACAGGTGGGACCAAGAGTCTCCCAGAATTACAACTGATCTCCAGATTACAGAGATAATTTCCCACAGAGGAAATGGCATCTTCAGAGACTGAATTTTAAGACATCACATCCCTGCTGAGCTCCCTTTCCTTTCCATCTCTTCCTTCCCTCACAAATCTCCAGGAACTGCTCAGTAAGGCCACCGGTAAGGTCAGTTCTTCTAAAGTTATCTCAACAACTTAAGGTACTTCTAAGCAGCACTGCAATAAAAACAGATCATGCTGGCTTTGACTGCAACCAAGTATATTGGCGGGGGGGCACGAGGGGGGTCTCTACCCCCCACCGGGTCTTCCAGGCTGTGCAGGGGGATCGCTGAGCTCAGGCCTCTGCTCGCTCTATACCTTGCTACACGACTGCTGCACCTAGCCCTGCACTTTATCCCACGATTACATCTGAGAAACTGGGGACCCTGCTCTTGCACAAACCGCAATTTGAGGAGAACTTTACATGACATCTGCATTATAGAAGCACAACAACACTTTATTTTGTGACAACAACTATCTCCAGCTATCTACGAACTGCCAGTTTTATAACTGAGTTGAGTTGTTAATCTGCTAAATGTTGAATTGTTTTAGTTAATTAATTTATAGAGATTTATGTGGATTGATTGGCTTTAGATAAATATATATATATATATATTTGGCAAATTAATTAAGGGTGTTTTACTGTTAGGTTTGGGTTTTATAATTAATAATTAGCCATCAGAATTAAATTAAGTATTTTAGCCAATTAATTTATAAGGGAGATTGTGGGTTGGGTTTTTAACTGGGTTGGTTAACTTTAGAATTGGCAGGTTGATAGGTTAAGGGAATTGACTGGCAAGGAGAAGTGGAATGGGGAGTTAATAAATTGCAGGGTGTGAGTTGTGCTCTGCATTGGCTACGACAGAAGTAGAGACCAGTGGGAGATGACTGGCCTGGGGATTCCAGTACTTCTGGGGAGGGAGAGGTATGACGGTGGGAACAGACAACGATACAAGGGAAGGAGACCGAGACCAGATAGTGCACAACCGCCTTCCGGTCTGTGTCCCATCCCGAGAGTGAAAGGGAGTGGGGCCAGGTTGAATGACTCGTCTCTGTCATTGGTGTTATGCAATGCCAGGTCTATAAATAATAAGACCTCTGTCCTCCGAGAGTTTCTGCTCGAGCAGGATGTGGACCTGGCTTGCGTGACTGAGACTTGGGTGCGAGAGGGAGACACAGTGGCTCTCTTCCAAATGTTTCCCCTGGGCTACTCAGTCTTTCACCAATCATGGACCAGCGGGTGGGGGGAGGGGTGGCCCTATTCATACGAGAGACTTACTCCTTTAGGGCTCTCCCAGCCCCAGAGATCAATGGTATTAAATGTGCCGGTCTGGCATGGGACGTTGCAGAGGGTTTGGCGATTTGGCTGGTGTACCATCTGCCTAACGCACCAGCCAGCACCTTACCATCCCTGATTGAGGCTGCAATAGGCTGGGCATTGGAGTACCCAAGGCTTGTGATCCTGGGTGACTTCAATGTCCATGCTGATGATGCGGCCTCTAGTCAGGCAATGGACCTAGTGTCATCCATGGCGACACTGGGACTCTCTCAATTTGTTACATTGCCCACTCACCAGGCAGGGCACATGTTAGACTTGGTCTTTGCGGCCGGGGTTATGCTGGACGATATAACTGCAGAGGCGGTGCCATGGTCGGACCACTTTGCCCTCAAGGCTCATTTGGATGCTCCACTCCAAACCCTTTGGGGCAGCGAGCTTATTATGGCTCGCCCGCGGAGTCAGATGGACCCTGAGCGGTTCCAAATGGCTCTACGGGATCCCTGGCCCCCTGGCGATTCTCTCGATGATCTGGTTGACTCCTGGCATGGCCGGCTCTCTAGAGCCATTGATGAGATCACGCCTCGATGCCCTCTGTGCCCCCACGTTAAGCTGGCTCCGTGGTACACCTTGGAGCTGCAACAGCTGAAACGAGGACTCAGACGTTTAGAGAGGCAATGGTGGTGTACTCGGGACAAAGCGACTAGAACATCTTATAGAGAGTTTATGAGGTCCTATGAGATGGCAGTCAAAGCCACAAAGAAGATTTACTTTGCAGCTAAGATTGCGTCTGCAAATTCGCGCCTGGCGCAATTGTTTAGGACAATTTGGAATCTTACAACACTGCCACAAGGCAGGCCAAATGTTAAGGAATTAGAGATAGGCTGCGAGGCTTTTGCGAAATTTTTTGCAGACAAGGTCACGTCGCTCCGCCACGACCTTCCCCCCACATTGGATACAGTATGTGAACTCGAGGCCCCGTGCCTGTCTTCTGGTTCAATCCTGGATCGCTTCGACACACTAAACTTGGAGGAAGTTGACAGAATTCTCTCTACTGTATGCCCAACAACTTGTGATCTGGACCCATGCCCCTCCTGGCTAATTAAAGCTTGCCAGAGGGAGCTAAGATGTCCTATACGGGACATCGTAAATAGATCCCTCTCAGAGGGTCTTTTCCCAATACTTCTTAAAGAGGCTGTGGTCCACCCCCTCCTGAAAAAGGTTACATCAGACCTGATCGAATTGGCACATTACCGGCCGGTCTCAAATTTGCCCTTTTGGGGCAAAATTATTGAGAGGGCAGTGGTATCACAATTGCAGAGTTTTCTGGATGACGCTTCCATCGTAGATCCACACCAGTCTGGCTTCCGCCGACGCAGGAATTCAGGGGCTGGCCTTGCAGTGGCTTTCCTCTTTCCTTGATGGTCAGGGACAAAGGGTGGCGATTGGGGGAGAACTGTCCCAGAAGCACCTACTTAATTGTGGGGTGCCTCAGGGAGCGGTTCTCTTCCCGATGTTGTTTAACATCTACATGCGCCCCCTTGCCCAGATTGCCCGGAGGTATGGGCTGGGTTGCCACCAGTACTCTGATGACACCCAGCTCTATCTACTGATGGATGGCCAGACTGACGATGTCCCAGAAAATCTGGACCTGGCGCTGCAGGTTGAGTAGGTTGAGTAGGTTAAAGCTGAATCCAGCAAAGACAGAGGTCCTTTGCCTGAGCCGTGGCGGCCTAAGAAGGGAAATCCCCCTACCAGCTTTTGATGGTGCGCCACTGAAGAAGAAGATAGAAGATATTGGATTTATATCCCGCCCTCCACTCCAAAGAGTCTCAGAGTGGCTCACAGTCTCCTTTACCTTCCTCCCCCACAACAGACATCCTGTGAGGTGGGTGGGGCTGGAGAGGGCTCTCGCAGCAGCTGCCCTTTCAAGGACAACCTCTGCCAGAGCTATGGCTCTTAGGTCAGCAACTGAATGTTGTGGTTTCTAATGTCAGGCTTATGTCCATTTATTCTTTGCATCCTCCTGGATGGAATTGAAACTTAGGTTTCCTCTCTCACGACCAACACTAGTATCTCCACACTTATTACCCTCTGCATATCACACCTAATCCAATCAAGCCTACTATGCAATTCATCTGCTATTGCCATTCGACATCTGAAATCCCCTATATAAAGTTTATATCTCTGGTACCTCGTGTTACATTTTATGGCACACATGGCCTGGCCCAACAAAGTGACAGTTATGTCAGATCTGATTAAGCTGATTAAGGAGACCTCAGAGGTGTTGAACTCATTTGTTAGGAGGGCCTCAACCAGTTCTGCTGGGCCTGCAAGACCATCCTCTTCCAACTGGCTTTTTAATGTGGAATTATTGTACCATCGCCATGAAAACTATGTTTTATATCAAGATTGTAGCACCAAATCAAATTGTGGTTTTAAATTGTTAGTTTAATTGCTGTTTTAAATGTAATTGTATATTTAATTAACTGTTATGAAATTGGGGTATTTTATTGTTGTATTACTGTAATGTTGTATTTTATTCTATGTAAGCTGCCCTGAGCCTGCTTCGGCAGGGATGGTGGGATTTAAATTAAATAATAATAATAATAATAATAATAATAATAATAATAATAATAATAATAATAATAATAATAATTATTATTATTATTATTATTATTATATTGAATCTGAGACTTACAAAAAGTAAACTGCTGCATTCTAAAGCTATTATTTATCTTTTGTATCAGAAGTGACAAAAGGCAGCTCTTGGAATCACTGGGAACTCTACGGTTTTCATTTTTTTTAAAAAAAAAAAATCTCTGGACTGCAGAGATCAGTTCCTCTAGAGAAAATGGCTGTTTTAGAGGGTGGACCCTGCTGTGGTCCTCTCCTCCACAAACCCTCCTAAGGCTCCAGTCCCAATTCTTCAGGAGTTTCCCAATCCAGAGTTGGCAATCCTATCCACATCTCCATACCAAAATCTGAAGAAATTAAGTGAATCAAGAATTTTGGGAGGTGATATGGAGGAAGCTAACTTGGTGATTCAGGTGTTCTAAAAGGACAATAATTGGGAATCACTGGGGACCAAATTCCAAAGGGCTTTGGTTGCTCAATTATTGCAAGAGACACTATAAAGCAGTAGCAAATGGAGAGAAAATTCATATCTGTGACATTTCACTATATATAAACCTTCAATAATTATCCTGGGGCCAAAAAGAATCCATGGTCAGATCGTCCTAGTATTTTTAAAAGTCAAAGAGCATTCATTTGAGGCCTTGATTTGGATTTAACTGCTGAAGAGGTAAAGCAGTTCCCACACCTTATGCCAATCAAAACAAACAAACCCACCTCCTCTTAGCTGGTCTTAGCCCTGACAAGAAAAAAGACAGGTATTCCTCTCCTTGCTAGTATTTCCCCCTTCCCAGGGATAATAGTGCTGTGTGTGTGTGTGTGTGTGTGTGAGTGACTGAGGGGTGGTGGTGGTTTTGATCAATGAAACCAGGCACAGTGAAAGTGTTGTTTACCTCCTTCTCCTTCCCCACTGCAGACTCAATCTAAACCCCTTTTGACTTTAACAATTCCTTGGAATATCCAGTTACAGATCTTCAAGTGTCTTGCCTAGTTAAACCCTTACTGTCCATTATACCTTAACAGATGTTCATTTTTAATATGCAAATATTACTATCACCAGAATTTTTAATGGACTTTATGGTAAGGTCCATTAAAATTATTAGTGTGCTTTGTCAGTTCCTGCACAATCCCTAAGATCCTAATTTGTGATGAGTAATAATTATAATGCAGCTCCCCTTAATTTCCCTGCAGGGGTCTCTCAAAGCCTGCAATTCTTCCCTGAAATTCTGTCCTCATCCTTTGATGGTGCACAGGAGGGAGGGTTATTATGCTCTATATATTCAAAAGGTTTAAAGGCTTGGTTAAGTATCGGAAGATTTAGGTAACTTAAATATTTCTGGTTTTGTTTTCTGGGCTTTTTTTGTTGCCAAGTGAATTTTGTGTATTATAGAATTTAATCATCAGTCAGATAACACATAGGGAAGGTTGAAAGTGACTAATCATATTAAAAATGAATGCATTTACCTATGAGGCTGCTGTCATGTACCTGAAAAGGCTTTATATGACAACGATGGTGAAGCTGCTACAGTGCTAAGCTGCAGTAACTCTCTTGCTCCTTCTTCAAGTATTTTGTACACTTCTCAGTTGAACAACATTCAGTTGCACAGTCTATGCACTATTTTCTTCAACACATCAAATTTAAATGGTGGACATATTTTTAAATACACACACCCATGTTAACAAAACTGTAACCAAGAAATGTGAAAACTTTTGCCTAATGGAGTCAGAGATCACAATATCTTGGGTCTTCATTACTTCATTCATTACTTTTCTCCTGTTTTTGACATTAATTCATTAATTCATTTATTTCAATTTTTAGCCCACCCTTTCCATAGAACAGGCTCAGGATGGGTTACATCATAAAAACAATTAACAGTAATTTTTTAAAAATATATAGAATCTAAAATTACAGAGTAATAATAGGTACTAAAATGGCAAATTCTGCCTCACAGACATGGCCTCTTAGCCTCTTGAACAGGTCATACTTTCACATTTTTTTAAAGCTTCTATTTGCAAATTAAGGGCTGAACATTAAATCAAAGTTGGGATTCACAGTACTGTACCAAAGTTTGCAAGCATTTGGGTGTGTGGGTGTGCAGAATAAAATAGATGTAAAATATTCAAAGGAATCTGACAGTCTCCCAGCACATAGAAATGATGTATGATTTCAGAATCTAAATTTTAATTTTATAACTTAATTCCATAAAGTGATCTCTCTTTTTTGTTTACAAAAGAAAATAGCAAATTTTTAATATTGAGAGACTTCAGTAGATTTTGATGTGGTCTTCTCACATTCTATGTCTTACCACTGGTAAGCACAAGGGTTAGGGTTGCACACCTCCAGGTATGGCCTGGCATTCTTCTAAAATGACAACTGATCACCAGACAACACATCATTTTCCCAGGTGGCAAACCTAACAAAAGCTTCAGACAGTAGACTTTGGGCCTCCCCACACTCTGCCCTCCCCTGGAACCACCCCTGAATCTCCAGGAATTTCCCAAACTAAAGTTGGCAAACCTAACAAAGGCTATTTATTTATTATTTATTTATTTATTTCATTTATATCCCGCCCTCCCCCACCACGGCAGGCTCAGGGCGGCTAACAACATTCTACAGTCATACAATAACAAGTAAAACCTTAAAATTACAATATAGAGCAATAAAACATTAAAATATTAACTTAAAACCAATCCAATAATACAGTTGTGATGCGGTATAGATCTTTAGACCGCATTGGCGGACCCTTGGTTACCGTTTTTCCTAGCAGTCCGAGTATGCTAATTTAAAAAGGGTGGTCTTGCAGGCCCTGCGGAACTGTTCAAGGTTCCGCAGGGCCCGCACCTCCTCTGGGAGTCGGTTCCACAGGGTAGGGGCCGCGATCGAAAAGGCCCGTGCTCTGGTACTCTGATATTTAATTTCCTTCGGCCCAGGGACAGTCATTAGGTTTTTCCCGGTTGACCTCAGTGCTCTCTGGGGTTCGTATGGGGAAAGACGGTCCCTCAGGTAGACAGGTCCTCGGCCATATAAGGCTTTAAAGGTAACGACCAACACTTTGTACTGGACCCGGTATATAATCGGCAGCCAGTGCAGTCCACGTAGCCCCGGCTGTATATGTTCCCGTTTTGGGAGTCCCAACAACAGCCTGGCCGCCGCGTTCTGCACTAGCTGCAATCTCCGGGTCCGGCACAGAGGTAGCCCCAAGTAGAGGGCATTACAGTAGTCTAATCTTGAGGTGACCGTTGCGTGGATCACTGTTGCGAGGTCCCGGCGCTCAAGGAAAGGGGCCAGCTGCCTTGCCCGCTTCAGATGGAAGAATGCTGACTTGGCAGTGGCTGCTATCTGGGCCTCCATCGATAGTGAAGGCTCCAGTAAAACACCCAGACTCTTTACCTGGCGCGCTGCTTTCAATGGCGCACCATCAAAGGTCGGGAGAGCTATTTCCCTTCCCAGAGCGCCGCGACCCACGCATAGGACCTCTGTCTTCGCTGGATTCAACTTCAGCCCACTCAGCCTGAGCCATGTCGCAACAGCCTGTAATGCCCGGTCGAGGTTCCCTGGGGCGGAGTCGGGCCAGCCATCCATTAGTAGATAGAGCTGGTTGTCATCTGCATATTGATGGCAACCCAGCCCAAACCGCCGGGCAATCTGGGCAAGGGGGCGCATATAGATGTTAAACAACATCGGGGAGAGAACTGCTCCCTGAGGCACCCCACAATCCAGTGTGCGCCTCCGGGACCGCTCGCTCCCGATAGCCACCCTCTGTCCCCGACCTAGGAGAAAGGAGGAAAGCCACTGCAAGGCCGACCCCTCAACCCCAATGTCGGCGAGGCGGCGCGTCAGTAACCGATGGTCGACTGTATCAAATGCAGCCGACAGGTCTAACAACATCAGTACCGCAACGCCGCCCCGATCCAGTTGCCGTTGGAGGTCATCCACTAAGGCGACCAGCACCGTCTCCGTCCCATGGCCCGGCCGGAAACCAGACTGACATGGGTCTAGGACAGAAGCGTCATCCAGAAACCCCTGTAGCTGCTGCGCCACGGCCCTCTCAATAATTTTACCTAAAAACGGTAAATTGGACACCGGCCGGTAGTTCGCCAATTCAGCCGGGTCTGCTGTAACTTTTTTCAGGAGAGGGCGGACCAAAGCCTCTTTCAGAGGTGTTGGAAAATGCCCCTCTAAAAGGGATCTATTTATGATGTCCCGTAAAGGACATCTAAGCTCCCCTTGGCAATACAACAAGCATATGAAACTGCCTTACACTGAATACGAGCATTGGTCAATTGAGTTTGGTGCTGGAAAAAAAATGGCACGGAAATAAAGAATTTTAGATTTGATTAATGCAAGAAATGAGTGAAATCAAAATGGGATTGGTAGATCAAACAGCAGAGATGAGAAATTTGGAATGATTCCTAAAATGATATAATGGGTAAAGAAGCCTTAATCTTCCTTTCAACCAGATTTTAAAATGCTGGTCACACCATTTTCACCTCCCCCCCCCCCCAAATTCTACTTTGAAATGTAATGGGAAATTAAATCGGTGGAAAATAACTTGAAGTCATGAACAGGTTAGAAAACATATAAAAAGGTAAGATAATATAGTAACTAAGCATGAGAGCAGTTAACTGTACCCTACATCAAACCTCACTCCACTGAACTGATAGCTTTAGGCAGCTGTAAACCCATTCCCATAGGGGGATTGTGATTCTGATCTATGCTGTAGAATTAATATAACATTTATTAAATAAATCCCATATGAAGTGAATTTTCTTCTGCCATGCACAATAAAGACACTGGAAGTTTTATTTTTGTGGGCTTATGAAACCTGATTTTCAGATTCAGTATAGTATGTGCCTTTTAGTCATGTGAAAAAATGTGATGGATGGCCTCTAGTTCCATCCTCCATTTGTCACAGCCAATCCCTGATTCCTTGCTGAGTCTGCAAACCTCTAGATTTTCCAACCATTGAGACTGTGGATTTGTCAGAGAGTGAGATGGAGGATGAAAGTGAGTGGGAAAATGGACAATATTGAAACACAAATTATCAGATAAAGCTCAGATATCAATAAAGCTAGGTAGATATGGCTCAGACATCATGAGAGCTAGGTAGTTTGGGATCAAATGTCTATAGAGAGGCAGGCTTAGGTAAGATACATAGTATTAGGCAAGTTAGGTTACCTCAAAGAAATAGTGTTAGTGAATTATGAGAGGACTGAGTAAAAAAACTGACAGAAAAGCTAACTAGGGTTGCCAGTATTGCCACCATTCCATCAGGGGACTTTGAGGGGCATTCCAGGGGTGAGTGGGGACATTGCGCAATGTCCATAACATGATGACATTATTTATTTTAGTAGGCTTATATTTCACCCTTTCCCATAAACAGGCTCAGGGCAGATACCCAGAAGTGACATCATCACATTGGGGATGTAACATGGGATGCTCTGGTATCTGGGTGAAACTCTGGTTTTTCACCCTCAAAATCAAAGAGTTTGCCTAAAAACCAGAGTGTCCCCCGCATGATGTCCCTGATGTGATAACATCACATCCTTTCTGTAACTGCAGCACTTTATCCAGTATGGGTTGTTTCCTATTTAGCCTTGTTGTTGACCAAAGCTGCTTGGTAACTGCTGCTGGGGGCATGACAGAAGGGAGGCAGTACTCTGATGTCACAAAAAGCTTCCACCTTAAAGTTGAGTATCCAAAAGCAGAAAAAGCTCTCAGATTCTCAAGAGTGTAGTTGACAAGGTACAGTCTGGAAGGTACTAGCATGTGGGCAAGGTCTCATCCGTAAATGTAACATTTGGAATCCACAACAGAAAGTCAAGATCCTAAATCTCCATTACTTGAACTGAAGCGCACAAATAGGAATAGGCCTGCACCAACCCCTTCTTCCCCAGGATTATACCTAGTCTTGATTGCTCAACTAAAGTATTCTGAGCCTTAAGTAGTTCAGCGAAGTAAGTGAGCATGATATACTCTCTTCCCTGCAGGTCAGGGGCAACTATCAAAGGCACATATTACAGGAAGTGCCTATACATGTCAGACCTGGATAGTCCAGGATAGCCTGATCTCGTCAGATCTCGTGAAGCTAAACAATGTTGGCCTTGGTTTGTATTTGGATGAGAGACCACCAGGGAACACCAGGGTTGCTAGTGATACACAGAGCTAGGCAATGGCAAACCATCTGTGAACACCTCTTGCCTTGAAACCCTGTGGAGTCTCCATCAGTTAGTTGCAACTTGACAGTAATAAATAAATAAGCCTGTACTGGCTGTTGGAACCAACACCAAGACAGGTATAAAGATGCCACAGACCCCGTGGTGTCTCATTAAGAAGGTAACTTGACCACTTAGGAATGCCAGCCTCTAGGGGGGTTCTGGGGATCCTCTTGAATTACAACTTCTCTCCAGACTACGCCATTCAGTTTCCCTGGAGAAAAGAGATGCTTTGGAGAGTGGGCTCTGCAGCATTGTACCCCACAGATGTTCCTTTCTTTCCCATGCTCCATCCCCAAATCTCCAGGAGTTTCCCAACCTGGATCTAGCAACCCTACCCTGCTACCCCCTACCAGTGGCCAAGGGAAACCTGGCAACCCTATGACCACTGTATGACTGCTTCGGCGGGGTGGGCGGGATATAAATCAAATCAAATAAATAAAAACAAAAACAAAAGCAAAAGCAAAAGCAAAAGCAAAAGCAAAAACAAACAAACAAATAAATGACTAGTTGAACCAAAGGCACATTATTTTTTCATTCACATTCCCTGGGCTTCCTAATCATTTTGAGTCTAGCCCACCTCAAGCACCAGTGTTTAAATCTGAAGTTATTGGTGAAAAAAAATGGCCTGGGTATTGCCTGATCTGCACATATGCTATTTGTATTGGATTTGTGTTTGCTTATTAACAAATACTGTTTCCAGTAATATTTCCTGCCATCTGTACTACTTCACCATTCCTTTACCACTTCCATTTTAATTATTCCTAAAAGTCATCACATACTTCACAACTGTCCCTTATTACAACAACCATCGATCATTTTCAGCCCAGATTTTCTCGCATCCCACACAGGAAAGAAATCTGGAGTTAGTATTTATTACTGTAAAATTTTGTGTGTCAAAAAGCCAAATGAGCTGTGGAATAGAGCTTTTACAGAATGAACGGCAAGCTGCCAAGCTCCTGCACCAGGATGAAGCCAATTTTTATACTGACTCACTCTTTCTGCTTGATTCTTCTCTCTTTCTCTCTCTGTCTCTCAACAAGAAGAAATCCATTCATTTCCATTGTGTTACACCTGAGGCTCTCCCATATAAACAGAGTGTATCTCTAACGTAGGTGTAAATGATTGGGAGGGATGTTGTCAGGAGAAGAGGCTATAGGATGCATACAAAACAAATATCTGTGAAATTTGCCCAGGCCCTTCTGAAGAGAACACCAGAAATACTCAGTCGTGTATTGGTTGGGTCTGGCCAACTGAGTCTACATTACTATTCTGCCCTCACCCGCCTATAATTTATTGCCACTTGCTACATAAATGATGGGGCAACATAATAAACCCTTCTCAAATAAAAGTGTTTCAGTTAAGCAGGTTTCTGGATATCTCAACTTTCTCATCAAGTGATTTTATAGGACCTGCAGGGAAGAGTATATCATGCTCACTTACTTCGCTGAATTACTCAAGGCTCAGAATACAATTCCTGCTGGCTGCACAGCACTTGATTCATTTCCCCTACGATGTGAATGCAAAGCACTTTTACAATACTGAAGGCAAAGCACCAACAACATAATACGGAGGGAAGAACGGCTCTGTTTCCAACAGATTTCCTTCTGCTCATTCCTAGCCCCTTAATAGCTTATGGTGCAATGTATGAGCTACCTAAAATAAGACATTTTTCCCAGTGAAACAAAGAATATCAAGGCAGAATATGTATGCAGTGATTTTTAGAATTGAGCTTTTGCTGAGAAGATTTCTTTTTGAAAATTCAAATATCTTGAAGATGCATAAAAAATTTCTGAAATCCAAGGGAAGAAATCAGGAAGGGGACACAGGTCAGTAACTGCAGCATGTGCTCACCATGCCTTCATAAATCCCACATTCAGTTCCTAACATTTTCAGTTTAACGAGCAATAAAAAGTAGAAAGGAAAGACAGGAAAGATTTCCGGCCAGAGACTTTGGAGAGCCACTGTCCTGGACTGGTAATATAAAGCAAAATTAAACAAAATTCCAATGTCAGACTTAAAAACTAATATAACATTTCCCAGAATATGTTTTTGAGAGCCAGAACTCATTTCATCAGATGCATGGAGTGTACATAACAAGAGATGCATTTATACTTAAAATTACAAACAACAGAAAGGTGGATAGTATTAAAAACAATAAACAATCAACGAGTATTCAATCCATTAAGAGTAGATGATGAGAGGAAGCTCCTTATAACCTTTCAGTAGCCATCAGGCAAGAATTCTAGGGGCATAATGTTTCATAGAAAATACTAATTTTGTAATGGAAAGCCCCCCCTCTTCTGAATTTGCATTGTTCAACCTAGAACATTATTGTTTCATTTGACTGGCAGCAGCTCTCCAGGGTCTCAGATAGACAGCTTTTCCACTCGGGAGATGCCAGGGCCTTTTCCAAGCACAGCATGCCCTCTACTTTAAAGAAAAAAAATGACCCATGTCATCCACTGGAACTTTCAAGGAGCTTCTTCAGCAAGAATAATAGGTCCCCAATTTACAGGGCCAGGAAGGTATTTGCACCCCACAAGGGGGTGGCTTGCTGGGCCAGGTGCCATCTTTGCCCTGAGTCTCTGGGGCCTTGTGGCTCGCCTGGCTCCCTTGTGCCTCCCTCTCCTTGGCAGCCAATAAGGAGTGGCCCCTACAATTCCTGCGGGATGAGGGTGAGCAGACAGACAACCAGTTTTCATTCTGGCCCACCTGTCCACTTTAAATTCAGCCCTCCCAGGGGCTCAAGCTTCATTTTGCCTTTATGAATTTCCCACTTGACCCTTCCTTGCTTTGGTTGTATGAGTTTCCCACTAGCTTGGTTTTCTTCTTTTATTGCCATTATTACAACTGTTCTGTTTCTTTAATTTGTCTTTGTCACAAATTGTTAGGTGGCTTTGGCATCGGACTGGATCCTTTTGGGGGGAAGATTGAGCTTGCATGCCCAACATCCCATGTGGGGGTCCCATTAAGGGCCTTGGGGGTGTTGGTTAAAGAAGCATGCACAGCTTGGTGGCTGCTGACCTCTCCTTGCCCCCAGGAAGCAGGGGGATTACACAGTGGTCTCTGTGCCCAGGTGTTCACATATTGCTGCCATCCCAGGTCTTCCCTTCAGCAGGATTTGCATATCAGCCAGCAGGCAGGTTGCTCAGTGCCTTGGATCTATCACCCTATGCCAAGCCAAACCTTTGCAGCTGTAACCAATAAAAGCTGGGGTCTGTTATTCCATACATGATGTTGTCTTGGTCATTTTCCCCAGCACCTGGCCACTCATTTCACTACTGGGGCCACAATGTTCCATTTTAAAAACCTCTTGTTTATTTATATCAGTGGATCCCAACCTTTTCAGTATGATGACCCAAGTGATTTTTTGTTTGTTTGTTTGGTGCCCCTTCCAGGATTGGCAAAAGTATGGCCTTGGTATCCATCTACTTTAGCATTCCATTTTCTATGGTGGCTAACCAGCTATTTTAGAGAAACCAATAAACATTGCACAAAGGCTGCAGCTTCCATCAGTATGAACCCCAAGCAAGTGTCATTCTGACATAGACACCATTTGCATACAGAGGTTAAATTCCAGCCTTTCACCACCCTTTCCTTTCTCTATTACTCCCTAATCTCCCCTAAGATTCTCATTCTAATAACCATTAGGACATGTTTTACTTGATTAACATGTATATGCAGAGAAGAAAAAACACCAACTAATGCATGGCATAGGTCAGATCTTGGTTTCCAAAATACAAAAGAAAGCAATGGAAAATAGATAAAATGTATAAAGCCAAGCAAAACAGCTCCTACAATTCTCAATAGTAAGGCAGCTGGCCAATGACCATATCAGGCAATTGTCCAATAAAAAATGGGATGTTGCATGTATATTGATAATTCTATGAGGGACCAAATGTCCCTATCCATGATTTACCACTAATATGATACTCCTCTCTGTTACTGTTGTAGCTGCAAGGGTTAAATACAATATAATCAATATTTGAAAATGAGCAGCTGTGACCTTTAAAAAAACGCAAAATAAAAACCCTGCCTGTTGCCTTCCCGCTTCAGGATTAGTGCGAGCATAATTTATGTCATCGGGTGATCTGGTTATTTGCACTGGCTTGATTTGATAACTTATGACACTAATTTCAATGCTGATAAAGAAGGGGGAAAATATGATCTCAAACACTTACTCTCTGCAGGCTCCTTAGATCTTCTTCCACTGGAGGATTTCCTCAGTAAACTTCGTCCTGAGGTAAAAAGGCTAGTTAATTCCTCTAGAGGACTGGTAGGCGTTCTAGAACGTGAACCACTCTGCGATGATGACCCATAGGTATTGACAGAGGCGTTTACCATTTTCCCCCCTTCTTGCAATATATTTCTGGCTGTAGAATGAGGCACTGATGGAGAACTTCTTGAGAGACTTCCTGAATGTACAGAGTCATAAGGAGGAGGTCTTTTGAGACTTAAGGGGGTAAGTGACCGACCCATACTCACAGGAGAGGGAGAGGCAGAGTGCCTTTTGGGATAGCCATGTGGAGACTGTGTTCTGTATAAGGTAGAAGGATGAGGAGGTGAAGAGGAGTGCCCTGGAGTACTAGTTCCATGAGATATTGACTGGTCTTTCTCCAGTTTTTGATGACTTAGAGTATGAGGTGGCAGTGAAGATGGAGAAGCTCCAGCTTGCTGTTTGATATAAGACACATTTTCTAACACAGGAAGCTTGGTGACTTCCAGAGGTGTTAGAGGAGACTCATCAGAATTTGGGGAGCATTGCACTGGTGCAGGTGGAAAAACCAGGAGTGGAGGTCTATGAGAAAGCAAATTTGGAAATGGTGGGGGGATATCACAAAGCACACCCTTGGGAGTGGATGGCACTGAGGACTTGGAGAATTCAAGGTCAGGCACTGTGGGAGTAGCACACTGAGAAGAACAGCTGTGATGGTCATACTCACATGGGCATTTTGAATCTTGGCCTCCATCATCAAAGATGGGGTACTTCATTTCCTCATATACTGCCTCACTTTGGTCCTCCTCATCTTTTTTGAAATCTTTTAATATATTCCCAACCATTTCGATATAAACAGGTTCTTCTTCCTCTGTGTCTGGAGCAGGACTGCTGACCTGAGACAAGGAGGCATCCCGACTTAGAGCTGATTTTGTGGGGGTATGCTTTTTGATGTATGTCTCATCAAAAGATGCACTTAGTTGAGTGTTTGGATTCCGTTTTGGCTTAGGAGGTGGAATCTTCTTAGTGTACTCATCACTGTGAGGCCTTGGTTTAGATGACACTGAGAAGAAAGACAAGAAATATTTAAGAAACATGCCTTTGAAAATATTGCACAGTTTTGAAATACGTTGCAATTCAGCTATTCAGATAGCATATTGAGAGTGAATTCACCTCAGTGTTTTTCCACATCCTTTAACAGAAGCAAAACTCTAAAAATATACCATTGAGACAACATCCATGAAATACACTGGTACATCTAAAGTGACATTTAGACTCCAATCTTTGAAAACCATGTTGTGGCTCAGTGGCAGATCGCATACTTCATATACACAAAGACCCAGGTCTGATACTGGCATCTACAGTTAAAGGATCTCAAGGCGAGTTGGTATTGGCAAAGACTTTCTCTGCCACAGACTGTACAGAGTTACAGCAGTCTGACAGTGTAAAGAAGCATAATAACATCTTAAATTTTAAACTAATGCATTCAGCTTGAGATATCACACCGAAGGTCAGATGATAAATTTAAAAATAATTTGGATAAATTGAGGGATCTAATCACTTCATACACTTAAAGAAAGCTCAGCATCCCTTAAGAATTCAGAATTTTGGGAAGTTTAAACCTAGGAACAATATGTTGGACTGTCTTCAAAATTAAAAATTAAAATATTGCATGGCAGCCATTTGGATAGAAAGGTCAAGGATTTCAAATACATTATCCTCCACAGATTTACCCAGCAAGCTGTATATGGAAATTTCTTATAGTTGCCTTAACTTATTAAAAACATAAATCTGATAATATGAGGGTTGACCTAATGAAAATCAGCCCACATATTTGTGTAAAAATGTCCAAGATGATTAAGCCTTGTCTTTGTTGTATGGGATATGGATATCCTGAGCTGAAAACCCAAGCACTTTGCTCAAATATTCCATGTCATTAAAACTCCTAGAGCAGGCATGCGAATTTTTTTAAAGGCTGCCCTTAGCTTATGAAAGAGAGCAACTGCATTTTTGAAAATACTGTGTATGATCTTGTTCTCCCCTTTTCAGACATTATGAGCTGGATGAAGATGGGTGAGGAAGGGAGGACAAGCTAAGAATGGTTTCCTACATATCTGGGGGATTTCCATGATAAGCAGAAAAACCATGTGTCTATCTCAAATCTGAATGCTGTGCATACTTACTGTTCTCATGGTGCCACTGAACACTGATAGCAGAGACAAATGTAAGAGGGCAAACCCTCAGGCTTCTCTGGAAGAGAAACAAGTAGCCCAACACTTCCTTTCTTCTGACTCCCCAAAGGTCATTGTTGATGTACTCTTTTAGAACACTTATATACCATCTTTCCAGATAATTGCTCAAGGCAGCCATAGAGGATGTGCCCTTTTCAGCATATTCCATTCAAACGCAACTTCACACACACGCGCATGCACGCACACACACACACACACCAGGATCCTTTAAGCTTTGTGGACTTCCTCTTTAGAGATGAGGGGGAAGGGGATGAGGGGAAGTTTGGCTGAGAAGCAGACAGGTAAGAAGTATCGCTTTATAGTACTTCTAGAGCCCTGGGAAGAGCACATGAAGGTGCCTTATTTCGAGTCAGAGCATTAACCCTTCTGGTTCATTACTATCAGCTCAGACTTGCAGCAGCACTCAGCACGATCTCTTCCCTGCATGTGATATGCCCAAGTCCCTCAGCCTTTCCCTGTAGGGGCTTGGTCTCCAGACCCAGATCATCCTCATTGCTCTCTTTGGCACCCACTCTATCCAGTTTTCAAAGTGAGGCCTCCAGAACTGCACACAGTACTCCAAGTGAGGCCTGACCAATGTGGTACAGAGCAGCAGGGCTGCTGAGAGCCACCAGGGGACCCCAGACAAAGATTCCAATGCTCCCCCCATGACCTTGATTCAAACAAAATACCATAACAAAAGGAACAAATCACTTGATTTACCATTAATCTATAGTAATAAAAGAAGTAACCTGTATGTCCATGTTTATTTAGTTTTTTACTTTACTTATATCAGCTATTTCTCCCCAATAGGGACCCAAAGCCGCTTACATTATTCTCCTCTCTTCCATTTTATCCTCACAACACCCCTGTGAAGTAGTTTAGGATGCAAGACTGTGACTGGCCCAAGGTCACCCAGCTAGCTTCCATGGTACAGTGGGGATTTGAACCTGACTCTCCTAGGTACTACTCCAGTACTCTAACCAGTACATCACACTGACAGGCATAACTCATCAGAGAATAAAGCTAGGAGACTCAAAATTGTCCACCAGCTTCCTGATGATCATGGGAGTTCTGTGTCCAAAATAAAAAGGCATGGGAAAATTCTAGCCCAGGTGAGACAAACCCCCACCACACTGTGCTATCTGGTCTTTGTGGTAGGGATAACTCAGAAAATAATGCTACATATTTGAAAACTGGCCACTGACTCCAGAATGATGGAAGTTAAAGTGCCAAAAAAGGGAACAACAGACAACAAATTTATTGAATTGTATACCTATGGATGTTGTTAGCCGCCCTGAGCCTGCTCCAGCGGGGAGGGCGGGATATAAATAAAATTTTATTATTATTTTATTATATAACATGTAATAAAAGAGCTTTTAAGTGGCCTGTCATGAATATCTAATATGCAGATCCCCAAACTGCCATGGAAGGTTGCTGAGTGATACACTTTCAGCCAGACCTACCTCACAAGGCTGTTGTGAGGATAAAATGGAGGAGAGAAGAACAATGCAGCTTTGGGTCACCACTGGGGAGAAAGACTAGATATGGTATTTGTTATAAAGCTTATTTTAAATGATATTTAAAAAGATTACATCATTTGTCATACAGCAAGATAGCCTTTACCTAGGGCTATTAGATCTTCCACCTGCACAATAATGATTAACAACCCTGTGCCTGAACTGGGAATTGAAACTTCTGTTCCATGTGTATAACCACTAAAACAGATTGATGTTCCATTATCAGGCATGTAAAGGTTGGAGGAGCAAGGAAGCAACCTTCGTTAGATCATGCAGAAATGTTAACTCTCCCACCACCCTTCAGTTCATAATATTAATAAAGGTTTGCTACTATACTACTCTGTCTGAAGTACATTCTGTCAGCAGGCTGGATAGGGATGAGAAAGTCTTGAGACCAAGAAGTGAAAATAAAAAAGGGGGAGGGGGACCAAAAATAGCACATAGGGAGTTAGAAATGAATGGGGAACGTGGGAGAGAAATTAAGGAAAAGAGAGGGAAAGGTTATTTTATCTTGCTGCAACGCTCTCCCTAACTACCACTTTGCAAGATCTAGCTGGGCTAGGTGCAAGGAAAGGAAGAGACAGAGAGACTATTATAGAATATTATCTTGGTTAGCAGGCTGCAGGCCAAGGCCAACAGTTATTGTAGCAGCCATTTTCAAAGGGTTGCTTGTCTTGCTCCACTGCTGGATTAGTTGATGGGTTTAGCATGATCTATTAGACAAAGTTGCTTAATCTGGAAAAAGGCTAGTCTAGTCAATAGCAGAGTGTCTTTTACCATGCTCAGGTTTCCCTGCGCCACTAGTGGCTGCAACCAGAACTGTCTTTTTAGAATAAATGGAAAGACATTCAGCTGGATGCAGCATGACACTGGCTTCAAGGGACCCTCCAGATGACTTTTGTCTTCTGAATTTTGCCCCACCTCCCCTCGTTGGTGGCCCTGTACAGCAAGACTATGACATCTTACAGTTTGGATGTTATGCCTCTGTTGATACACCCCAAGATTGCATTTGCCTTTTTTTGCCATTGCCTCATACAGACTCTTCATATTTAGTTTACACTAAATGAAAGTTAGCTACACTGCTTATGCTGTCAAATTCTCTGGGTCTTCTGTTCTTCTGCCCATTTCCTTCACTAAAGCAAGCTCTGCATGGGATTTTTTGTCTTCCTTCTGCCAACCAATCAAACAATTAGTAGTTTCTAATGCTGAATTTTAACAGCAGTGCTTGTGGATTTAAATTACCCCTTCTACAAACTCAACCTCAAATGCACAACCAAAGACAGAAGTGGTATCTTTTTATCTTTCCATTTTGTTATTGCCTTTTTTCATGTCTACTTTAAACCCAACTTTCAGTTGAGACCCATGTAACCTTCCAAGATATGGCAGAAATTATACATTTGGTTTGGGACTTACTGGAATGAAATTTACTGTGGAGTGTCCTGATAGAGAATGCCTTTATTTTATTTTCCAGACTTTTCCCTAAGGAAGTTTCCTTATGCTGTGGCATATCATACAGAGTTGGGGCTGATTCACCCAACTCATGTTGGTGAGATGAATAACAAACCAGTGTGATATTGTAGTTAGGGTGCTAGACTGAGATCTGAGAGACCTGGGTTCCAAAATCCCTATTCAGACATGAATTTTGGGCCAGTCCCACATTCTCAGCCTAGCCTACCTCACAGAGCAGTTGAGAAGATAAAATGTACACCATGCTGAGCTCCTGGAGGAAGAGTAGAATAAAAACATACTAGAGCCATTTTGGTGTAGTGGTTAAGTGTGCGGTCTCTTATCTGGGAGAACCGGGTTTGATTCCCCACTCCACTTGCACCTGCTAGCATGGCCTTGGGTCAGTCATAGCTCTGGCAGGGGTTGTCCTTGAAAGGGCAGCTGCTGTGAGAGCCCTCTCCAGCCCCACCCACCTCACAGGGTGTCTGTTGTGGGGGAGGAAGGTAAAGGAGATTGTGAGCCGCTCTGAGACTCTTCGGAGTGAAGGGCGGGATATAAATCCAATTTCTTCATGTTTTTCTTCTTCTAGATAGAGTTGGGAAACATTTAAATTTACTTTATGTTCAGTTGCAGGTAACCTGAGTAATACAGTTATTATTTCCTCATGTAGTTTTGTGCAATGACGTGCCTAGTTCCTTATTTTAAGGATGAAAGAGATGAAGACTGTAATAAATTTGTAGATTAAAAATGCTATATAATCATTCATCATATACATGTGTGAAGTATTGCTGACATATTTGGGAACAGGCTAGGATTGCCAAGTCCCCTTTGATGGGGCATTCTGGGGGTGGGCAGGGTATCATGCTTGCTGTCACCAATGCAATGACATCACCCAGAAGTTATATCATTGCACTAGAGACAACAGAGGTGATAAAACTCAATGGGTTTTTTGGCTTCAAAACCATAGAGCAGGGTGGCCAAACTTATAATAATAATAATAATAATAATAATAATAATAAATTTTATTTATATCCCGCCCTCCCCGCCTAGGCAGGCTCAGGGCGGCTAACAACAGTTCAATAAAATTATACAAGATACAATATAAGGTGATTTAAAACAACATTTAAATTATACATTAATTTAAAACAACGATCTAAAAACCAGTTCCAACTGTCTGGGTCGTTCCATAGTTTAAACGGCGGTGATCTTCCTGATGTTATTCTGTACACTTATATTATGGCAGGGGTCACTAGATAAATCGTTGGTGGATTAAATAGCCATCCTATCAACGTCTACAAAAACCTGCTTGAAAAGAATGGTCTTACAGGCCCTGCGGAATTGGTCCAAATTCCGCAGGGCCCGTACTTCCTCTGGAAGTTGATTCCAAAGGCACGGGGCTATAACAGAGAAGGCCCGTGCCCGTGTACTCTGTAATTTTGCCTCCTTTGGCCCAGGGATAGTCATCATGTTCTTCCCTGCTGACCTCAGTGCTCTTTGGGACTCATATGGGGAGAGACGGTCCCTCAGGTAGGCAGGTCCCCAGCCATATAGGGCTTTAAAGGTAATAACCAGCACTTTGTATCGGACCCGGAATGTAACTGGCAGCCAGTGCAGTTCACGCAGCCTCGGCTGTATATGCTCCCATTTCAGGAGTCCTAATAACAGCCTGGCCACTGCGTTCTGCACTAGCTGCAGCTTCCGGGTTCGACACAAAGGCAGCCCCATGTAGAGGGCATTGCAGTAATCTAGTCTTGAGGTGACCGTCGCATGGATCACTGTTGCCAGGTCCCGGCGCTCCAGGAAAGGAGCCAGCTGCCTTGTCCGCTTCAGGTGGAAAAATGCCGACTTGGCAGTGGCCGCTACCTGGGCCTCCATTGATAGTGAAGGCTCCAGTAGGACTCCCAGGCTCTTGACCCGGCCCGCCGCTTTCAGCAGCGCACCGTCAAAAACCGGGAGAGGTATTTCCCTTCCCAGAGCGCCGCGCCCCACGCAAAGGACCTCTGTCTTCGTCGGGTTCAGCTTCAACCCACTCAGCCTAAGCCAAGTTGCCACGGCCTGCAGTGCCTGGTCTAAATTCACTGGGACGCAGTCAGGCCAGCCATCCATTAGCAGATAGAGCTGGGTGTCATCCGCATACTGATGACAACCCAGTCCAAAACTCCGGGCAATCTGGGCAAGGGGGCGCATGTAGATGTTAAATAACATCGGGGAGAGAACTGCTCCCTGAGGCACCCCACAATCTAGTGTGCACCTCCGGGAAAGCTCACCCCTGATTGCCACCCTTTGTCCCCGACCTTTGAGGAAGGAGGAAAGCCATTGTAAGGCTTACTTAACTTAGGAGCCACATACAATAAACATCAGATGTTTGAGAGCCACAAGACATGAACATCAGATGTTTGAGAGAAGGAAGGAAGGAAGGAAATAGATGGGGCAGAGAGGAGGGAGAGAGAGGTGAAAAGCAAGCAACTTTAATTTAAATACATTCTCCAAATTTCTGGCTGGCTTGGCTTGGAGAAGTGATTTAAAGAGAAATGCCTTCTCCAAGCTGGCTGATAGGGCAGTGGGAGCTTTGAGAGTCACACAATATGTGTGGAAGAGTCACATGTGACTCCTGAGCCACAGTTTGGCCAGAGTTTGCCCCCCCCCAAAGCATTATGGCTCAATGTCCTCAGTGTGATGACATCACCCAGAAATGACACCATTGCATTGGGAATGTCATGCAATGACATTACTGTTTCCCCTGCTGACCAGCTGTTCAAAGCCCCCAAAAGCAGGGGAACCCCCACCAGAACCTGGGGGCTGGCAACCCTAATTTAGAATTGTAAGCCTGTGAACATATCAGATGCTAGCACTGTTTTGCCATCTGTTCACTAGCATTTTACCACCTGTACACATAATTGTAAAGATCATACATGTACCAATAAAGGCTCTCTGGTATGTGTCTCAAACATGTTCCACAGGACACTTTCATGCTCACCACAGTGAGCCAGCCATGCAGGGCTTGTGTTGTTCATTTGCCAATCTTTGTTAGCCTCTTGTGAGAGAGCAGAGTGGGGTGAAGGATCTATGAATCTGCAGAGATTGCAAACAGTACATTCAATTACATAAATTGGATTCATCCAGATGCATCTTGACAGTTGCCTAATGTATATCATGCCCATGCTGTTTTCCACTACAAACAGGATAACACAGATTTAGCAGATTGCTTTGCTTAGATGCAGAGATCAGATGAAGTGCAACGGATTGCATGGTCCTGTCCAGGTCTACAGTCTTCTCATTCAGTGAAAAGGTCTTTTTCCTCTTCTCCCCCTTCTAATTCCAAGATTCATCACTGTTTTCATTTGTGCATTTTGCAATACCATAATGAAAAGAAGATAACATACTCAAAATGTCCCATAGCAGTGCTTGGCATTTCCTTATTGGGTTCCTGATGCTCATACAAGGACAACTAAATACAATTAGTGGCTCAAAGGGCAGCTGACCTTGCCTTAGTACAGCAGGGGTGGCCAACAGTAGCTCTCCAGATGTTTTTTTGCCTACAACTCCCATCAGCCCTAGCCATTGGCCATGCTGGCTGGGGCTGATGGGAGTTGTAGGCAAAAAACATCTGCAGAGCTACCGTTGGCCACCCCTGCAATATGGACAAAATATGGCTTCCCTCATATGTCTCCATCTAAGTAAGCCATTTACAGGATCCTCATGTCCCTTTTTGTGGTGTTTACTTTTAGCAACTCACACACATACATATAATTCTTTCCCCCAGAAATGTGGGCTATAAATATTTTACAAAGGTAATTTCATTATTTAAATGAACCTGCTATACACTTTGCTATTATTCAGTACCAACCTGGAAAATTACTTACTTCTACAGAATTTTAAGAAGAATACAAGGATATTGCAAAACAAAATTCATTCTATAGTAATCATGGAACAAAAGCTGTGAAATGTTAATGAGGGGTGTAAGCAGTTTTTCTGTACATTTACATGTCTCTAGTTCATGTGTGTGTGGTAGGATGTCTGGCACTGTCCCACAGGCAATGAAAATAGGGTTGTTGGTTGTTGTTGTTTTTTTTGCAGTCTCTATGAGAGTAAAAAGCACAACACTGCATTAGTACTTTGACATTTAGCAGGCAAGGAAAACATTCCATGCATGCTGGGAACACCACCACCCATGAACAGCTTTCTCGGGAAATCACACTTGATGTTCTACACACATAGCACTTCAGTCAGTCAAAAGTTTATTGTTTGGGGCTAAGGACTATCACAGTTGAAACAGAAAAAACTTACGAATAAAACATGGACAAAGAACAGCAAACAACAAGGCTATAATGTTAAAAGCATGTAAAGGTCATTACAACAAATTAGCACCTTCTTTGAGTACTGGTGAAGGATTCCCAACCATTGTAACTTGTTTATTTTTAATTTTATTATTCAAATTTATATTCTGCCCTCCCCGTAAATGGCTCAGGACAGATCACAACATAAAAACAAAGCCTGAATTTGCTTAGCTACTTGAGTGAACTGTGCTACTTTAGAAGAGACTTACAAGTCCATATGGGGAAAAGAAAAGGCCCGGCAGGGACATATTTGCATTTAGGTAAAACCCCTGACATCACCAAAAGTGATGTCACCTGTTCAGTAGGTTACTTTCTGCATATAGACACAGAACAGTACCATCAAATACATTTCATGGATATGTGTTCTCACAGATCCCAATGAGAAACCTTGTTTTGCCCCCAAAAAACATGGCCGGAGAGAGAGACCCATGTGTGGTGGAGCAGGCAGTGGCAGGCCCAGCTTCTTCCAGGAGGTGGCTCTCGTGGGTGGCTCCATGTCTCTCTCTTCACAAGCTCATTGGAGGCTGGAAGTGGCAGAGAAAATGGAGCACATGGTCTGGGAGCACGTAGCTGCCAAGTGCCTTCCCTCTATGGAGACCTTTTTTTGAACCAGAGCCCTGGCCAAGCCAGCCGGAACTGCTTTCCTGTGAATTTCTGCTCAAAAAAAGCCCTGGAGAAAACTAAGAATCTCAGAATTTCTTCTATGAATTTGTTTCTGGGCTCTGTATACAAGGGGCAGAACAGAATGTAGCATGGAAGGTTCTCAGGGACTGAGGCTCCAAAAATATTAAAAAATTGGAAGCACTTGGTATTTGTGTGTAGCAGCTGTTTAGAATGGCTTAAGATATGGTTTGAAACCTCAAAGAAGTGAAAGCCATTCTAAAATTAGGAAAGGTGATTTCGCTTGAGACCAGGCAAGGAAATACCCTGAAAGCAGTCCACTAGAGAGTAACAATAAGGGATATCACTGAAGCCAGCTATGCAAATAGTATCTGAATGCAGCAGTGCATTGCTCCCTCTCTCTCTCAGAAGAGGATTAGTGGAGAGGTTCCATTGCTCTCTCCATTATCTAAATAAGTCCAGGTGCAAATGGGCTCTAACAGAAGGTAACCCAAGTTCAGTCCTCACTAGAACTGATGGAATTGTTGTTGTTCAGTCGCACAGTCGAGTCCGACTCTTTGCAACCCCATGGTCAAAGTCACACCAGGCCCTCCTGTCTTCCACCATTCTCCAAAGTCTGCTCAAATTTATATTAGTTACATCAGTAATGCTGTCCAGCCATCTCATCTTTTGCTGTCCCCTTCTTCTTTTGCCTTCTGTCTTTCCCAGAGCTGATGGAGTACCATCAGGCAAAGCTAGGAGCAGGGTTGGCCCTACCACTAGGCAAACTAGGCAACTGCCTAGGGCTCTGGCCTTCTGAAGGTGCAAAATTGGGGGCACCCAGGTGACTTGGAGGCACCCAGGTGACTTGGTGACATTATCAGTGTGTGTGTGGGGGGGGGGGCACCAGAAGTTAGCCTTGCCTAGGGTGCCAGACAGTCTAGGGCCATTCCTGGCTAGGAGCAGATTGCACTTGTGTCTTTTTCTAGGTAGGGAAACCTGTGCAATACTGGATCAGCTCTGAATTAAAATGTGTATATAGCTACTTCTCTACTGTTTTCATAATTTTATAAGTATCTAATACTTTTGTGCGTATCTAATACTTTGTATAAGTATCTAATACTTATGCCAACATGATGCAGTGGTTAGGGTGAAGTAGGATTTGAGACACCCAGGGTCAAATCCCTACTTGGCTGGGGAAGCTTACTGGATGACTTTGGGCCAGTCACATACACTTAGCCTGACCTTCCTCATAAGGCTGTTGTGATGGAAAAAGAGGATAAGGTTGTAAGCTCAACAAGTCCCCTTTGGGAAAAAAGTAGGATACAAATGAAGATCTAAATGAAGAAAATAAAAAAAAAATGAATGAATAAAATGTTTTCATTGTTGTTAGTATACGTTACCCAAAGCATGCACATATGTGCACATGCGCACATATAAGGCTGGCTCAAGCTCTTGAGTCACCCCCAAGTTCCCTGTGAGGGTCAGGAGGTTGTCTGGGTCCCAGATGTCAAACTGCCTATCCCCTGTGAGGGCTTATGCAGATTTGAAATCTACAACTACATCTAGTCAGCTTTCAGGGAGCAGGCAATGTCAAGGAGATGCCAGACCAATGACAGTTAAAGTCTTGAAGGTAGCAGAGGACTTAGCAGAGAGTTCTGACTCTTAGAGGGAGCAGACAAATGAGTGAGAGTCAATCTTGAGGGAACTGTAGATTGGATAGATTGGAACTAGGGCTGCAAGTCTTCTGGTGGTGGCTGGAGAGCTCCTGGAATTACAATTGGTCTCCAGGTGATGGAGACTTCTTGTAACTGTATCAAGACTGTGGGGTCTGACAAAGATAAACCTTCTCAGGGTGAAGTCTGTGAATGATTTCTGACTGGTAAGAGGCCATTTAGGGTGAAATGACATCTAAGGTCTCTGGAAAGAATGCAATTGATTTATGTGTGTATCTTTATGAAACTGTAACCTGTTGAATAAATAAATATTTTCTTCAGTCCAGGCTATGAAGATATATTGTTCTGCAGCCACTTAAGCACATTAGCCATTCTGAGACCTGCCAGATCCAACCCAATGTATGGAATTCGAAAGAAGTCAAAATATCAATTATCTATAGCAGGGGTGGCCAATGGTAGCTCTGCAGATGTTTTTTGCCTACAACTCCCATCAGCCCCAGCCATTGGCCATGCTGGCTGGGGCTGATGGGAGTTGTAGGCAAAAACATCTGCAGAGCTACCGTTGGCCACCCCTGGCATAGAAGCATAATTGTGCAGATGGTTTCCCAGGAGCCACCTCTAGTTTCCAACATTGTTTCATAAATGTGACAGAGTATGGATGAAAAAAACACAGGCACCTCTATGTGTTTTAAAATTCCACATGTTGCGCCATCCCAATATAATAATGAAGACAGCCTAGACAGGTATTATATCATCTGAAAGCAACTTGTCTTTTGATAAATGAATGGTGATCATTTAGACAACAATATAGTTGTCACATCGTAGTATTTGTTTTTCTAGAAAAAGGCATGGGATTTTGTTCTTTCAGAATGTTCCCGGAAATATATTTTCAGTCCAAAACTAATTAACATAAAGAACTGATCTCAATAAAAAACCGAAATGCTTTGTGATCCAGGCCTCTCTGGACCTCTGAGAGGGGTTAAGGTTGCCAGCCTCCAGGTGGGACCAGGAGATTAATCCCAGAATTACAGTTATCCAGTCCACAGAGATCAGTTCCCCTGGAGAAACTGGTTGCTTTGGAGAGTAGACTTTATGGGATTATACCTGCTGAGCATCTCCACTCCCCAAACCGTGCCCTACTCAGGATCCATCTCCAAATCTCCAGGAAACTTCCAACCCAGAGTTGGCAAGCTTAAAGAGCCTGTCTGATTTCATGAGAGCCACTGTCAAAGGTAAGCAGTCACAAAAAAACAGATCAGGTGGCCTTCCTCACAAACAAGTCACCAAGGCTGCAAGATCAGCAGATTTAAAAGTCTGCATAGCTAGTAGCAAATTGGCTGTTTAGTGTTACTGCCCTTCTGTGCCAGGAGGATTAGCAACTGGAATGTGAATTTCCCTGCTGCAATTGCCTGAAACTGCCTCTTTCAACAGTGCCAAATCTGTGGGTGCTTAAACTGAGAGATTGGAGCCATCAACAGATCTTTCTACAAATTCAAAAAAGCCCCAGATATGCAGAAACATCATTTTTTTCTTTTAAAAAATTAACAAAAATTAATTGGTTAAAACCCTCCAAAATTATAGAAGCAGCCGCTGTCCCTCAGTCAATTGCAATTACTAGGCAAACACAACACTATTGCCAGCCTTAAAGCCTTGGTTTGTATCAACAAAAGGCAGGGGGAGGTGAGGGCCTTTTCCAGGGCTTTTTTGGTCTTTTAGGGAGAATTCTGGTGTAGTGGTTTAATACATGGACTCTTATCTGGGAGAACTGGGTTTGATTCCCCACTTCTCCACATGCAGCTGCTGGAGTGATCGGGCATCAATCACAACTCTCTCAGAATTGTTCTGCTGAAGAGCAGTTCCTGGAGAGCTCTCAGCCCCACCTGCTTCACAAGGTGTCTGTTGTGGGGAGGGGAAGGGAAAGGAGATTGTAAGCTGCTCTGAGAGTGAAGGGTGGGGTATAAATCCAATCTATTCTCTTTTCTCATTGGAGCCAGGCCAACCAGCGATTACCAGGTGACTTGTTACCATGTGACTTGCATGGCTGTTCACTACTGTTCAATAGCAGTCACCCCATGAAAGCCAGTGTAGTGTAGTGGTAAGTTGCACACTGGGATTTGGGTGTCCCAGATTTGAATCACCATACTACTTTTAAAACTTAATGAGAGACCTTGTGCCAGTTACACATTCTTAAGCTAACCTAAATCACAGAATTGTTGTGAGGGGAAAAAATGGAGGAGAGGATAATGATGTAAGCTGCTTTGAGTCCCCATTGGGGGGCAAGGAGGGGTATAAATGAAAAATAAATATAACTGAAGATTGGGGGGGGGCAGAAGAATGGTAAACTGGTGGGAAGGTGAGAAGGAGAGAAAGAAGCAGGGAAAAATGAGAATTGGGGTTGCCAGGAAAGTGTGGGGAGCATGATGCAGAGAAAATGCACATCCTTGTGGATTCTCACCATGCAACCAGACCTAGCAGATGGCACTACACAGCAACACCCACTCCAGCAGCTGGTACTACAAACCTGAACCATAGTTCTCACCAGTAGAGGCTTTCAGAGGGAAGGAAGAAGGCAAAGCTGAAGATTCAGGGAGAGGTATATTTAGTTTGTTTGGTGGGGAAGCAGGGAAAGGGGAGAGGCTATGGGGTCTTTCAGGGATGGGAAAGAGGAAACAGTGAGGAAGGGGAATCGAGATGCCCCTGCAAGTTCTTGCAGTTCTTCAACTTGTCTATTTTATCTTTATCCTTTGCAACGAGCTTCAGGCCTGTATTGGGGACACTGGCATTTGTGGAAGATTTCCATCTTCAAATGGAGAAGAGGAATGCATGACTATTCTCATTGCTTCTCTGGCTGCTGATTAGCTTCTGGGTTAAATTCAAGGTTCTGGTGCTCACATTTAAGTCTTTCATTACTTGGGACCTATATATTTGAAGGACCACACCTCTCCCTTCATGTTCCCATGTGGCATCTGCTCTCTAACCACCAAGGTCTGTTATCAATTCTGCCATTATCTAAGTCACATTGTCTGGAACCACTCCCCCCCCCCCCCCGGAGAAGGTCAAGGGGCCTCCTAACCTTTCAGCAAGGATGAAAAACAGCTGTTCTGGAGAGCTTTGGGACATCCTGAGTTTAGACAAAGGGGAAGTATCCTGCTGGTTGGGACATAAGTTGGCTTTAGTCTTGTTTTAAAGTGTTGCTTTACTATTGGTGGGTATATAAATATTTTACATAAATAAATAAGTACATCCATAAACAAGCTGATAAACTACCTACCCAGCTTATCACTGTTGTCTGTCTCAGTAAAAAAGAAGCAGTGGAGGGAGGGAGGGAGGGAGGGAGGAGATGGTGATTTTGCCTCCTTTCCCCTCCTCAGGGTAGTCCAATGATATGTGTGGCAATTACTTCAGGTGGGCCCCATGAACCCCAAAATCAACTTTCCTAGTATTGGAAAAGATTGCTGGGAGAGGGGTAATGAAGGAAAGATTATTTATCCTTGCGCCCATATATTGCTGAATTCCAACCCATTATTTGAAGAGCTAATATAATCACATTTATATCACTTGACTACTCATAGTCATAGCCTACAGCTTGTAAAAAGTATAGCTGTTTCCTATTCTATATTAACCAAATTAGCAAGCAGTTTGTAAGAATATCACATTATACTCTCAGGGCTATGGATAAGACACACACCGCAGCAACCTTCCTGAAGCCCCACAGTTCTGAGTCTAGTGACCGCTTAGGCTTCTTTGAATTCCATGAAGGACAAAAGATAAGAAGACAATTTAGTAAACTGCCCACCTCAAACCTTTTCAAAGATTGGCTGCTTCATTTGGAGAAAGGAAGCCCCTTTAAAAAAAAAAAAATCAAACAGCAGGCGATTATCATTCCCAGGTAGTAGAATTACCTTGAGTAATTTTTAGCTAACACAGTTTCAACTGAATTCTACTACAATATGATTATTAATACTTTTAAACTGGGGAACAGGGAAAGAATGCTAGTTATTTCACAGCACCGCCCTGAAATTAAGAGGTTCAATTCTTAAAATAGTTTGATGGCACCCCAACTGAATAAACAGACAGAGATTATATAGCACTTATGAAATGGAAAAATTTGTGAGGCATAGCTTTCAGACATGCATAGACGATGCACGGCAGTTCATTCTAGAAGTTCAGCATGTTCTTTGTCATCCACTGTTGTATGAAATCATTTTCCCCTTTCGTTCATAAGAATAGGTTGAGATATGAAATTATGTTGTGGCATTTCTTTTCATGATTTGCTCAGTGTATGAGGGAAAAGACAATTTAAAAAATAACAGGTTTGTCATTTTCCATTATGCCTCAGATGTTTACCAGCTTTTGAGGCCTCCACACAGAGTTAATTTACTGTGCAATTCAACCCCCTAAGAAGAAGAGAATTTTATAAGGAACAATTAAACTCCTACCTTTTAATTTATAAAGGTACTATGTCAAACAGGAATTTTAAACCTGAACCACCCTCTTTTTTGTTTTTCCTAAAAAATGAAAGTACCAATAATCTTGATTATTTCAATCTTGAATAGAAATAAAATATAGTTCTCAAAAGATCTTATCTGCATAGAAGCCAGAACTAATCGAGATATATGTTGAAGAGTTGCCATTAAAATGGGTCTCTAGGTGTGAACAGGTAGCTTTCAGTATATTAAACCTCTGAAATATACTACGTACAAATTTCAAAATGCACACATTGTTCATTTCTACTATCACTGAGTCATAGTTTCCTTTAAAGAGTCCCCCAAATTATACATCTCCTATTTAGAAGCTCCAACAAAATATAAAATAATATGCTAAAAAGAATTTCTAACTGCAATCCTATATGCACTCCATGAATAATTTAGGATGGCAATTAGTGAGCTGAGGGAAGTGCAATAACACCATGTGCAGAGTTTGGGTCACTTGCTGCTGCAGCAAAATATTACTTCCTACTGCCCTTGTATCTCAGCGTACAAATCCAATGGATATATAAGGAAAGCAGGAGTGATCATACTGGTTCTACCCTCCCATCACATCTGACTGCATTTACCCTGCTATTATATGTGCATAGCGTGACATCACTTCCAGGAAAATCCAGAAGTGATGTCACGATTTTCTAGGCATCACTAGAAATTCTATGGTAAAATCATAGTAGGTTTTGGTGGTTCTCACAGGGGCATGACACCACTTCTATAACCCTAGAGTTATCCCCATGATCAGGAACAAATGTTCTTGATCTCAGAGATGGAGCTTATCGATTTATATGTTGCACTCACCCATGACAAATGTGCACAAAAGTGGGGCAACACTACAGTCACACACACACCCTGCCAAATACAGGAATATCATGTTGTCAATGTGTGTGATTATAACTAGAACAAGATCAAGGTCTTATGTGGGGTATGACCCTGATAGAAATAAGTAGTATCACCAAAGCAGTCAGATGTTGACCACCTTTTAACATCTTACCAGTCATGGTTATCTTTTGGCTTTAATATTTTTTTTGTCAGAAACATAAACAGTAAAAGAACTGCAACTGATGAGGGAGATCCAGGCCGAGGTCAGACGCACATAAACTGACGAGATGGGCATGGATGAAAGCCAGATGCAAGTCGGATTTTATGCGGTTGTCCAAACATCAGCATCTGGCAATGGTCATTGGCTCGTTCGTGTCCCGAACTGCCATGACTGAGACGCGGACTTTTTTGATATTACATTAAATCCGGAATAAAAATGCTTCCGACAACTCCCGTGCGTACTTTCTATGTTTGAACGCTCCATTGTTGCCAACTCTTCACAAGCACACATCCCTGCGAGAGCGCACTCCAAATGATATCATTGTGCCAGCAATTGTTGACTCAGCCTTCCAACCTTCCGAGGTCGGTAAAATATGTACCCAGCTTGCTGGGGGGGAAAGTGTAATGACCAGGGAAGGCAATGGCAAACCACCCCATAAAAGGTCTGCCATGAAAACTTTGTGAAAGCAGCGTCACCCCAGAGTTGAAAACGACTGGTGCTTGCACAGGGGACTTTTCCTAAATGGGAGGGGGGTGGGGAGGCAGATCGCCCACCTTTGCTGTCTCCCTGCCAGGGGAGGAGGATGACCCACCTTTGCCGTCTCCCTACCAGGCGGAGAGACAGCAAAGAGAGTTGCCGTTCTCCCCCCATTTAAACACCATGGAGGGGTGTTTAAATGGAGGGGGAGGAAAATTCCCCACCTTTGCTGTCTCTGCGCCAGACGGAGAGACAGCAAAGAGAGTTGCCGTGCTCCCCCCACAATTTAAACACCACAGCAGGGTGTTTAAATGGGGGGGGGGGAAGATGACCCACCTTTGCTGTCTCCTGCCAGGCGGAGAGACAGCAAAGAGAACTCCTGGGCTTCCCCTTCCTTTCCGGGTGTTTAAATGGGATGGGGCAGATTGCCCACCTTTTCTGGCACCTTTAAAAAAAAAAAGCCAAGCACGATATCCCACGGTACTGCGCTTGCGCGAGTGTGGAATGCCATCTCAAAAAATGAGGTCCGGTTGAGACCTCTGATCAACCAACAACGGGACCAACGCTGCTTAGAACTGAAGGATGGAGGGATGTCTGATCAGGAAATTTGTTGTAAAAAAGCTGCGTGGTAAAATAGCGACGGGTTAGGGATGGATTTAATGGTGAGTGTGACCGCAGCCCCAGACTGTCTTATTTTCTAAATTAAACTAGCTCTTTGTTGTTTTGTTTATATCAAGTTGAATTAGTTAATCTTTTCCATGATGAAGAATCCATCCACCAAACATTGTAGGAAAATTACAAAATGACTGATCACAATCTCTATGCAGGGTCTTATGTCTCTGGACTTCAGAGTTTGGTACCATATTTCTCATCAGAACCATGCATCTGAGGAACCTTGAAATCATAATAGCCAGAACAAAATGGAAACAGAATAATCAAAAATCATTGGAAAGGGCACTCAGGAGGAATCAACCTACTCGCTTTTGAAGGAGCTTGTGATCTGCTTGCACAGGAATGATTTTGGCTGATTTGCCCTTTTTCTGACAGACAGTGCCACATGATATATTGTTTGTTGGTTCCTCCTGCTCTATGCAGCAGCTTTTGGAGGGGTGTAAAGGCCTGCTTTGGGGGAGGGTGTATGCTAAAAATCATTTGAAAAAACTTTCCCCAATTATTAAAGTTTGATTCCAACCCCCTTAGTTTTATTTTACCTGCTGAAACATTTAGGGATCTGAGGTTGCTTAGGCAACAAAAAGGACTGAGGAATGGTGAGAGGGAATTGTTCTCTAGTATCTCTTCTTGCCAAGAAATGCACAGAGGACTTTTCTATGAATTGCCATAAGCCCCAAAGATTCCTGAAATCTGTGGTGAGAGTGGGAGATATTCTGTACCAGGACAGGTACAGGTGATAGTCTCAGGAACTCTCAGCCCACCCACCCCCACAGCTCCATGCGTTGCTTCTGATGTCATTGAGGTCAAGCACCATTTTGGTTGTCTTTGCCAGCTGTATCAGATGTCCAAAATCATTAGTACCTATGTGAAGTCTTCTAGATACATCTGGATTGGCATTCCCAAATATTCCCGAAGCCCAATATTCGTATTGTAATGGGATTTGGGAAACCTGAATTTATTCAGCTCCATTATACTCTATGGGGATTGTTCCCATAGTGTATAATGGAGAATTTCACATGAATTGTGCCACCTTAAACTTTAAATGCCTTCAGTTCAGTCATTTAATTGTGCTGTAGTGGTGGAGAGAAAGCCTCTCTCCTCAAAGTTTTAAGACTGTGTTGAATAGCAGAAACACTTACTTGCTAGTCACCAATTATTGGGTGATTTTTGTTAATACAAAGTTACCTCAGTTTTATTATCTGTTCACCTGATTCCATCTGACCTCCCCCCCCCCCCCGATTAAATTATTCATTTTGCTTATTTTGAATTTTCAAAAGCCTCTCATGTGTCATTTCAAAATTAGAATATAAGAAGGTGATTTTGTCTCTTCCCTCAGTTCCCTGGGCTGGGCTGTCCGTCCGTCCGTCCGTCCATCCATCCATCCATCCATCCATCCATCCATCTTCTATTCATATTTATAAAATATACCAACAGAGTGGGATAGACAAATAAGAAGAAATAGATAAAGGGATTGCTCAGCATGAAAGAAGACAGAAGGGAAAATCCAGTGTGTAAGGGAGGGAAGAGGGGGAAATCGCCATAACAGTAAAAGGAAAGGCATCCAATGAATAAATAAGAGCACTGCAACTTGTCCCACCAGTCTCCTTGGATATTAATTTGTGCCTCAGTCAATCTACTGTAATTAAACAGGTATCACTGTGTACTCTCACTGTTACCAATCAAATGACAGCATTTCAAAATGAGAATTTAGGTAGTTGTAAAAGATTTTTAAGCAGGCCTTTTCAAGCAGAGATAGTGTATCAATATTCTTGATAACTATTTCTAACAAAATGTCCTCCTGCTGCTATCTGCCTAATCTGCTCATCAGTGTGTTATCATATTACCACTTTACACAGCAGTGTTATCAGAATCTGGAATAAAAAAATGATTTTGTTGAGGAATTAATAGCAAAGCACTGGTGTAAAAAGCAGATCTTGTGCATGTGGTCGTTAGGACAGTCTGTGTGCCTAAGGTGGTGGTTAGAGGTCTCCAACCAGGGGTAGAATTCTAGCAGGAGGTCCTTTGCATATTAGGCCACACCT
The DNA here is from genome assembly GCF_032191835.1 of Heteronotia binoei. Lineage (NCBI taxonomy): Eukaryota > Metazoa > Chordata > Lepidosauria > Squamata > Gekkonidae > Heteronotia > Heteronotia binoei. The sequence goes on along the minus strand of NC_083228.1, from coordinate 100,214,217 downwards.
CCTCCAAGAGCTTACAAAAAAGAGCCCTGTAAACTCTTGGAGGATTGGCTACATCAGGGGTGTCTGGCCTAATATGCAAAGGAGCTCCTGGCAGAATCCCCACTCCTGTCTCCAGCTATTACAACTGATTTCCAGGCAACAGAGATCTGTCACCTGGAGAAAATGACTACTTTAGAAGGTGGACTCTATGGCATTATACCCCATTGATGTCCTTCCCTTCCCAAAGCCCCTGCATCAGGCTGCACCCCAAAATCTCCAGGTATTTTCCAAATTGGAGCTGGCAGCTCTCGCCTAAGGCTGCATATAGAACATACACATATTTGCATTCAGAAGGACAAAATTGGGGTCTCTTGAAGTGGATGGCATTGTTCTCATTTTCTTCTTAAAGTGGGGCTGACCTGCATCCTGTGAAACTTGATAAATCTTGCTACACATCACCACCACCCATAAGTAGGGGTGCCAGGTCTGTGTTGGAAAATACTTGGAGACTTTGGAGGTGGATCTGGGAGAGGGCAAGGTTTGGAGAGGGGAGGGGCCTCAGCATGGTAGTGCCATAGACTCCACCCTTCAAAGCAGCCATTTTCTCCAGAGGAGCTGATCTCTGTCTGCTGGAGATGAATTGTAAAAGCAGGAGATCCCCAGGCCCCATTTGGAGGCTGGCAACCCTATTGGCAGACATAGTAAATAGCCACAATTGTTAATCTGTTTTCCAGAGTGAGAACCTGGCTGACTTCAGCAACAAGAATGTTATTGTGTAGCCTTGAATCCTACTGAACATTCCATCTTACTCCTCTCTCTGCGGCACCTTTAAGACCAACATGGCTGCCCACTTGGATCTATCCTCCCTCTGCAGTCCACAATATTCTCTGCAATGTTGCTCCTGGATTATCATACAGCACACGAGGAAGCTGCCAACATACCAACATTATTGCTAGACATTCGCACTCAGATATTTCCAGCCTACAAATACACCCCCCTCCCACAAACTTTATCAGGAGTTTTTGGATATATTTCAGTCAGCTGAAAAAGTACCTGAGACTACAGAGTACCAAATATTTATACCCTAAAAATCCTGGAATATCTGGAAATATCCCAGGTTGCCATTTTAAAGTCCCCATGACTTATTCCTCCCATTTCTCGGGAGGACAAAGAAAGGGAAGAGGGGAGGGAGGCAACCATCCCAGGCAGTAAGATCAGATGTTATGGAGGGATATGAGAATCATCTTGATTGGACAGAGAGTTCAAATGCTCCCTCTGACATCTGACCTTATTGCCTGGGATGGTTGTTTCCCTCCCCTCTTCCCTATAGGGTCAACTACATATTTGGATTTTTAATGTGTTGGGTTCCAGGAAGCCATACCCAACAGATTTCCTGAAGCCACACAAAAGTTGTGTTATGTACTGGGCTTGATAACAAACTGCAAGGAATGGTTTTTTAAAAAATAAAGGAGAGCTTAAATAGGATTGGAATGCTGCTGCAGGGGGGGAGGAAAGGCCCCGTCCTTCACCTTGCAAACCATTCTATCACGGTGAAACAGTACTGCAGGGAGGGATATTTCCCCATTTTTGCTGCTCCATGTATTCTTTGCATGGTCAAAAGAAGATAAAAGCAGCTAGATTTTTTTGAAGTTGCTGCTATTGCTGTGATCTGTTTTGCACTTCTACTGCCTTTTGCTTGCCTGGGTAAACCTTTCATGCTCTGCCTACTGGACACTGATGGAATTTTGTTTCTGAAATATTATCAATAATAGATGCAAATCACTTTTCCTTGGATAGCTGATAGTGTGCCATATTGCAGATGTGTGGCTTCTACTAAGATTTCTATGCATGCTTGTTTGTGATAACTACTGGAGTTGGGAAGCAATAATTGGCATTAAATTATTAACTATTAATTATTAAGTGTAATAACTATATTACACTTAGCTCCAGTTAAATAGTCCGACTCCATCTCTTCAAAGAGAATGTTCAGTAATTTTAAAGAAATGCAATAGAAGTATTAGGCTGAACCACACTGATTGTTTCTACTGATGGAAAGGTGGGGTGGTTTTTACAAATCCCCCCTGCCACAGCACACCTTCAACTCCCCTCATATTGCTCCTGGAGGTTCCCCATCTCTCTAAAACATTTCAGGAGCATTTCAGGTTGCAGTAGGAATGGAGTTGAGAAGGTTGCACCTTGCTAACAGAAACCCTTCCACCAGCAGTGATTCACAGTGGGATCAAAGAAATAGAAAGCAAAATATCTGCAATAGTATAAGCATCTATACCCCTCTAGGACTGTTGGAGTCTTGATCTGTTCCTTATTCTCCATGGTATTTGAAACCAGTGATTCTGCCTCTTTCTAGGAATGATATTCCATCCAACCAAAGGCTGCTGACAAACTCTGCTCCTATCCAAACACTTATAAATCTTGGGCAAATATTATTGGATTTTATCCCAAGAGAAGAACAATGCAGCTATCAACAGTCTTCAGTTTATCAGTGCAAAATAAGAAGCAGAACATGAACTCTTCAGTGCTGTATAGAGGTTTTTGGAAGCTTGTGCCATAGAAGCTTTTGGAAGCTTCTAAAACTGGCTTTAAGAGCTGCAGAATTTGAAATTCATTCTCAAGCTGACATGTTTAATCACCTTAGTTTCTGCTGCTTAAGTGAATGAATGAAACTTTTATAAAACAGTAGCTGCCAATAAATTACTTTAGACATGAGTTGTGAGGCTTTTCTACAAGGATTTCTTATGAGGGAAAAAAAACAATGCTAAGGAGGCAAATATCACCCTTGAGATGAAAGTTAAGGGGAAACACAGCTGTTTCCATGAAAATGTGCAATTTTTATGGGAAGTAATTTTCATGCTGCCTACTTAGGTTCTGATCTCATATTATGATTCAATGACATATGATACTTAATAAATTACCAAAACTGTACTATACAAGTCAATTGTTTCTAGACATTGAATCATGAACGATAAAATCAATGATTAAAAGTTAAATAAAAATCAGGCTCTCCATATGACCCTGATACAAATCAAATAGCATAACAAAAGGAACAAATCACTTGGCTTGCTGTTACCATGGTTCTATAATAATAAAATAATGGGTCAGTCTGTCCATCTGCTTTTTATTATTTATTAATTTTATTTATATCCCACTTTCCCCACAATAGGGCCTCAAAGCAGCTTACATTCTCCTCTGCTTCATTTTTTCTGCACAACAACCCTATGAGGTAGGTTAGGTTGAGTGTGTGACTCAATCTAACCTACCTCACGAACTGAGTGAACTGATTTCTGTCTCCTGGAGATCAGATGTAATAGCAGGAGATCTGGCAACCCTTTGTGTCTTCCAGTGGAAGAGTCCCTCATTTGATTAAATGCAGTCACCCCAGCAGACGAGCATGTTTGGTTTCAGTCCTACATATCCAAAGATCTCAGATTCCATAAAGTCCAAATCAGCTGAAATCCACTCTGTTTTAATAGTTATAACAGCCAATTATGCTGTAGGAAAACAGGTTTATGTCAATGAAATAGGGTGGTGGTTAAATGTTTTAAATTGTGGGGATCTGATAATATAAAAGGGATTTAAATAAAGATCTGAAAATATTACAGAAACCTTATACACCATAAGGTTTCTGCAGAGACAGAAGTGATAAATTCTATAACAAGAAATTTCTAACAAGAGCCAGTCATTCTTAATAGGTGAGATCCAAAAGAACCACTTTATATAAGCACAAGGGTTTATGTACACCAAAAGGCATAAAAAAAGTTTCTTTGAATAGCAGCCCACTATGCTATATTTATTTATTTATTTATTTATCTGAGATTTATATCCCACTAGGTGGCTCAGGGCGGCTTACAACATGTAAAACTGTGAAACTGTGTTCAAAATCTGAATTCAGAAATGGTTTACCATGTGGCATCAGACCCTGCAACTCAGGAAAGTGAAGTCCAAAGCCCAAGGGTGAGCACTCTTCTTTGGATTTCTAGCCAATATCTCCAGTTCCCACCTTCTAATTTCCATGGCCCCAAAACAGTTTGCAATTCTGGAAAAATGTTGGCACCTGATTATTGCAGCCACCCCATAGTTGTAGACTTCATACATTTACCAAAACTCCAGGAGATGTAACAGCAAAGGAGCAGCATTGTATCATTGAGTGTGTGTCTAAACAGAAGGCCTAGAACAGAGCCAAGATAATTGATACAGGTAGATACACAGTGACATCCTAAACACAGTTACACCCTTCTTTGCCCACTGACTTCAGTTGACTTAGAGGGTTATAACTGTACTTGGGATTTCACTGACAGTTATCCATTTGCACAGGGGTGGAATTCCAGCAGGAGCTCCGTTGTATATTAGGCCACACACCCCTGATATAGCCAATCCTCCAAGAGCTTACAAGGCTCTTTTTTGTAAGCTCTTGGAGGATTGGCTACATCAGGGATATGTGGCCTAATATGCAAAGGAGCTCCTGCTAGAATTCCACCCCTGCATTTGCACATTCTGTTATAATCTAAGACTCTGGATAATTCCATCCACCCTGGGATCTGAAAGAAGACAACATGATAACCCTGCATATCAGACAAAAACTTCAGAAACATAAAAGCACATTGAAAACTGTTTTTGTGATAAGGGTCGCAGAAGTAAAGAATGAAGGGAAAGAAAACAAAGAATTTTTTGAAAAGTATTGTTTTTAATTCCACATTATGGATTCGTTTCCATAGTAATTTTATGTCTGACAGGCTTCCTACAGTTTGTTGTATATTCAACAGTGAAGTACACAAAAACTGAGCAATCCCAGCAGTTTTGCGCTGAGCTAAATTTTCTTTTCCAAGTGTATTATCCTCAGTACATACAGGAGTGTTGCCAGAAGACTCAGTGTTATCTTTCATAATCTCTGGTTCCGCACACCCTTTCTTTATGGATAGCCCACAAAACAGGGGCAGGGCAGGGCAGGCAGGGTTCTGTACGGCAAGGTTCTAAAGTAAACCGGAGAGGTTAAGTATTTTTCCACTGCTGTTAATTATTCCTTTTTGCTTCTCATTGCAGCACATCCCCACCTCCTCCAAGATGAATGAATCAACATACACAATGCAGACAAAAATGTGCATATTTTTTGTCCTTGTACTCAAAAATTATCATACAACTCATTGAAAAAAGTCACCTAAGATGAATTTTCTGCTATAATATTTGCCCATAATATTATATTTCAGTCTAACAGAGATGACAAGAATATGGGACCCTAGAGAATCATTTTGAAGGGGGAATGGATTTTTTTATTATTATTTCCAAGAAGAGAAGAAAAGAAATGGCTACAGTTTCCAGATGGAGACTAGTCAGGGGGAGAAGGCTTTTAACCTTTCCTCTTTGCTAATTTTCTCTATAAAAACCATCACTCCAGGTTCTTTCTACTACTTTGGAGGAAATATATAGGCACAGCTGTCCATATTATTATTTTCTCCAGTAGGGCTAAAATTAATTTGGAGAATGTAGTTTTGTGGAAGGAGAAATGGCACAGGGGAACAGTTGAAAGCACCTCCCTTCTGCTGATGTCCCCCATGAAATCACAGTTCCAGTTTATGAAATCTATACCAGAAAACAAATCCTTTATGATCAAGAAACTACATGTAAAATCAAGTGTGTTCTAATACTATGTTGCATATAATTTTTTCAAACAGAACTCTTATAGTAAAATTTACCACTTCCCTATAGCTGACACTCTAAATTTCCCATAATTATGCTATCATCCTACAGGTACACCCTTCCAAGTCCACTGAAGTCATTGCTTAAGAAAGTCTGGAAAATTGCAGGGATGCCTGGAGGAGGCATCAGTCATGTCATCAACTTCATTATGTCACTTTCAGGTTCAATCTGGAAGTGATGTAGAAATGGCAACATCACTTTTCCCCCCTCCTGCTGCTGCTCCAAGTTTGCTAGTGGGAAGCTTCCTAGTACAGCAGGCCTAACTTAGGATGACATATTGGAGATTTATTTATTTTTTAATTTACATTATATTTATATCCCACCTATTCTATGCAGACTCAAGGTGGCTAACAACATAAAATACACAATAAACAATATTAAAACAATAAAACAATCAGATACATTGCAATGGCATTACTTCAGGCATATAATATTTCCTTTCTCAATGCACACAGATCCTAGGCAGTAAGTACCAGAGGTTGTTTTGTAGAAAAATAGGTGGTGGAGCTCATCCAGGGATTGTTATGCAGCTGCAATACTATTTAATGGACAAGGAGGTGGAACTCTCAGAAGGAGGAGGTGGAACTCTCAGAAAGGTTCAGGAGCTGTGCTCCTGTGAGCTCCCACTGAATCTGAGGCCTGCTTAGTACTAAAGTGTGATAGATCCAGATGTGGTGGCAGCCCTCTCCCATTAGATGTCATATGCCATCTGAAACAGTTCAATCTTGCAGGTCCTGTGGACCTGCAATAAGTCCTGTAGGGCCCTGATGGCTTTTGGGAGATCACATGAAATGACCAGTAGTAGTATTCCCACCAAATTCTGATCAATACAAGCAGGAAAGGTGAATCTGGCTCTTTCCATTCATCACAAACATCCAAGGAATTCGGGGGGGGGGGGAGGGGGAGATAGAAGCAAATGAGGGCCCATTACACATGCACATTTACTGAAGAATTTCAGAGCAGAAAGCCTATAATCTTGATTTTGAATTCTGTGCTTGCCTTATATACTATTCTTTCCCTTCCCCCAGTGTATTTATTCAGCAGCCACAATTTAAGAAACACACTTTTCCAAATTGGGGTGGAACATCACTCGTGACATCTATCTATCTATCTATCTATCTATCTATCTATCTATCTATCTATCTATCTATCTATCTATCTATCTATCTATCTATCTATCTATCTATCTATCTAGATTTATAGCCCACCCTTTCCTGAATGGGCTCTCAGTGGGTATCAATAGTCAATAATACAAAGTTAAAGCATTTGGTGGGGGGATGCCCGATTTTTTAAAATGCATGCAGTTGTCCTATTGCAACTGCACAGTAGCATCAAGCAAGCACCTTCCATCTAAATTCTTGCATTTCGGGTTTTGCGCATACATTTTAGTGTTAGTTCATTGGATGAAAGGGAACAGAAAGGAATGCAGGCAAAGGGTTAGAAAACCTAACATTGAAATTGGCAAGACTTTTTACAGAATACACAGTAGAACCGCCTGACACTGGCATTGAAAGCTGTGATCATTGGCAACATGTGTGTGTGCGTGTGCATGTGCAAAAGCACTTGTGCAAAGTTGACTGCAACTGCACCATGCTTTGCACAGGGCTGCAATTTGTACTGGAGAGGAGTCCTCTGGAGAGCTTTTTTAGTCTTGTGACACTAAACTGAAAAAAGGGAGGGGGAGTATTTTCACTGATGCTGTAATGCAGCTGCATAGCAACACTAATTTCCTACCCTTCCTTGCAAATTTGCGTGGTTTCTCTTTGTGATTCTCTAATGTGATCCTGCACACAGGTCATGATCTTGGCAGTTTTTTAAAGCCTGTCCTATGTGGATTTTTGTTCACTAAAGCATTGAAGGGAAAACGTTCTCAAAGCTTTAGGTTTCCCATCCCAGTATCTCTCTCATTTTACATCACATGTCAATTTCGGTTTGTGCTGATGACCATCCCTTTTATTTTTTTTTTGCACTGAGAACACTGCCATTTGCCTCCTCTCTGATCCCCCTTTCATGTCAGTACCAGCAGGGAACTCATGCAGCTCCTTTTAAACTTTCCAATCATTTGATTTTTTAAAAAATTGTGTGACCTAAGACTAGCAATAGCCTCATATTACTAGACTCATGCTGCTCATAAAAAAAACATGAATGTTTAAAAATGAGGGGGAAATTGAGCTTGTACACCAATGAAGGGGGGAGGATGGCAGAAAGTGCAGAGTGGGCAAAACAACCTTGATGTGGACGGGGAGTGACCTTTAAGGGTAGCAAAATGGTGTGGGGGGAGTCTGAGGGAACCAATTTTGATGGGAGCAAAAAGTGTTTGTTAAGCAAAAGCAAGAGGGCAATGAAGATGGTGAGGGGTCTGGAGACCAGCCTATGAAGAAAGGTTAATGGAGCTGGGCATGTTTAGCCTGGAGAGGAGGTGGCTGAGAGGTGATATGATCACCATCTTCAAGTACTTGAAGGGCTGTCATATAGAGGATGGTGTGGAATTGTTTTCTGTGGCCCCAGAAGGTAGGACCAGAGTCAGTGGGTTGAAATTAAATCAAAAGAGTTTCTGGCTCAACGTTAGGAAGAACTTCCTGACCATTAGAGTGGTTCCTCAGTGGAACAGGCTTCCTCAGGAGGTGGTGTGCTCTCCTTCCTTGGAGATTTTAAAATAGAGGCTAGATGGCCATCTCACAGCAATGAAGATCCTGTGAATTTAGGGGGAGGTATTATTGAGTTTCCTGCATTGTGCAGAGGGTTGGACTAGATGACCCTGGAGGTCCTTTCCAACTCTATGATTCTATGATTCTAAGAGTTCTCATATTCCTAATTAAGCATTTTTATTCTGCCTTCTCTTGGAATTCCTGCAGTCCAGCATCTCACAAAATGTAAATATAAGAAAAATCTGGACCAGCGTGATACACTTGCTATGCTTGATGTCTGAAACATTTTCCAAAACACATATATAATTAGAATAGCCTGGCAACTAGCAGGAGATGAGGGACAGCAGATAATCACAATAGGGAAGTGATCTTCTATGATGCGCAATGATGCCACTTCCGATGCAAACTGGAAGTGCTGGCATTACACCAGGACAGCTCTCTAGAATTTCCCAAAAACTCTATGGAGTTTCTAGGTGAGTACTAGAGTGTTGTCCCGGTGCAATGCTGACTATTCCAGTCTGTGTCGGAAGTGACATCATTGCACTGTGCTAAATATCCCACCCCCTGCTTTGCCAGCCTGCTTCCATTCCCTATCCAGATGAGCACTGGTCAGCAGCAATTACTAGGAGTTTTCCTGCCCTTAGTGTGCACCTAGAAAGCCTGCAAGGAATGCAAGAGTAGTAGATGAATGCTTTAAGACTGCATTCAGGCTCAAACCTAGAGGTATCCATTGCTAGAATAAGAGCACAGATCAGAGTATCACAGGGAGAGAAACAAAAAGCTTTGTGGGATTCCTGTTATGGACAAAGACTTGTACACAGTGCCTGATTGGTTAAGTTCAATCTCTAGTATTCCATGATTTTACAAATAGCCAGATAATAGGGACAATTACACTTAAATACTGGGCACTGGAAAAGAATGCTCTCCCATGCAGCTGTTCTCTGTTCATTCATTCTCATTTTTATATTACTTGGAAACATTTGAGACTTAGTATGAAATATCAATATTTTGGAGAGCTTAAAATTGGCTTGTAAAGTCATATTTTTCATGTGTAAAAACCATGTTCAAATTGCCTGGATTGTTTTGTCTATTAATGGAATTTGTATTCTTGTTCTCTGTTGCTGCCATGCAATCTGTTCACTGTATTTTTAGTACAGAAACATACAGTGGAAGCCCTGAAGAGGCAAATACTACTGCAGTAATCAGACATATGTTGCTTGATGCCACCCATCATTAATTTGTGAGAATGAAATGAAAATGAAAAAAGGATACCAGCTAGAGATATAATGCACAGCATCCTGAGAAATAAGTTCACAGCAAAATGGAGAGGAAGATTGGTCAACTGGGCTGGGTCCAGAGGTGCTCTTCAGCATTCAGAATGCATTGTCTGCTCACATACTCAGTTACTCAAGAGATTGTGAAATAGCTGGCACCAGGGCTTTTTTTGTAGCAGGAATTCCTTTGCATATTAGGCCACACCTCTTTGATGTAGCCAATCCTCCAAGAGCTTACAGGGCTCTTAGTACAGGGCCTACTATAAGCTCCATGAGGATTGGCTACATCAGGGGTGTGTGGCCTAATATGCAAAGGAGTTCCTGCTTCAAAAAAAGCCCTGGGTAGCACAGTCCCTTTTGCAAGCAGAAGCATGAAAACCATTATGAAACCTATGACAGATCTATTAGCTTATTATCCCACCCTCCCTCCACAGGGCCCAGAATGGCATACATGATTCTCTCAACAAGTTTTCACCAAATTTTTACTGAATGTTTCCACATATGTTGAATATAAATTGCAGAATACTCACCAGGGTCCCAAGCCTCTAGGTGGACCTTGGAGTTCTCATGGGATTATAACTGATCTCCAGATTACAGAGAACAGTTTCCCTGGAGAAAGTGGCAATGGCACTGGGTGGAGTCTACAGTATCACATTCCTGATGAGCTCCTTCCCCTCCCCAAACTTTGTCCTCCTCAGGCAACACCTCTAAGTCTGCTGGAATTTGCCAAGATTGTTGTGAGGAGAGGGAGGAAAGGAGATTGTAAGTGCTCTGAGACTCACAAGTGAAGGGCCAGGGTATAAATCCAATTCTTCTTCTTTTTCTTCTTCTTCTATAATTCTCAGGTGTATGCCATCAGAACCTGGAGACCTATCAATTTTTGAGAATAAAACAGCCAATATTGTAATGCCCCTGTATAGTTCTGTAGTGTGGACTCATCTGAAACACTGTGTACAGTTCTGGTCACCATATCTCAAAAAAGACATTACAGAGCTGAAAAAATACAGAGGAGGGCAATCAAGATGATTAGGGGGTTGCAGCACCTTCCCTATGGGGAAAGGCTGAAGAGTCTGGAACTTTTCAATTTAGAAAAGAGAGAATTAAGAGGGGACATGATGGAGGTTTATAAAATTATGCATGAGGTAGAGAGAAATGACAAAAAGAAATTTTTCTCCCTCTCCCAAATTACTAGAAATTGAGGGCATCCAATGAAGCTGATGCGCAGAAGGTTCAAGGTGGACAGAAGGAAATAATACTTCACAGAGAAAGTGATTAAAATGTGGAATCCACTGTCAGAGGATGTAGCGATGGCCATGGGAATAAACAAGTTTAAAAGAGAATTAGATTAATGGAGGATACGTCTATCATTGGCTACTAGCCATGGCAACTGAGGCACTAAACCTCTGAATCCCAGAGCCAGGCAGCAACATCAGGAGAAGGCCTCAGCCTCTATGGGCTGTTGTTGACTCTCCAGAGGAACTGGTTGGCCATGCGTGAGACAGGATGCTGGACTAGATGGACTATTGGTCAGATCCAGCAGGGCTTTTCTTATGTTCTTATGGGTGGGCAAGACTGGTATAGCATCATGTTAGCACAATATCCAACAATATGCAGATGCAACCAGTACAGTTTCTGATTATAATGAATGTGATATTAGCATCCTGAACAAATCCCTGAGACGGCTGAAGCTATAGCCACAATGATCGCTCAAGGAGTCTACGTTTAACTTAATATGGAACTGTTGCAATTCAAATTTGACAATAACTCCACCATTCCCATAAATAATATATTATAACACAGCAAACAATAGGAAGCATATTTCTCAAAATGTGAAAAGTGTCACCTTGATTCATATATTTTAGAGCAGGACTAAAGCCCTTTGCAGACATTTGCACTGGTGTTTCATTCACATGGGGAGGGATGGTGGCTCAGTGGTAGCGCATCTGCTTGGTAAGCAGAAGGTCCCAGGTTCAATCCCCGGCATCTCCAACTAAAAAAGGTCTGGGCAAATAGGCATGAAAAACCTCAGCTTGAGACCCTGGACAGCCATTGCCAGTCTGAGTAGACGATACTGACTTTGATGGACCGAGGGTCTGATTCAGTATAAGGCAGCTTCATATGTTCATAATGTGAAAGCCCACCAGCCAAGCACATCAAGAAAGTTTGGGATCCCACAATGCACCCAATACACAGTTGTCAAGGTGTGTAAAAAGGGCAACATAAGCAGTGTTCTTTCAAAGCTGTGGAGTCTTGTGAGCAAAAATTCTACTTCGTGAGCTACTGGCATTAGAGCTACTACATAATTTAGTTTGGGGCCATTTTTCCTGAGCTAGGACAAAAAATGTGTGAGCTGGAGGCTAAAAAACTGTGAGCTAGCTCACACTAACTGAGCTTAGAAGGAACTCTGAACACAAGGGGTTTCCATGCAGGTACAGCTTCCATTCAGATGGACCAGAACCCTACCAGATTTTCCAGTATTCCCCTAACAAGCAGCTAGTAGGCTCTTGCATCATGTGAACAGAATGTCCCCATAATGTCTGCAGAAGGACTAAAACAGGGCAGGATGTTCAACTCTGAAAACTAGAAAGCAGATATAAAGTACACGGAGGTGGAAGCCCTACTTGAGATATTCTTTTTTTCTAATGAGCCTTCTGCCAAAACAGAAATAGTTGGAAGGGCTCACTAAGGAATTTTTGTCATCTACAGCTGCTGCAGCCTCTCTCCAAATGTGTATACACTACCCGGGCCTTCTTCCTCTGCCTCCTGCAGGAGAAAAATGCAGGGAAGGTTTCTCTCTCTCTCTGCTAATGGCTGCTTCTGAGCAGTACTTGCCTCTCCCTGCCACTTAAACACTTCCATGCTAAATGTGCAGGCGCTGCTTGCTGTTGGGCAACACAAGGGTTTCTGGGAAGGTTCCACTTGCCTCGCCAGGATCAGCAGGCAGGTGCAGGAGCAATGGCAACACTCCCTTCCACCCTCCCTCCTGCCTGCACCCCCTCTGCTGGGCACACAGCTATAGGCATTGACTTGGTGGGGCAAGGGTGAGGGAAGCTCTGTGGGGGACTTTTTGGTGTCCCTTGAAGTCTGGCACACTAGGCAATCACCTAGGTTTAGTCAGGCTGGCCACGATTGCTGGTAACTAGCCAGGAACAACCCTGAATTATTGTTCACAGTTATCCAAAGAAATACATTATTTGACTTTACTAGACATTAGAGGAATGAGACAATTGCTCCCAGACTACTCTAAATCTTTTCCAGTCTAACTTGCATTCCATCGCTATGGCAAAACTGCAAACTCTCAATGGGCGTTTGGCATCCCGGGTGGGTTTGTAGCAGTGATTTGATAGAAAAAGGTGTCACTTCTGTAAAACAGCAATTACTGTTATAAGTAATTGCCTCTCCTAAACAGTAAATGTCCTCAATAAGTCAACCACTTTGAGAGATTACAGAGCAGGGCTAATGCTTTTTATCTGTGAGAGAATTATAGAGCAGTAAGAGGTGCTTCTTTCACACAGAATGCTTACTGGAGAATATACCAAGTATAAAATCTACTAAGACACTCTTTTGTGTAGGGGTTGACAGAGTAAAGCAGCATTGCGCACAACCTGATTAAAGAGTAGATAAAGGTTTATTTAGGAATTAACATATGTTATAGGAAAGAGGAGAGACACAGATAGGTTCCTACCTACATCTCTTGCCGTGAGAGAGCATAAGACTGAGTGGGGCACTTCAAAGAAGAAGGGAGAAATTGCCCTGAGAGTAGCAGTATGGAGACAGACAAGGGATGGCATTTAAAAAGGGAAAAGGTGCTGTCCTCACTATCCCATCTAATTGTTTTCTTGCTGCCCCCTGCAGGGTCTTCGCTTCTCCTTTGTACACCAGACATCGCTTTTTCCAACAGTAAACCCCATGGGAATGGAGTGAGAGTCATGCTCTTGGTAAACACCTAGCCATGTCAACTACCTCTATGCAATAAATGTTACTGGCAGATTCTACTAATACAATATAAATACATGTGAATTTCAAAGCATCTTTTAAAAATATTAAAAGTAAACAACATAAATTCCCAACAACAATCTCACTTCACAATTAAAAAAAGAGGGGGAGGCATAAAAAATAGTACATAAATATACAATTAATATTATTTCTTATATCTATGAATTGCCCCAATCCCTGCTTCTGCAGGGCTAAATCAATACTTAAAAACATTTTTTAAAATCAGATGGTGTTTATTCATTCCAGTTCAGACTGCCAGCTACTTCACAGGCAGGCGGAGGAGGCAAAATGCATCTAGAGAGTGGATAAGGGTGCCAGCTAAGATAATAACCATACTCAAGATGGTACTACTCAACCCATGTTACCGGTCCTCAATTAAGTGGACAATGCCTTCATTGCTTACTTCAGGAGGCTTAAAGTTCAGCAGACTTCAGGCACTATAAATATGCAACAATTATTTTAAATGTCCAATATTCTTTACAATAGTATTACACTATTTCCAGGAGATCTCCTGTAGCCAGATACTATGGATTCATGAGACACATTTCCAACAAAGGTATGCTGAGCAGACCAACAAAGGTATGCAGAATATATCAGAAAAACAAGGTGATTTTTTAAACTCATCTTTTTGTGTGAGTCAGTTTAAGGGTAAATCTTAAATACAGTAAATAAAAGAGTTGAAATAAAAGGCATATTTTTAAACCAAAAAAATAATTCAGCTATTAGAATCTCTAATATTTGAGCACATTCTCTTAATCAGCATGTCCCAATTATTTGAATTCCCCTTGCATTTTCCACATGCACAAAGTTCCTATATGTAACATGAATCATGTGACAACTTTTCTTAAATCTTTATGATGCGTCCCCCTATTCTCTCCTTCAAAACTCAGCAAGGCCTTGCACAGACCACAGATTTCCTAGCAAAATTGTTTGGTAGTCTATATGAAGACTCATTTACAACTCTCAAGTTTTCTTAAGAGATTTCTGCTGATTCTCCCATCCCACTGAAGCTCCACACTAGGAATGCTGCAGATTTCTCTGTGAACCTGTTTGACACTCATGATCAGACTGTGTACTGATCAGGTGCATGCTCAGATAGCATTGAACAACTAATACTAAGTTTGCAGTTGCCTGTTGGTCACAAGCAGACTCACAGCTGAAATGAGGATCCAACTGGAAGTCCAGTTCTCATCCATCCCATCTCCTCAGAGCCAGTTTAATGTAGTGGTTAAGAGCAGCAGACTCTAATCTGGAGAGCTAGATTCAATTCCCCACTCCTCCACATGCAGCCAGCTGGGTGACCTTGAGTCAGTCACAGCTCTCTTAGAATTCTCTCAGAACTCTCTTAGCCCCACCTAACTTATAAGGTGACTGCTCTGGGGAGAGGAAGGGAAGGTGATTGTAAGATGCTCTGAGACTCCTTCGGGTAGTGAAGGGCAGGGTATTCATCAAATTCTTCTTGTAGTTAGTGTGTGGACTGAGAAAACCAGGTGCGATTCCCCACTCCTTCACATGCAGCTGCTGGAATAACCTTGCAAAAGGGAGGGTAGAAAGAGTTTGTTTCTCTTCCCCCATCCAAGGAGATCAAGGAGATATGCATTTTAAAAAAAAAATCTGCATTCAAGGAGGGAGATAAAAAACACATTCCTTGCTCATTTCTCAGCAGCCCAACTCACAACTAAGAGTGGGGAGAACGGCTATATAACTACATTTATATCTATAGTTGCTCACATGCATCCTTTGTTATCCTGATTAATGTTATCTTGATGATACTGAAACTTAGAGTGTAAATTTGTTAGGACAGTGAAGAACTGCCCCTCTTGAGTTACAAAATTCTACAAAAAATTCTGCAAAACACCATCGACATAGATGGCACAGCATAAATCACCATTACAATAATCACAATTGATAATTAAGAATAAAAAAGAATATTTTTGTTATACAAACTACTTGTCTGAATGCTTTCTGATACAGGATTGTTTCACCATAGACCATATGGGATGTATTTGGTCACAGGAAGGAAAGGAGTTTATAATAAATAATGATGACATTAGATTTATATCTTGCCTTATACTCTAAATCTCAGAGTCTCAGAGCAGTCACAATCTCCTTTATCTCTCACCCCTCCTACAACAGACACCCTGTGAGGTAGGTGGGGCTTACAGCGGCTGCCCTTTCAAGGACAACTCCTATGAGAACTATGGCTGACCCAAGCAGCTGCAAGTGGAGGTGTGGGGAATCAAACCTGGTTCTCCCAGATAAGAGTCCACACACTTAACACTACACCAAACTGGCTCTGATCTGTGTTTGCTTTCAACATGGCAGCAACCCTCATTGCAATTTGAGGGCATTCATAACCAAATATTGTATATGATCTCCCAAAGTAAGTACCAGTTTAGAATTTACCTTCAGTCCTGTCTGGTAACTTTCCACTCTTACTCGTTGTTCCAGCATTTACAGTTTCAGAAGATGTGCTTAGCTTGGTATTGGGGTCGCGTTTGGGCTTGGGTGGTGGTTGCTTGCGAGAGCAGCTGCTGCTTTCATCGTCAGTACCTCCAACAGAATGAAGTGACTGGGATCTCACGGTGAAGCCACTAGAACACGGGTGTGGTAGTCTGTCCTGAGGAGCGGGCATCGTCATAAATCCCATGCGGAAATGCTTGCCCACATAGCCTCCTTCATTTCCTCGCACCACTTCACCACCTAAGCTGTAAATAAAATTTAAAAACCCAAACGTTTTAGTATGCATATGTCTTTGACACAGATAGAGCCACTTGGATAGCTAAAAACCAACAACAATTCTGTTGTTAAGTGACTTGCTGATTAATTACAGAATCACTCTTGACAGCTTTAATATGGTCTTGTATTCAGGGATGCCGTGGTGTTTACAAAAAGTGCTTTTCAACCATTCACAATATTTGTTTTTCTGTTTCAGGGAAGAAATAATTAGTCCATGTTTAAGGCATCTTCCACCTGAAAGACTGCATTAAAGAACTTCATACGACAAACAAGTGATAGTTACCCTTCAGTTAAATACTCATACCAGCTGCATACTACTAGGATCTGGGAGAGCTAGGTTTGAATCCCTCTTCTGCCACAGAAGCTTACTTGGTAACCTTGAGTCAGTCTCTCAGCCTGACCTTCCTCACAGGGTTGTGTGGATACAATGGAGGACAGGAAGATGATGTAAAACAGGGCTTTTTTGTAGCAGGAACTCCTTTACATATTAGGCCACACACCCTGATGTAGCCAATCCTCCAAGAGCTTACAGGGCTTTTAGTACAGGGCCTATTGTAAGCTCCAGGAAGACTGGCTACATCAGAGGTGTGTGGCCTAATATGTAAAGGAGTTCCTGCTACAAAAAAAGCCCTGATGTAAACCATTTTGGGCTTCCATTGGAGAGAAAAGTAGGATACAAATAAGGTTGCCAGGCCCCTACCTGACACCAATCATCTAGCCAGCATTTAGCAGCAGCAAAAGGTCTGCGCAAATTCTCTATGGTAAAAATGACTTATATCATAGAGTTTTTGCCCAAATACCAGAGCATCCTGTCACTGGCAACATGATGGCATCCCTGTCAGTGCATTCTGGAAGTGATGCTGCTAACTTGCCAGCAACACTTTGCTCCCAGTAAGTGCCTGGCAGCTCTGGGTATAAATTGAGTAAGTAAATTCAGCAGTGGTTCACATTTTTCACTTCAGTGTTCCCATGAATATGATTTTCTAATTTTACTCTGCCAACTTCTTTTAATGCATTGTTGGCAAACTTTGCTAAAAGCCATTCAAGAATAATGTAACTATAGAGCTTAACCATAGAGTTATGGTTTAACCATAGGATTCTGGGTGAGTGCTAAAGTGTTGTCCCCAACATGATTATGTTACATCTGGTATAAGTTGCAAGTTGCATCATTGTGCCAAAAATGAAGATCATTCCCTCCACGCTTTGTACTGATTTTACAATTTTTAATGTTTTTATAATGTTGTATATCACCTACAAAAGTAGGGATTACACAACTCATAACGATAATGAAATAAATAAATAACCATTGTCCAAACTAGGATGGAATGGGGTTTCTCCAGATCAGGATTAGCCTCTTGATCTTTAAAGCAGACTCCCCAAACTATCATATTTACTTATAGTTCAGTACTTAAAGCAGCCCAGGCATGAAGCTTTAATTTTAGACTATACTGACTATATCTTACACACAATAAAATCAGTACATTTAAAGCTGTTTCTGCACTCGAGGTTGATTCTGATTTTATGAGCATTGAATCAGCCTGCAGAAAACTCCTGTTCAAATGTACTCTTGTAAAAAGAGCAGCTCTGGGATGAAACCGCTTTCGGTGTCAATTCAAGAAAATGTGTGTTAACAACTTAAGATAATGCAAAGCAAGACAGAAGTGATGGCAGTATGCAATGTAGATGAACATTTTAAATGCACACCAAGAGAGGCTCTTCTGTCAAGTGTAGAAACAGCTTTAAAAGCCCCTATTCCTTCCATAGTGTTGAAAGAAGGAGGGGGATTCATGTGTGAACTCAAAAATGTCTTCCAGTGTGTTAATTGCAAAAAGCATCATGAACTTACCCTTCCCATTGGTTTGTTGATGGTAGTTTTTAGTTCGGAGCAATGAAGGATTGGGAAAGAGGATATTTAATATGTGTAAAATTGGTGTGCTTATGAAAAAGGGTTAATATTGAAGGAAACCTTTAAGAAAAGGATAAACTTGGTTGGATCTAGATTAAATTTTCCATCAGTGCAATGGAACTTTTCTGCCTCTGCTGCTCACTGATCAATATGAAATACTGCTCCTGTGTGATAGCTGATCCTAAGGAATGTCACAAGCAGGGTGTGTGCCATGCAGCTGGAAGGAGGAGTGACTGGAAAGTGCCACTCTGAATCCATCCAACCCTTTTCCTCAGTCTTCCCTTTAGCATTTGAGATGGCCACTGTCAGTGAAGAACCTGTAAATTTTGTAATATACAGGATGCATTCTGCAGACAATTATATTGATAATTACTGATGAAATCCAGTTCTAGAAAAGAATGTTATTTTATTGCAGTAGAAACAAAAAGGTGTCTTGTAAAGAGACATAAAAGTTGGGAGTGGGGACAGAAACGTTTGTATTTTTTCTTTTTGTCTTTTTTTTGCATAGGGAGGACTTTTTCCTTTCTTGTGATGAAAAAATTAGAAATTTGGGGGAGAAATGAAAATAAAACTATGAACTATTTTTTGGGATTTTATTTAAATGTATTTATTAAAACATTTATTAGTCACCTTTCTATTATATAGGAACTGAAGGTGGCTTTTATTACTGACTCAGAATGTGTGGTATGAAGATTTGCATAAAACATATTAGGTGATGATAATTCTCATGCTTGCTTGTAAACATAGACAATCTCCTTTTAGGGATCTGTTGTTTAACTGTGGCCAATTCTGTCCACAATTGACCACAATTGATTGGCTATAATTTCTATGCAGATAAAACATTCTTGAAGAGTTCACAATATTTTCAGTATCTTGCTTTGTTCTGTCTCTATTGTGACTATATGAAATTGTTTCTATCCAAATAATAACATAGAATTTTGTTTTCTATTTTTAGCTTTCCTTTTTCCAGCCTCACTGATGACAAAACATAAGTTGCATGTGTTAAAGTAGCAGTAGGGTACAGCAGTTTGCAGTACACTCTCTCCCTCCCTGGCTCTCAGGCATACTTTGTCCTTTGTTAGCAGAAAACTAAGACATTTATCCATTTAAAAGGTTTTGGTGTTGATAGTGTTAATTGTGTTAACACTAGTTAAGAAAAAGACAGAACAACATTGCAAATTATTTCAGTTCCCACTACCAAGCACAATGAAGTCTCAGACAAAATTCCCTTGCTCATAGGAGAGTTTTGTTCACTTAGCATTACTGTTTTCTACCCTATGCCCTTAAGAAATAAAACACACATTCTCAGTCTATTAAGTCTGACATACTGCAATCGCTAGAGGGCAACAGTGTCCAGATGCACCAAACCATTGTTGAGTCATAGTTGGTGTCAGTTTTCAGGAATGCTAATTTTAAAAGATCAAAAGTAGAACTCATTAATCGCTCCTCTACAGTCTGAAACTTTATACTGAAGAAGAAATCTGTGTCTAATTTAAATGATTAAAGATGCCTCAGTTAATCCTTTAAAATTATTCTGCAAATTAAGTATAATCCTCCACTTTTGCATTGCAAAGAACCTTTATGTCAAATTTTAAAAGGGAATTACCACTGAAATATGGTCAGAATGTTGAACAACATTTCAACAGAATCAGAACGGTGAACAATATTTACTTCTATGGCATTATGTCAATGATTTTGGCAAAAAAAAATTAAATAAAATCATTTGTGTTGTACTTATGGGGCAAGGAAAGTGGCATGGTATAGCCTGATCTCATCAGATGTCATCTCTTGGAAAGAAGACCACCCAGGAGGACTCTGCAGATGAAGGCAACAGCAAATAACCTCTGCTTCTCACTTGCCATGGCAGCCCCTCACTGGGGCTCTGTGAATCTGTTGTGATTGAGCAGCACTTTCTATAAACACACATTGCACATTGCATTGATCAGAGGAAGGGAAACATGTTGGCCCTAGAGTTGCCAGTTCCAGTCTGGAAAATTCCTGGAATTTTCAGGGTGGTGACTGTAGAGGGCAGAGACTGGGGAAGGGGAAGGAAGGAGCTCAGGCGGAATATGATGCCATAGAATCTACCTGCCAGAGCTGCCATTTCCTTCAGGGGAACTGATCTTTGTAGTCTGGAGATCAGTTGTAATTCTCAGAAAACCCCAGGCCTCACATGCAAATGACAATTCTAGTTTACACTCTTAAAATTCAGTCACTAGGTGGTGGGGGATGCAAGTCAGTACACAATATCTGTCATGGATCAGCCAGGCTGCACCAACCCTGGGAAGGCAGAGGACCCAAGAAGAGGAACAGGCAGGCTCAGGAAGTCCCAGCTCACAATCAGTTACTGACAACCTGCTACAGGAAGCTACTGCTATCCAGCCACGTGACAATTCTGATAGTAGCATCCCAGCTGTTCATGCCCAGGGCTCAAAACCAGATCGTGCCCCACCATCCACCTAATCCATAGAACTGCTGGAGAGAAGACAGAGTGCACGATTAACAGCCTAGAGGCACCTGGGTCTAAATATAAGGAGGAAAGTGCCCACACTTGCATAATGCAACCCAGCCGCGAAGGGGCATCTCTCCTATAAAGGGCAGAGAGATGGAGAGATGGGCTGTGGAAACACTTCAAATCACCCTGACCTCACTGCCACTGACTCTGCCTTTGCCTTCTGACTTTGACTCGTGGGTCGTTTTCGCACTCACCTCCAGCCGGCGCGACCCCACTCTTCACCGCGCAGGATCTGCGCGGATTTCGCACGAAATGCCATGGAGCAGCCTTTTGCGCCGGAAACTCCCGGCGCAAAAGCCGCTCAAACGTAAACCGCCAAAAAGCAGTTTCCGTTTGTGCGGCTTTTGCGACGGGAGTTTCCGGCGCAAAAGGCTGCTCCGCGGCATTTAGTGCGAAATCCGCGCAGATCCTGTGCGGTGAAGAGGGGGGTCACGCCGGCTGGAGGTGAGTGCGAAAACGACCTTGGACTGCCTCTGGACCTCATCTTTTGGATCTACCCTGAACCTGCTTTTATTGCTGCTCCATGTATAACTCAAATTAACCACACTGTACCAGTTTGTGCCTTTGCCTTGCTTAGCTTGCATCCTGACTGCACAACCTTACCCCGCACTTATCCTGTTCCAGGACAGTATCATCCTAGGCTGACATTTCCCAACTTTACCCAGGCTCAAAAGATTACACTCAGCCGGTGTTGCCGGGCATGCTTTGAGCTCAATGAAAATTTAAATATGTCATATTCATACTTGTAGCTATATAAAGTTTATGGATGAGTGCAGTTAACCAATGCAGTTTGAGCTCAGCACACCCAATTTTTTATGGGCACATGCAGGAAAGTCGGCCCTGGATCTCTAAAAATCATTACTATCAAAAGCTGAAGAAGGCAAATGCATAGTTGTGAAAGGTATTTTATGACTTCTACTAAGGTGCTGCAGTTCTAGTTTATTTGTTTTAAGTATGTGTTCCAGCTCTCAAAATTATAATTAAAAAATTTATTAGCTATTATCAAACCAGAACAGGGTTCAGCATACATCAAGCATCACCTTTCTCCACATGAATCTTCCTGATGGAGATTCATGGGTTAATGTCTAACAGAGTCTGAGAATCTTTGAGTGACAGACTGTTCGAACAGAATTCTGTTTAGAGAGTCAGTTAAAGAATGACAGTTGGGAACTGACAGTTGAAGTGGTTAAGCACTGACTGTGGACTGGGAAGGAGGCTAAGAGAGTGAGTGGATCAAGGAGTATTCTCATCCAAGCCAAAAAGGAAAATTGCTTCAAGTAAAGAAAAGTGATCTCTGCCCATTTAAGAAGAGAAATAGCTTCTAGGGAAGAGGAGTGATCCCTGATTTGTGTATAAAAAGGATTATGGGAGCTTAGTTCTGTGTTCCTGTCTTCTAAACTTTATGTGTTGATGAAACATAGAAACGTATGCTTGAGTGTTTAAGCATAAACTGAAAAGAAAGCCTTTCTCGTCAAAAATTTTAAGACCTTGTTGAATTGCAGAAACACTTGTTGGCAACAAATTATTGTATGTTTGTGTGAATACAAAGTTACGGTACCTCAGTTTTATCATCTGTTCACCTAACACATCCTTCACCTGATTCCATCTGACCTTTCTCCTCCAAGTTAAATTAAACATTTTGCTTATTTCGAACAAAAGCCTCTCGTGTTGCTCCCTCATAGTGTTTGTTTATGTTATAATTATCTTTGTTTCTCTTTAATATAATTTATTATACAGCTTGTGTTTACTGTGAGCTTTGTGCTTCTTTTTGAAGAGGGAAGGTGGCATGCAGAGCTGGACATCCATTGAGCTGCAGTAGGACGCTGACGGGAGCACTGAGCTGAGGAGAGGGCGCTGGTTTAAGCCCTCCCATCCGCCCATGCTTCTAAGTGGACTGAAATAGTCAGTAAAGCTTTCTTCTCTGCTTCTATTGCATCTGCTACCTTGCATCCAGCACAATTATTTAGGGTAGTTCAGCAGCTACCTTCTCCATTGGAAGAGTCCTGAAATAATAGAAATTTGGTTACTAGCTGTGACTTGTTTGTGAAATTTTTTGAAGATAAAATCTCAAAGCTCTGCCAGGACCTCTCTTCCAACTTTTACACAAGTAAGGCACTGGAAGCTCCATTGCCAATGTCTAGTCCATTTTTTGACCGCTTCTGCTTGCTCTCACGGTCAGATGTAGACAGGGTTCTCAGAGCTGTGAAGGCAATGACCTACCCTTTGTGTTAGCCTCAGACCCCTCCTCTCACTGAAGGTACAGTTTGGCATCTAGACAAAGCAAGTCCAAGCACCCCAAAATCACATGTTCTGGGCACTACCTGACCTGAAAACAGAGCTGCCAAGGTGATTGAGAGAGTGGTTGCTGAGCAGCTTCATGACTTCTTGGATCAGACATCTGCACTTAATCCATTCCAATCCAGGTCCAAGCCTGGGTTTGCTACTGAGACAGCCTTGGTAGCTCTCTTGGATGACCTCCAGCTTGATCAGGGCTGCTCAGCAACACTGATATTGCTAGACTTATTGGCAGCTTTCAATACAATTCATTGTTCAATCCTGGTCATCTGCCTACCCTCACTCGGGGGACAGGGCATTGCCTTATCTTGGTTTTCTTCATTCATCCAAGGATACAATCATAGGGGGCAGAACTTTGATCAGGCACCCACTAGACTGAGTTTGATCATTTCTCCAGTGTTATTTATGTGCATCATGTAGTGGAGCTCATCAGGACATTTGGTGTTGGTACCATCTGTACACAGATGACACCCAGCTCTTCCTCCTGCTGGATAACCAGCTGTATACGGCTCTCTTGGCCTTAACTGGGTGTCCAGATTCCATGGTTGATTCAGAGATGGCTGAAGCTGAATTCAGTTAAAACTAAAGTATTGTGATGTGTGGGGGTGGGGGGGGGGGGGATGAGATTAGTGCAATCTGGTCTATGAAGGACAGTTTCAGAAACTTCAGGTTGTTTAGAACATGGCTGCCAGTCACTGTCTTTCAATTAGTTTCCAGGTCAAATGCAAAGTGCTGGCATTAAACTTTAAAGCCATCATACATAAAAGACCATGCCTCCCCCCACAGTCTCTTTGCTCTACTGCCCATAGGCTTTTGGTGGTGTCTTGCCCTCAGTTTGTCTGTTTGAATGCAACAAGAGCAAAGGCCTTTTCCATCATGGCTGCAACCTGGTAGAATACTCTGCCTGAGGAGACTTGTGCCCTGAGAGTCTTATCTACAATGCACAGGGCATGTAAGACAGTTATTCCACCAGGCATTTCACCAGTGTAATTTTGATGGACTCTATCATCAACACTGTTGATTTTTTTATATCAAAAGCTGTGTGCTGAGTTTTAATTGGATTGGATTGAAATTATGGTTTTATTATTGTTATTGTTACAGTATTGTTTTGTTGTTAGGTGCCATGAGCCCCATTCTGAGGGAGCGGCAGAATAAAAATTTAACTAAATAAATAAACAAACGAACCTTCTGCAGTCTAATTCCTCATTAACTTTTAACACAGAAGATTGGTTTAGCTATGGAAAGCTGGTGGGTGAGTGGATTTCACTGAATCAGATGTATAACACTGAGCACTGTTGGGGAATCAACAAAGATGCATAGCAGCAACTATCACCACAAAAATTTCCTTTTAAATTCAGAAAGGAAGTCCTGATCATGTGAACCTGCAATGTATCACTGTCTGCTGTTAAAATAAAGCACGCTTACAAAAAATGAATTTTGGACATTGAATAAACAATTGAAACCACTATTCTCAGTGCTTTCCCCCCCGTTTATAGTTTTTGATCTGAAATCCATGAATTTCACCCAGTTTTCAGTGCTCTGTTCTTTCTGTACAATTGTTTTTTCTTGTCCTGTAATATAAAGAGTTGGAAGTGATCTTCCTGACTGTAAATTGAAGGCATGACTGGGCCTTGCCACTTTGTGGCATAAGAGCCAGACCACGATTTATGTGTGCTTTCCTATAAAGGAAAATGAAGACAGCTAGTCAAAGTGATTGTGCAGATGATCTCATTCCATTACATTTGACAAAGTAGTCTGAGCTCTTCAGATGATAAGCTCCAGCTCATTTTGAAATTCTATTATCTGAGTTGCAGAAAATGCTGCACAGATTACTGATATATATTGTGGAGAAATGCCTTGGCTCCTGGAGAAGTGGCAAGCTGGGTTCTGTCTCTGGGCTCAGAGACAAGCAGGAAGGGGGGAGGGGAGGAAGGTAGCCTCTGGCATTACAGAAGGACCTGGGCTAGCACTTAAGAGATTCTAGTGGATATACTTGAAGAGACAATGAACTTCCTTCTCCTCCGGGCAGGAAACAGAGTGGGGAGGTTCTTTGGGCTAGAGCAGCCCCAGAGACCATCTCCAGGAATGAGCTGGAGATTTCCCAGAATGCATGGGGGTTTCCCAGAATGCCTACCAGAAAAGAGGCTTCCTGGGGACAACAGGAAAAGAAGCCTAAACCTGGGTGGACCAGGTAATAAGGGGTGGAGAGTGATGTAAAGTGAGTGGAGTCAGAGGATTAGTAAAAGTGCTTGCTCTGAAGAGCAAAGGGGGCTCTTCTCTCTGGAAGCTGAGACTTGAAGACAACAGACTGCTACTCTTCAGCCAGTAGCCAGCAGCCATATTTAACCACATGGTTGGGCGTGGCTGGATGCAGGAAGCCAGAAGCAATGAGGTATCATTAGAAGATTTTGTAACTTATTAAGCTTAGATGTGCCTGCTCTGCTTAAACATCTGGTAGGGCAAGTTTTTAAACCAGGGACAGAAGGATGTGTTTCAAACCAACTTTTATTTGATCTTCTGGTTGTTGATCGTGTGCTGTGCTAAGATTATGCTTGTAACTTTTCATTTCTTTTTTAAATAAACCTTTTACTGTTTTGAAGGCTGGCAGTAAAGCTCTGTATGACATAGTTTCCCAACCGCCTTAGACCATGCTACTGTAAGAGGGGAGTCCCAGGAAGGGGGAAGGCATGCAGTTGGCAAGGGTGCCAATCTCCAGGGATCCCCCAAAGAAGGACTTTGGTCTCTGTGATAACCAAGTGCTGACTAGCAGAGGAGAACTGGAAAGGGGGATTGGGAGTCCTGTTCCTCTCAGTCAGGAACCCCCAAATTGAGCAGGTGGTGACAGTGTGTCCTGGTGGCAGGAGTAAGAAATGTTCCCTCCAGGAGTTGGCAACCCCAGAGGGAGCTGACGGGACTGGGTCTGAAGGTCGAATCAGGCCGGTTCCATCACACATATATATGGAAATGTCTATTTCCATTGAATGTCTATTTCAATGCCTGGAGAGGTTTTCCTTTGGGCATGATCAAGTTCAAACTGCCTACATGACAAAGAGAAATACTGGCTGTTCAACACAGAAAAGGATACATTTAAAAATAAATTTGCCAAAAGGAAAGTTGACAAACTACTTTCTCCAGAAAAATCTTATTGGTCACTGCTCATGCCTACATGTTTTGTCATGCACTGATAATCAATATTACTGCAAGCACGGTCCCTAGGTTTCAATCTGGACTGTAATAAAAAACAGTATACAAGTTTAGAAACAAACGTTATAGATTTGGATAAACTGATGGGTTCTGGATTAACACATACCATGATTGAGCTTAATGTAAGGGATAGAGTAGCCAATGCTAGGTTGAGAAATTCCTGAATATTTGAGAGTGCAGCTGGGGAGCATGATGTTTGATGAGGGGAAGTCGTATGTAATATGGAAATCAGTTGAAATTCCAGGAGATCTCCAGGCTTCATGTGGAGTTTAGTAATACTTGTCGGGGGCGGGGGGGTACCACATTATCATACTTGCTGTGCAGTTTCTGCTCCCAAAATTTTCTGTTAATAATATCAGGGAGGAAGCTCCAGAAAAACAACAGCCTTCATTCTGTTAAGAACTGACTGTTAAAAAGAATGATTTGTAAAAATCCAAAGATTAGATGGAGACACTAATTTTTGGAGGGTGAAGGGAGAAGGTGAAGTGAATCCAAAATGACTGTTTTGGAGGAATGCTCCAGTTCTGCAAAGGGTCATTTCGCCTTTAGTGGTGCAAATAATAGATGTATTAAATTTCCTTCAATCATTAACATTGTGAATTAAATGTAAAGAATTCAAGGTAAAATATTTCAGCATACTGTTAGATGTTTGAGCAACTACTAAGATCTTATATACATTAAGATCTTGTAGAGAGATCTTTTCTTGGGAAATGAAGAAACTTCTTATTTATTTTCATGGATCTGATCAGTGAAATGTAACGATATTTAGTATTTTGATGGCAATTGGTATGCTGAGATGCTGTGTTATTTAGGATTTGACAGCTTTATAAAGTCAACACTTTAGGAGATTTTAGATGTGACAACTAAAACAATAAAGCCAAAAAGTCTAAATATAAAACAGTACCTGCAAAATATTAGGTTGGATGTAATAGAAGAATTGTACAAGGACCAGAGATCTTTCCCAGCTTTTTCCTCCCTGCAGAAATCCTTTCTGACCCTAGGCAAACTCATTCCTGGACTTGTGGAACACACATGTGTGACACCTACATCAGTATTCTCACTGGACAGGTAAAAAAAAATCCAAAAAACTTTAGAGGGGTTCATTCAAGGCTACAGCATATACTTCTGCAGGATTTTTTTTGTAGCAGGAACTTCTTTGTATATTAGGTCACACACCCTGATGTAGCCAATCCTCCTGGAGCTTACAGTAGGAAAGGAAAGGAAAGGAAAGGAAAGGAAAGGAAAGGAAAGGAAAGGAAAGGAAAGGAAAGGAAAGGAAAGGAAAGGAAAGGAAAGGAAAGGAAAGGTCCCCTGTGCAAGCACCAGTCGTTTCCGACTCTAGGGTGACATTGCTTTCACAACATTTTCACAGCAGACTTTTTATGGGGTGGTTTGCCATTGCCTTCCCCAGTCATCTACATTCCCCCCCCCCCAGCAAGCTAGGTACTCATTTTACCAACCTCGCAAAGATGGAAGGCTGAGTCAGCCTCAAGCCGGCTACCTGAAAACCCAGCTACCGCCGGAGATCAGGTTGTGAGCAGAGTTTAGGACTGCAGTACTGCAGCTTTAACACTCTGCGCCACAGGGCTCTTACAGTAGGCCCTGTACTAAGAACCCTGTAAGATCTTGGCGGATTGGCTACATCAGGGGCGTGTGGCCTAATATGCAAAGGAGTTCCTGCTAAAAAAAAATCCCCCAAACCCTGTATTTCAGCAAAGCTGAGGCAACACCCAGGTTTGCAGAATATATATATATAAATTTAGAAAACATTACTGATATCAGCCAGGGGAAGAAAAATAAGGGCAGAGCAGCAAGGAGAACGAAAGACAATGCATGACTCATTGGCTGTGCAAGGGGAGGGAAAACAATAATGGGCAGCTTGAGAAAGGTCTGCTGGGATGGGAAGAAAGCCATAATGAGAGATGGTAGTGGCAGGTAAAAAGCATGGGATGCAGAAATATGCAATTTACACTGAAAAATATGTAGGTATAGGAAAATGTGATGTTAGGACACAAAATGACAGAGTTTTTTTGGTTTTTTAAAGAATCTACAGTTTGATTATCACAAGGAAAATTGAAATGGAGACATTCAGGTCAAAAGAACAGAGGAGAAATTTAAACATCCCTGTTTCCAATGCCATCATACTCAGATCTGAAGACTGATCAAGATGGGTAGTCATGTCAGTCTGTCTTGTAGCAGTAGAAAAGAGCAAGAATCCAGTAGCACCTTAAAGACTAACAAAATTTCTAGTGCCCCAGGTATGAGCTTTCATGAGTCACTGCTCTCTTCTCCAGATACAGCTAGGATGTCATTTAGGCTGTATCTGAAGAAGTGACTCATGAAAGTGCATGCTCAGGCACTAGAAATTTTGATAGTCTTTAAGGTGTTACTGGACTCTTGCTCTTGTTTATAACTGAAGACTATTCAAAAGTAAATAGGGGTGCTCATGTGCTTCCCCTTTCACGTCCTTTAAATTCAATTTTTTCTACAACTATTTTATTACCTTTCTTTTGAAAAGCTACACTGCTATATATTGACAGAAACTAAATTAGATCACTTCAAAGCAAGATGGCATAATTATTCAAGATATTTTCAAAATCCAAGAAATTTATTTTAATTTAAAGTTTTAAAAAACTGTTGCAAAATTTAAAAATGTCATGAAACTAGAAACTTGAACTTTGATGAGTCAATTTGTTCTCAGAATTTACTACTAGTTACTATTTTTCACATATTTCCTGAGCTCCTCATATTAATTCACATCTA
This sequence comes from Heteronotia binoei, assembly GCF_032191835.1. Taxonomy (NCBI): domain Eukaryota; kingdom Metazoa; phylum Chordata; class Lepidosauria; order Squamata; family Gekkonidae; genus Heteronotia; species Heteronotia binoei. The sequence continues at coordinate 100,185,189 of NC_083228.1, read as the reverse complement.
TAACACAATTTCTGTAATAGGGTTTCTTGCCTCAGGCTGTACCATTATTTTAGAAATAACATTCTTTGTGAAAAAAACTATTTTCTTATTCTATGTGCCTGTATAAGCAGCACTTACATTTTAGTACAGACACCAGTTCTCTCACTAGCTACCTTCTAGATATTTCATTTCAGGTTTAATAAAATATAGAGGCATGTTTCCATGTTGAATAACAGCTAATTTGCCCCCCCAGTCGGAAAGAAGAGGCAGACACAATTGTTGGGTTTAAAACCGGGCCGCTTTATTAAAATTAACAAATATAACTGGCAGGGGGAGAGAAAACAGACCAGACAAGCCCTGGGGTCAACACCTGGACCCCGCCTTGTCCAAAGGGCGAGCCACCCTGCCCCCAGCACAAACCCGCCGTAATCGGGTTGTAACTGAGCGGCCAGGCCTCTAGCCATCACCAACCGGGCTGGAACAATCCCCATGGAAAGATCCACCCAGGTGAGGCTCCCTGTGTTCTGCATCACCGTACTGAGCCGTTTAGCCCATCTACGGTTCCTGCAGACCACCGCACCAAAGGTGCTAGGCCATAGGTGCTCCCCTGGAAAACCCTGTGGCCAAACCTAATCCAGCCACCGCCAATGCCAAGCCTCTGCTTAGGCATTAGCGCCCCACCGGGTGGCCTAGAGCCAACCGCACCCCCTGCCGGATCTCGTCCACAAAGGCCCGGTTACCCAAATTAGATAAATGAACACCATCCGGCCGGTACAGGTCGACTGGCGAAATGGCGGCAAGATTGCCGACCAGACCAAAACGATCCCGGGCCACCTCTGCTGAATTTCGCGGAGGCCAGCCAACACCTGCTGGGAGGGAGCTTTCCCACGCAGCCGCCCCAAGTCGTTCCCTCCCAATCTCTACGCGGCCGTATTGTCCTTGCGCTTAGTGCGCTCTATCCCCCCAGGTGAAAGGGAACACCACCAAGTCTTTCATGGCGATCTAGCTGACCATACCAGGACCAGCCAAGAAGGACAAGCCCTGGGGTCACACCCTGACCCCGCCTTGTCCAAAGGGCGAACACCCTGCCCCCAGCACAAGCCCGCCCAGTTCGGGTTGTTGCTGAGCGGCCAGGCCCCGTGCCATTCACCACCTGTGCTAGCGTCAATCCCCCATGGAAAGATACGCTCAGGTGAGGCTGTTCAGTGAACTGTAGTCCCCGCACTGAGCCGTGTAGCCCATCTGCTGTTCATACAGACCACCTGCACACTTGGTGCTAGGCCATAGGTGTTCCCCTGAAACCGCCCCAACGAAAGACACAGATGTGCGGAGAAGGTGCCCCGCCTCTCTCCGCACTACGGCCAACCCCGGCCCCCAGCGACCCAGCCCTTCCCCAACTGCCCCGTCGCTGAAACCCAGCTGGGTGCCTGTTGGAGACCGCATGGCTTGAGGGGCCGCCTGGAACGCCCCGCTGTGTGCGCAGATGAGAACATGCTGCCTCTGACTACGAGCCACAGCACCTGGAAAAACAGAAAATATTGTCAGAACGAGTCATGGCCAGGAGGGAATGACAACCTTCGCCCTCCAAAATGCCCACTAGGCAACCAACGGACGCCCCTGGCTCAAATGGTTGCCGCCCTCCGCAGGCCAACCAATGTTGACATCCCGTCCTGGGGCGCTCGCCTATCAATGTCAATAATTAGACTGCACAACTAACTAGCCAATACATAGCGCCCAACGGGCCATCAACAAGGCCGCATGAAGCAGCGCGGTCCCGAAGGGGAACAGCATAACCCGTGCCACAGGACCACCCAATTAACATGTGGACCAGCGGTGCTCCCAAATGCCCAGAATTGGGACGCTGCTTTGTCATATGCCCTTCTACTATTAGGTCTTCTCAGCCAACCCATGGGCTTTACCAATAAAGGCAACACCACCAGTTGGCCCCCAATAGTCCTCGACTCCAACCTCTCTCTCTGCAACACGCAGGATTGCCTAATATGAGCCGTCGAAAATGGCCAGTAATCCTGCAACACCACGGCCCCATGCGGCTCCTAAATAGGAAAGCCGCTCTACTATGATCCCCTCTGGTACTAGGTGCCAACGCCAGCTGGAGTGCCTACCAGCTACAGCTTCCCAAATTGCCAGAAATCCGGGAGGAATCACGCTGGCCGCGAGTCAACTTCCGGGGCGGGCTGCCGAAAGCACCACAGCTATTGGCAATGTAGAGCGTTCACCGCCCCATTGCAGCCTCCGGGTACGTGCCCTACCATGACCAAGTGTTCCCCCGGAGGTAAAGTATAAATAACCTAACCGTGTTCGTCACCTACACGACTTAGAGGTCAAGGGGTTGCTAACATGTACTACCGCCATGTTAAAGCCGCAGTCAAGCCCCAAACCGGTCGGCGAGTAGCTCACCCCAAAGCCAAACTGCCACTAGAATTGGAAAAAGTTCCAAATTGGCGGGACCGTACTGAACCCACTGTCTAACGCAGGTGCCCCTGTCATCCCAAATACACCTAAAAGAGGCCCCGCCAGGTGCCCCCACCTTCATGCAAAGTTAAGGTGACCAACCACCTACTGTAATTAAAGCAGCGACACCTTGCGCTGCCCCCTAAACGCAGCCAACCGGCCCCTAAAGTCAGCAAGCACTTTCACCGACCGCCGAAATGGCCGCTGGTGGGTATCAAGCTCAATACCTAAGAAACAAAAGCACCGTACTGGGCCCCTCAGTATTCCCATATACCAAAGATACCCCCAGCTTGATGGCCAACTCATGAAAATGTATCAGAGCCAGGCACATCACCATGTACTTGCTGGACCGTAAGAGGCAGGCGCCCCGATGGTGCGCCGTGTCATTAAACCCAGTCCTATCCTATAACGGCCACTCCACCAAGGAGCCAAAGCGCTTGAATACAGCTCAGGAGACTGAGCACCCCATCAGGAGGGCCCGATCCATGTAGATTTGTTCTCAAAACAAAAAACCTGAGGAACTCATAATCCTAGGAATGCACGGCAAGAGGCGCAATGCCGCCTAATGGCATACTGCCAATGCTGCCCCAACACCACCATCCACACAGCCCTAAACCGGCTGGTCAATGGAAGTGTACTTCAAACAAACATAATTCCATAAGTCACCGACACCCCACTGGGGTAGGACCGGTGAAGAATGAGGCGATATTCCCCTGGCGCTTTATTAGGCACCACCCCCGGGGGAAATACGCACAATGTGGGTACAGGCGGCGTACCAAAGGGGGACCTAAGACCCTGCCTTCCTGGCGCTCTTACCCTAACTACGTGGTCAAGACCCGTCTTTAACCACTGAAGATTGGCCCTAGACCCTTGATCAAGGCTCAGACACCCCAAAGAGAAACACCTTGGGCAGATACTGGCCATCAGCTGCACATGGGCACTTGCTCATTAATCAATTGAGTACCCTCAGTCAAATGGGGGAGGGCCCCCTTTTCAAGGGGCTGCTGATTGCCACCACCTCCCCAATGGGGCGCCCGCCGCCAAGGCCACGGCTTTGACCTAATACAGGTGGAGGAGGCGTCTCCATCCTCTCCTCCCACAACAGACGCCCTGCAACGTGGGTAGGCTGGGAGAGCTCACAAAGAAGCTACCCTTTCAAAAGGAGGAAGATACAGGACCCATATCCGCCCTCCACTCCGGAGAGTCCCAGAGCGGCTCACAATCTCCAGTACCTCCCTCTCCCCCAACAGGCACCCCGCGAGGTGGGTGGGGCTAGAGAGGGCTCCCATGGCAGCCGCCCTATCCAGGCCAGCTCCTGCCAGAGCTATGCAAAAGGTGCAAGTAGTGGAGTAGTGAATGAAACCTGGCTCTCCCAAAGTGGGAAGTCTCCAGGACATACCTGGAGGCCAGCAACCCTAACTGCAAGCCTCTGCATAACAGCTCCGGTATTCCTCGGTGGTCTCCCATCCGAGTATTGACCTGAGCAGACCCTGTTTAACTTCCATGATCTAACAAGATCACCTAACCTGGGCAATTCAGGTGAAATGATAATAGTCCGCACCTTGACCACTACACCAAACTGGCTCCCAAGGAGACCTTGAACATACAAAATATGAAGCTACCTTATACTGAATCAGACCCCCGGTTACACCAGGGTCAGCACTGACCGCACCGACTGCAACAACTCCCATGGACTCAAGCTGAAGTTTTAAGCCTATCCATCTGGACCCGCCGGGAGGGGGAAGGAAAAAAGAGGGGAGGGGGGGCCACCCGGTCTCACCTCAGGCACCCCCGCCCAAGCTCCCCTCATTCCTTAACAGAACTGATTTGCCATTCATGTGCTACTTAAAAGCTATTTAAAGCTGTCCAGCGCTGCCAGAGCCATCCCGAACTGCTCCTTGCAGCCCCGACCAGGCAGCTCTGAGAAGGGAGGCCCGCGCCGCACCGACTAGCAGCTCACGCGCACAAGCCTCGGCCCCAGGGTATGATTCTGGTGAGAGCTCCCAATGCCGCCCAAAGGCAGGATAAGAACATAAGAGAAGCCGTGTTGGATCAGGCCAACGGCCCATCAAGTCAAACTCTCTGTGTACAGAAGAACATAAGGGAAGCCAAGTTAGATCAGGCCAATGGCCCATCCAGTCCAACACTCTGTGTCACAGAAGAACACAAGAGAAGCCCTGTTGGTTCAGGCCAACGGCCCGTCAAGTCCAACACACTGTGTCACTAAAGAACATAAGAGAAGCCATGTTAGATCAGGCCAATGGTCCATCCAGTCCAACACTCTGTGTCACAGAAGACCATAAGAGAAACCCTGTTGGTTCAGGCCAACGGCCCATCAAGTCCAACACTCTGTGTCACAGAAGAACATAAGAAAAGCAATGTTGGATCAGGCCAGTGGCCCATCCAGTCCACCACTCTGCATCACATAAGAACATAAGAGAAGCCATGTTAGATCAGGCCAATGGCCCATCCAGTCCAACACTCTGTGTCACAGAAGAACATAAGAGAAGCCATGTTAGACCAGGCCAATGGCCCATCCAGTCCAACACTCTGTGTCACAGAAGAACATAAGAGAAGCCATGTTAGATCAGGCCAATGGCCCATCCAGTCCAACACTCTGTGTCACAGAAGAACATAAGAGAAGCCCTGTTGGTTCAGGCCAACGGCCCAACAAGTCCAACACTCTGTGTCACCCAGTGGCAAAAGATTTCATATACACACCTACACTGTGGCCAATAGCCACCAATGGGCCTGTGCTCTATCTAAACCCCTCTGAACAGTGGCCATACCCGCGGCCGCCACCACATCCTGTGGCAGTAAATTCCATATGTTGATCACCCTTTTGGATGCCCTAAAACGGCCGCCGCGTGCGCACCGCCCCTTAGAAGGGCCGCTGCGCTCTAAGCCCGGTACCGAGGGGCGAAGAAACAGGAGGCCAGCGCTCGTCTCCCACAGCTAATGCTCACTAAATTAGCCCCTGAATGAGCAAAGGGCCCCAGCGCCGACGAAATGGCCGCCGCTAGCGCTTGCCTTCTGTGGCCTCCCAACCTATAGCATGCCGCCGCTGTCACCAGCCGCCAGCAACCCCCCCGGGCCGCCCCTTCACCCAACGAAAGGGCCGCCCGACTCCCGCTTGCGCAAACCGCCGCCTCAAGCGTCCCAGCAGCCGCACGCGTCTCATCCAGCCAGCTCTGCAGCCGCCGCTCGCGCTCCGCGTTTCACCCAGCCAGCGCTGTAGCCGCCGCTCGCGCTCCACTTCGCCGGCCAAGGTACAGTCCCCTGACGACTCAGGCCTCGTCTTCCGATCCACGATGCCCGCACGTGGCTCTCCAACCAGAGAGCCAAAACGAACTGCGTGCTGAGGCGGGAGCCGGGGCTTAAATAGCCCCGCCTCCGCGCCCAGCCAAAACACCCGTATGTCGGGTGATCCTTCTGCCCCTCCTTCCTTCCGGAGGAGCAAAGACGGCCCCCAGCCTATGGCCTGCGAGCAGGCTCGGCTGGGAAGGGGCCGAACCTTATCCATACTTACGTACTGTACACTTCATATTGCCTTACGCTTCAAAACAGAGTTGCACCATTTATGGCTGTTTTCTCAAGACATTTTAAAGACATGAAATTAGTCAAGTCACTCTAGTGCCTGCACAAATTATCAGAATACGGCATGCACAGCATGCTAAAAAGTACACACAGGCTGGGTACAGATCAGCAGCTCTGTGGGCACCAGAGGCATCCCAAATTGGGCCACAATAAAATGAAGTGGACTAATTCCAGTCAAATGCTTCCATGCGAAGCACCTCTATCTCGAACAGGGGGTGCTTTACTGTGGCCAGACAGTTGCTGCACACCATCCCCTTAGTGCAGTCTGAGTTTCTTTTTTTTCCCTTACATTTTTATTAGCCATGCATTCATGTGCTCATGCACTCTGTAGCAGTGATTTTTTTTTTTAAAGAATACTGGTGAGTGCCTAGAGTGGATTGGTGGGTTCACACTGCCAATCTACCTCTCTTGCATGCTCGTGTGTTCAGATGCCTGGAAAAATGGATAAGATGTGTAAGAAGCATTTGCTACCACTTCCCAAGTGGTAGCTATTTGATCTGTCTCAGAGATGTCTGAGGACAGGGTGAGTGCGAGAGCAGGACGGGCGGCAGCTGTGACTGTCTGACCTTGCTTTTTTAATCTGCCTGGGGGCCTTGCCTACGTTGGCTCAAAATGGCCATCTGAATTCAGCCACACACACCTCTGGAAAAGGGAACAATGTTTGAGTTGAGTGGCAACTTATTTAAAAAGCTCATATGGATCACTCCCATGTCTCAAGGTCAAAGATATCATTGTGGAATCTATGTACAAAAGTTAAAATCTGTAGATGTTACATAGAATATAGTTATGTCTATGAAAAAGTAAGGGATATCTGAGCTATGATTAGATCATGACTCTTGGATATGAAAATAGACTAGTAAAGGGCATTTTAATTTAACCTCCATAAATACAGTGAGCCAGCTCAACAAAAGATGATTGAACATAGAGAAGTTCTATAATACTCCCTATTTGTGCCATTTAGGCATTCCTGTTCTGCATTCAGCTAAAGGCAAACTTACAACAGAAGATCTACACAATATAGCTGCATGATTGAATGATGGTAATTACCCCCACGTTGGACTAGTGTGGAGCCACGATCATACATTTGAAAGAGAATTGTCCATCTAGTCCAAAAGTCTTTCCTAAAATATGAAGCTGCATTTGTTAAAGATTCTATGGTTCGAACTATTGCCAAAAAATTTCCAGGGGGAAGACTCTGTGCCCTTGCATCCCTGCTGGATTATTCTTTGCAAGCTTCTCCCTGGCATTTTAGCTTAATTCACTCCCTTTAGATATAATTTACTGCTTGTTTTCCTATTCTCACTGGAATCAGAGAATTGCTCTCTTTTCATGTTGAAATCCTTTTCAATTTTTCAACTGACATAACATTTTTTCTCTTTATCTTCTTCAGGTTGAACCCCACTTCTGTGCAATTTCCTCGTGTTGTCTGATTTTAGCACATTTTAGCCCTGCTCTTTGTAAGTCTTGATCTACACATGCAGTCAAATGAGTTAGTAGAGCAAGGTATATTATATCTGATCGGAGGTGGGTTTTTTAAAAAATGGTTTACCATGTAAATACACTCCCTGAGAGAAGAAACCTAGCATAGCAGGTACCAGCAAGATCTCTACCTGCTAGTTTTTGAATTTCAGAGAGAAGCTACTTTCTGTGGAGGATCATTCAAAAGTAGTACTCCCATCTTGTAACTTGAAGTATGCTACAACAACCTAATTTATACTGTATGTGTATACTAGGGTTGCCCACTTACCTGATGGGTGATCTCCCACTGCTACCTCCCAGACCCCACTACCTCTTGAATAAGTAGCTGAGGAAAAGAGGTGGAGACATCAATTGTGTCATTGTCACTTCTAGCTAAAACTCAGAAGTGATGTCTATTAGGGATGGGCACAAACTAGGGAAAATGGTGGTTCATGTTGGTTCATGGTCTGTTTGACTGCACAAACCACACTTACACAAACTTTTCCATTTCGTGAACCAGTTTGTGGTTCATTAGGTTCATTTGGTTTGGGAGGTAGTGGAACAGCCCCTGTGCAAGTTAGAGATGCCACACACAGAGAGAGTCTTCAGCAAGTTCTTCTCCACCCACTCTCCAAGTTTGGCAAAAATTAGATTTGGGATGTCCGTGTTATAGCCCCCCAAAGCAGGTGCACCTAGGAAAGATCAGCTCTTGCTTCAAGTTCAGTCCCTGAAACCATAGGAACACCTTCCTAGCCTGGGGAGGTGTTTAAAAAGTTATCCCACTGTGTGTGTGTGTGGGGGAGGAGTCCTCAAAGCCTCCCCTAATTAGACACACAGCAAATCATTATTCTGTTCTCATGACAACTAACTCTTTTCTCTTCATGCTGCAAAGTGAAAGCAGCTGAGTCAGAGTGGGGTATTATACTGGTATATAATCTACTCCCATAGAGCAGAATGAGAGCTCTGTGGTTGGATCCCAGAGCTACCAACCAAGCTATGGACAACAGCTTTGGATGTTTCTAGGGCTCGCTACAAGTCTACCTCCAGTGATGCGTAAAAATTGATTGAATCGGCACCAGGCTATCTGGAGAATGAACCACACAAACGAACCACCTGAATGTTCATGGGGAAAAGGCAATTCATTTTTGAGTTCAAGAATGACATGACTAAACAGTGCAGAAACTTCAAATACCTCCCCCTCACACACATCCCCAGTGACCCCTGCTCCATGCCCAGAAGATGGCAAAAACCTCCAGGATCCCTTGCCAAAGTGGCCTGGAGAAAAATTGCTGACCAGTCCTGAAGTGGTGATCAGCATTTCCCTGGACATGTAAGAAAGGGCCACGACAACTAAGCACTGATGCAACCCTTCCTGCCCTCTTTCTCGTGATCTGCCTAATTCACAGATTCTGCTGCTTGAAGGGCACAGAATTCACAGAATCATGTCAGATGGTCATCTAGATTCTGTTTAAAAACCTCCAAGAAAGGAGAACCCAACACCTCCCAAGGAAGCCTGTTCCACTGAGGAACCACTCTAAATATCAGGAATTTCTTCCTAATGTTGATCCGGAAACTCTTTTGATTTAATTTCAACCCACTGGTTCTGATCCAACCTTCTGGAACAACATAAAGCAATTCTGCACCATCCTCTATATGACAGCCCTTCAAGTATTTGGTGATCATATCACCTCTCAGTCGTCTCCTCTTGAGGCTAAACATACACAGCTCCTTCAACCTTTCCTTATAGGACTTGGTCTCCAAACTCCTCACCATCTTTGTTGTCCTTCTCTGGACAAGTTCCAGCTTGTCTATATCTTTCTTAAATTGTGGTGTCCCAAAATGAACACAATACCCTAGGCAAGGTCTTATCAGAGCAGAGTAAAGTGATACCATCACTTCACGTGATCTGGACACTATACTTCTGTTGATACAGCCCAAAATTAAATTTGTCTTTTTATAATGTATTTATATCCTGACTTTTGATGATGACCAAGGCAGCTAAGACACTTTTTAAAAGCATGAAAAGCAATACTACACACTATCAACTCCATTACTAAGAAAAATATCTGCAAAAAAAATGACTATAGCAAAAAAACAACAACATTAATTCCATCAGATCCAACCAAAAGGCTTTGTAGAAAAGCACCAATTTACAGGCCATCTTAAAAGTGGGGAGACTGTTTGGGCAGGCCATTGGTAGGGCTGAGGCAAGAACAGATAAATATGTAGAGTGAGATGCAAACATGTGTCCCAAACAGTGGGAAGGATGAGTAGCAATTTCTGCAAGTAAGATATACTGAAAATAGTTACAAAGACATCAGCACTGAGAGTAGCTGCATGAGTTTTCCAAGGATCCTAGCTTCTCCATCAGTGAAGGAAGGAAGCAGAACTCAGCATGAGCATCAGAAGAGCAAACACAAACAAGACCTTGGGGAGGGACGGTGGCTCAGTGGTAGAGCATCTGCTTGGGAAGCAGAAGGTCCCAGGTTCAATCCCTGGCATCTCCAAAAAAGGGTCCAGGCAAATAGGTGTGAAAAGCCTCAGCTTGAGACCCTGGAGAGCCGCTGCCAGTCTGAGAAGACAATACTGACTTTGATGGACCAAAGGTCTGATTCAGTATAAGGCAGCTTCATATGTTCATATGTTCAAGACTGATAAACAATTGCCATCTAACTCCAATGGTTATGTCTTATGCTGGAGGAGGAGCTCCAAACCTCTGGACTTGCCCCAAATGACAGCAATAATTAACTAATCAAGCTGTAAATCTATCCTTATTTGGATAGATTTCATCTAGGGATAGGGTTTTTTTTTTTAAATATCCTTCTGAGACTTCTGATGCTTGTCTCATTGTTGCTTTGTTGTGAAAATAACCCTATAACTCGTTATTGGCACAGTGTTTTCTGTTTTGTTGTGACCAAGTTTCACAGTTAAATGTATGTACTGTAATGTTATTTTGGGACACCATTGGCATCTAATATATAAATGCTGTTAAAAGAAACAAATTGCCAAAGCCAGCTACAAAAAGGCACATAACTACATTACAGGAAAAAAGTGTGTTCCCTAGTTCCAGCTAGGTTATCATTATGGGCATTTTTTTTTCTGTGTGTGTGCCTGCACCTGGAAGTCATGTCAGCGCGTCTGGTGACTGACCCCTATTGGGGACCTGGAGAATATTCAGGGAGGTGGCTGAATAACCCTGCCTTCCCCTCCTAACTGGGCATTTCAAGAACAGTCTCCCATCCAAGCACTAACCACAGTTGACCCTGCTTAAGCTTCTGAGATCTGACAAGATCAGGTTTGCCTGGGCTATTCAGGTCAAGGCATTGTGGGCATAAATTATGATACCATCTTTGTCTTTTTTGTTTGCTTGTCTTACCAGCCCCACCTTGATCATGACTACACTGTCCATTTTTGCTAGCTTCTCTGTTCCTCCGTTTTTGTTTTTTTTATCCTCCCAACAACTCTGTGAGGTAATTTAGGTCTAGAGTGAGTGGCTGGTCCATCCAGCATATTTTATGGCTGATTTAAGCTAGGGTTGCAGGCATCGTGTGGCAACCCGTGGTAGACAAGGAGGCAGGAACTGGTGGTGATATCACACTGGTTGGCCAATGGTCTTTAAAAGTAATTTTTCCAAATAGGACATGGGAGTGGGGGTGGAAAATACCCCACCTTACCCAGAAGCTTCGAGCTTAGCAGCCCTAACTTGAGCTTAGATCTCTGAGATCCTTGTCCAAGAGCCTGCCTTTGAAAATGGATTTCTTCTTTATAACCTGGGGTCCTTTGTACCACAACAAGTGAGGATAAGGCTGGCACAGCAATCACAAAATTAACATTAGGTAACACAGTACAGCATCACAATAGCGCCTCATACTCTTAGTACTGTTGCCTCTTTGAGAGAGAAAAATGTATGTTTCTCTTCAAAGGAAAAGCAAATATCAGAAGGAGACTCTCCTCTTTTTCTTCCTTGTAAGCCCACCCCAATTGCTTCTCTCCTTTTCCTGTTTCATTCTCTCCTTCCCACCCACCAGTCCTATCTTTATTTGTCCCTTGTCCCAAGCTTTCCCTCCTTACCTTCTCCTGGCAGACTTTACCTGGGAAAACTATTACCCAGTTCTGTGGTACCTGCTGCTAGGCTGGACCCAGTTATATAGTGGGGAACCTGCAAGGCTACAGCTGCAGCCATTATGATGGCTTTCAGGCAAAGCCCATCCTACGGGCTTAAGTTATGTACTGTCACAGCTTCTTTGTTCATGCCCCCCTCAGCAGGTCCCGTGGGTGTCTTTGCCTGCCACAATATGTCTTGCCAGTCCATGGCCCCCATCTCTGTACTTAAGTATCTGCAGAGGGGACTACACTGAGACTTAGATATATTGCTTTTCTTTAAAAAAAATACTGAGCTATGCTTAATTAGTGCACAATATATTTAAAGGCCAGGGACCAGATATAAGTGGTAGTTTTTAATCTATACTAATTAGCACATTCTCACTCACAAAAGAAGATGTCACAATCCACTCTATAAAACCTATTGACAACTGTGGAAGAATTTGGACCTTGCTAGTGGATATGCCCAGTGTTTAGAACAGTTTAACCCCTCTCGAATGCTTATGCCACCTAATTACCACATTCCTTCTCCACCACCCTGGTTTTGTCTAATCTTCTGAGGATAAAAGACTGAAGTGCCTTTGAAATTTCTATTTCCCTGAAGAATAAATAGAATAAATTACATAGAACACACACACACGTTTTTACTTTGTATCTAAGAAGATTAGCATAAATTGTATTTGTAAATGGTAACTTGCCTAAACATTTGAAGCAGCACTATTTTTATCCACTCAAACATGATTTCCTCAGTCCATGAAGAAATCTAATAATGGAGGAAGGAGGCAGAAAATAAAGAAGCCTCCTATCCTCCTGACAGTTGTGCTTACACATATATTGCAAAATAGAGCATTAACTGACCTATATCTTTTATTGACACAGGCACATAGGCAGGCCATAAAATTGTCCTTGAAGACAGCTCAGAAGCTTTGCTTGGTTAAAAATGGAGATGCTCTCTTGCTTGCAGGCATTGCATTTTCATTCTATTCTGAATACAATGTATTGACTTCTTATCTATTGACTTCTTATCTGTCTTTGTGGTTGATTCAAGGTGCTGATTCTTACTTTTACAGACTTTCATGGCCTGGACCTAGGGTTCTCATTTTCTCACTGGGGGCAGAGGATCTCCTGTCCCCAACTCTGTTGCTCACTGTGCTTATCTGGCTAGAGAGGCCAAATGCCAGCAGTCAGAAGAAATGTGTGGGAAAATAAAGGGAACATGATCATCATCCCTGACACAATGGTATAACTTCCAGCACATTCCAGAAGTGATGTTGTCACTGAGTGACTCCGTACTGTCACCCTGCTGCCTAGAAACCCTACCTGTGATCCAAGGAGCATGGTTCTTTTCCTTAAGAGATATGAAAGCAATGAACACAAAAAGTGTGAAGGGGAAAGTATTTCATTAAGTAGCTCAAAAGTCTACAGAAGAAAATCACATCTACAAAAAAAATCAGTGCAAGAAAATAATATGCTTCAGGTGTTGGGGACCCTGGAAAATGATAGTAGATGGATCCCCTGGAAGGTGCCAACTGCACAGCAGTTTCCCACAGTTTTAGTCTGTCCTGAGGTTCAAAGCTACTCCTGAGGCTTTATATGCTATCTTCGCATTCATTAATTTCACTTGTGCTTGTATTAAAGCATAACTGACCATGATATGATCAAATGGTTACAGTGGTATATGGCAAGCATCCTATGTGATAATTATGTTGTCCTCCCACAACTCCCTTTACCCTGCATCAGGTGCATAAGTTTAAATATATAAACAATACAAGTGTGGGACCTGCAAGAACTTGTGGAGGGAGGAGGAGAGCTCATTTTCCAATCCCCAACTATTTCATCTCTCACTTTCTTGGAACTCTCCTACAGATTCTCCTTTTTTTCTGCTGTGTGGTGCTGGCCAGGCTGGGCAATAGGCTTGCCAGCCCCAAGGTCCAGGTGGGAAATTCCCAAATATTGCAGGTTCCTCCCCATGGTAGGGAGAGGCCCCACCACAACAGCCACGATGTGCCTTTGAATCTCAGCAGGTCATGTTAGAAGAAGCTTGCAAACTGTTTGTGTTTGGGGATGTGTGTGTTCCTTTAAATCTCTGCAGGACAAAAGCTGCATGGGGAAGCAAGCAGACATAAGCCACATGGCTCTTCCTAGTGAGTATGTGAAGTGTGTGAGAGAAAAAGAGAGCACAGATTGTTTGTTTTGCATTTGTTGAAGCAGTCGATGCATCTGACAACAAGAACTGTGTTTTTCAAAAGCTTATGCTACAATAAAATTTGTTAGTCTTAAAGATGCTACTGGACTCTGTACTATTTCCCATGAATAAAGTGATATATACTATTGCCCCAGAGAGATCACAAATGTGTGGGCTTGCAAACTGTTTGTGTTTGGGAAAGGGCATTGTTTATTTTGGCTGCTTGTGAGTGTGTGTGTATGTGTCCCTTAATAAAGACATGTTTTGGAAATGCTGCCAAAGCCTGAGCAGCGACTCATGGGGGTATGATAAATTACACTTTCATTTAGTGGAAGTGCAGCTGCTGGGGAACCTTTTGATGACAAAAAAGAGGATGAGAGAATGAAGACTGTATGCAGAGGAACTGCACTACTGATTGTTTATTTTTTATTTTTAGGGAATGGGAAAGTCTTCAGGCGCCACCCCAAAGTCTCCAGGTATTTCCTGAGTTGCAGCTGGCAATCCTAGCCCTGTTGCATGGTAAGGATCCCACAAGGACTTGTGGGAGATACCTCACTTTCCACTAGATCACCCTTTCCACACTATTTCCTCTTTCCTTCCTCCTAGCAGCTCCAGATCCTTAACTTTCCTTGATTCTCTCTCCTTTGCACCACCAAGCATTCTACCTTTCATCTGCCCCCATCTTTAGCTATATTTATTATTTATGTAGTTTATTTATACCCCAATTTTTCCCACAGTGGGAATCCAAAGAAGTTTACATAATTATCTCCATTTTATCCTCACAACCTTGTGATGTGGATTAGGATGAGAGTGTGTGATTGACCCAAAGCTACCCAGTGAGCTTCCATAACAGAAGGGATTCAAACTTGGGTTTTTCAGATCTTAATCTGAAAGTCTAACCATTACACTACACGGGTTTCCATGGGTTAGCTGTTGTTGAACACTAGCAAGCAGCTAGGCCTGAGGGAATCACACAAGTCACAGGGTAGCAAGTTGCCCTGTGGTTGCTATTGAGTCTGGTCCCAAAGAGTTTTCCATCACAAGCCAAAACAGCCCTGGAAAGGGCTCTCCTCTGCACCCCACCCCCCAGCCTTTTCCTGGCAGAAACCAATGGCAACTAAAGGCATCTGTTTCTGAGAGCTACAGGGGCTCCTTTTATCATTTGGGTTTTTTAAACCTCCCGCCTCCTTTTTTTAGATTTCAATTTTATATGCAAAGCTGGGGTGTTTCTCAAGTTTATTGAAAGATCTGTCTAGACTGTCATGGTCCCAGTCTCCAGATTTTGACAGATGGGGCTGTATTGAGAATAAGATATATTGATGCTCCCTAATTCAATATATCAACTAGAGCTTTTGCAAACCTGAGGCAAGTGTTTGGGTCTGCAAGGTTTCACGGTCTGCAACACAATTCAGAATCAAATGGAGAAATTGTGGCATATCACCTGACTCTTAGAGGTGACAAAGATCATTCACAAGTTCATCATGCAACATAACCAAAGGAAAGACTCCTCTTAAAGGACCCCATGTATATGAGCCCTGTTGAATATGCCCTCCATCTTATGCAAGAGCATATGCTTTTGAGTTGTAGTAGCACCAGTTCCTCAGAGTGAATTGCTAGAAGAAGTCCAGAAGGCATCTGTAAAGTACTGGGGTCGACACAGTAAGAGACCAGAGTCGGAGAGTGATTTCAGCAAGCTTTACTTCAGGAACACAAACACAGACTGAGCTCTATTCAAACCTCCCGCTCCTTTATACAATTCTTGCCCCCTTCTGATTGGTCCTTAACTATGTACATGGATTGGCTATTTACAGGGGCCTAAGGGCCTATCAGGGTACAGTATGAGCCTAGATGTTAATTGGCTACTTATGTTTCAATCCTTCCCCTGATTGGGCACGCTTAGGCCTTCTCTGGAACCCTGGTGTGGAGTACAAGCTTTGGCTTGTTCAGCTTCCCTCCAAAAGTAACAGTTCCTTCCAAAAGTAACAGTTCTCCCATTTGAGCCTAGGACACAACAGCATCTTTCTTTACTATCAGGATTCCAGAAGGCCTACAAAATAGTCTTTCTTTATGTAGGACTCTATCTGATATGATATAATTTATGGTATTTTACTCAAAGCACTTGAAAGTTTAGATTTGTTTTTAAAGTTACTGATATATTTATACAAGCCTCTTTTGGGGGGGGGGGGACCAGAATGCTCAAGAACACCATTCCGGCTGGCTTGGCATCAGGGGATGTGGCCTAATATGCAAATGAATTCCTGCCGAGCTTTTTCTACAAAAAGCCCTGTGTGACACAATAGTGATGTCAGGGGGTGTGGCCTAATATGCAAATACTTTCCTGCTGGGCTTTTTCTACAAAAAAGCTCTGTATTTATAATTCTTTTTTAGTAGGGAAGAAGGTTGGGTACATTTCTGTGCCAGCTAAATGGGATCTTGGCTGAGTTTTCATTCTTCTGTTATAGGTGGGAAGATATTTATGCAAACAGATCACTACTGATGATAACATCTCAGAAATGTCTGAGGTCCCAGTCCTAAATTTATCATGTTCAAAGTTCATACTTGGCCAATTCAGCAATCTATAAATGTGATGCCCATTTAAAAAAAAAAAAAAATCTACGAAGTGCACACTTTCATTTAAGTTTGTGTGGCTCCAGCATGTGCTTTAACATCTACAACATAGTCTTTTAAGTCTGAAAATAGGAAACAGTTTGTTCCTTCTAATATCTCCATACTGGCAAAAACTCGACTTGGCAATGCTGAAAATGATTTGTTTTCCCTTCTTTCCCCCACTCCAGCAGCAATGAAGTGCTTTTGTTCTAGCACCCAGTGGGATACTGATGATCTATCATCTAGTGTTTCCAACATAGAATGGCCCAACATATCACAATATCTCTCATGTAACATCCAGGGTTTCCAGTTTCTACAAAATCAATGCAACTTCTGAAAGCTGTTCATATTTTATACTAGTCCATATATTCTCACTCATACATAATACAAAACATCAAGAAATCTCTCATAAGGGGATTGAGAATGTAGTCTGTAATATCTATTGCCTACTCACTCTCTGTGGCTGATTTCAGTGTGATAAAGCAACTGCATCAAATATTGTACATCAATATTGGCAGCTTTCAGCTTTGCTTTTCATCCAAGCCGAAAAGGCTGCAGGGTCTTGTTCACTAACATTCAAATTTTCTTTTGAACAGCTCACTGGAGTTCTATTTATGGAACATCTTTATTCATAACAAAATGATAGTCATTGCCACAATGGAATATTAAATACTTTATGCCTAAATCTGAAACCAGAGAATATCTTTCTTGATGGATGGAAGTCATTGAGCCAAGACTGTCAACAGATAGTTATAATAAACTAATAGCCTATTTTGAAAGTAACAAATAGAAATAAAGAGATAATTTTAGAATGAAATGACAGTAAAAGAACTGAATTGGTAGATGGCCAGAAACAGTGATCAGAGAATTCAAGATTAGGACTTCCCGCTTCAAAAGTGACCTTTTGAAGTTGATTCAGTGACCTTGGTCCAGTCACTTTCCCCAACCCAACCTGCAGGGTCATTGTGAGAATTAAATATGAAATAACATCATATATGTTGCCCTGAGCTCTTTGGAAGGACAGTGGAATAAAAAACTAATATATTGATAGCATTTTTTCATAATGCAAAAATCAGGATCTGGTCAATAATAAAGATACTGAATAACTGAAGATAGTTTTGGTGTTGCTGATGCATTTTGTGAAGACAGACTTTGTTAGACAGTCAAGAGAAATGTTTTCCAGTATTCAGCCATTGCAGTCAGGTAGAGGCTAGCACCCACTGATACGGTTCACTGAAACTCTTCCTTTGTCATTCAAAGGACTGTCAAACAGGGATGATCTGATTTTCCCAAGTAAGGCAGTCAAAAATTAAAATGCTCTTGTTCCCAAATGCTCATTTTCTCTCAACAACCTCATAGATTAATCTCTCATCGATTATCAGAATAGTTGCAATTCAAAATGACCCTGAGGTCATTATGTGTAGGTTATGTACCATTTTTAAACAGCTACATTTCAAATGCATTTGCTGCTTTTCTGCAAGTCAATGGCACTCAGTAGCTGGCTTCCATCATGTTAGCACAGGTTCAAAGTCTACTAGGTCCTGAGTGGTGGCACAAGAATGGGCCAAATATTTGTGGCTTGTCATTCAGTTTGGAACACTCAGCATGTACACTCTCAGCAGTGGAAGTCAGGAAGGCAAAAGGGGCAAAGCCAAGATATTAACTGCTAGAGTGACCTTGGGTCAGCCATAACTCCATCAAAGTTCAGACGAGGAACCCAGCACAGTGAGCAGAGTCACAGATAGCTCCGTCAAGTTGTGGTCGGTTCAGCTTCATGTCATCTTTTTTGCCATTTCCTCCCACCATCACCTCCTCCTCCTTGCTGGTGAATTGCACCGAAGCATTGCTCAGGCCTCTCAAGCCTAACTCAGCCAAGATATGAGTTAGGCTTGAGAGGCCTGAGCAACACTTCAGCGCATGCTCAAAATTCACCAGCAAGGAGGAGGAGGAGGTGGTGGCTGGGGAAAATGGCAGATGGCAAAGGAGACAATGTGAAGCTGAAGCAACCGTGACTTGATGGAGCTATGCGTGGCTCTACTCACTGTGCCGGATTCCTCGTCTGATGAAATGTGCTTAAAGCACATGAAAGCTTACATTCTAAATAAAACTAAGTTGGTCTTAAAGGTGCAATTGACTCCTATTTTGTTCAACTACTTCAGACCAACACGGATCTATCCATCAAAGTTACTATCTCAAGAGCAGTTTCTGTCAGAGCTCTCTCAGCCCCACCTACCTCATGGGGTGTCTGTTGTGAGAAAGGAAAGAGAAAGGAGATTGTAAGCCACTCTGAGACTCCTTCAGGTAGTGAAAGGCTCCAATCTCCTCCTCTCCTTCATCATCATCTTCTTCTCCTCCTTCACAAGCCACCCAGTTTCTTCCCACCACCACCCTAGCAGGCTCTAGACCAACTGTCCTCAATCTCTCAGAGCCTGTAGGCACCTTTGGGATTCTGACAAGGGTGGTGGATGCATCTATAAAATGGCTGCCTAAGGAGGTAGAGCCACAAACACAGAGGAAGCCCAAGTGCAGGGGAGCTAAAAGGTAATTTAAAAAATACACTGGGAAAGAGGAATAACATTGTTTTAATCTGCCCAGCCAATCAGATCTCTAGTGGCCACTCAGAAGCCCTGCTGGGCAAGAGCCCCACATGGCCCCATCCACTATCTAAAAACAGCTGGTGAGCAGCAAGAAAGATGCTAGAGGGTGCCATGGCTCCTATGGGCACCATGGGCATGCTATGTGCCATGGAGAGGATCTGAGCCTCTAACTATAGGGGAACATGCATCGTGTTCTAGACAAACAAGAGAGAAATGTCTGGAAAATTTGTTGCTGTTGTGCAAGCTGGATGAACAGCAAACAAGGAAAGGAAAAGAGGGGTGTGTGTGTGAAAGCAATGCAACAATATGCACATGCAAAACATTTGCCACATAGTTTAGAACGGTGTTGAAGGTCTGAGAGAAAAACACTTTTCAAGTGTTCAGAAGCAATGTTCTCACTTTGCAGTTACACTGCAAAAAGAACAAAGGGCCTACAGACAAGTGCAGCTTATCAAAAATAATAAACTCCATGACCGTTTTTGCACACAACTTACCTCGCAGTCCAATCCTGTTCCCTCCTCAGCGTCTGGTCGGATTTCCCACCATCTGCGCCGAAGTTACAGGAAGTGCTGCAGCTTTTGCGTAGCAAATGTAAACTGGACTTTAGTGGTTTGCGTTTGCTACGCAAAAGCTGCGGCACTTCCTGTAACTTCGGCGCAGATGGTGGGAAATCCGACCAGACGCTGCGGAGGGAACAGGATTGTGACTGTGAGGTAAGCTGTGTGCGAAAACTGTACATGTCTAATTCCACAGTGTGGACAAATGATTACTGTGGGAATCTATGTAAAGGACAAGGCATTTTATCTCTCTGAAAGGGAAGCAAGATGGGGTGTTTTGCCTAAAGGGCAGTAAGGTAAGTGCTACGCAGGCCTCAAAGGAAAGGGCATTCAACAGCTGTGCTGCCGTCACTGGAAAAGCCCATCTCTGGTGTCCACCCACCTCATCTTTGCAGGCCAAGGCACAGATAAAGAGGATCTTACATAGCAGGCTGGGCAGTGTCAAAAGAGGTGATCCTTAAGTACCCTGGCTCCAAGCAAGCTAGGGCCTTAAAGTCAGCAACCAGCACTTTGAAACATTCAGGCAGCCAGTACAATCTTTTAGCACAGAAGTGATATGATCCCTGAATGAGACCCCCTCACAATAGCCTGCCTGTTGCTTTGTGGACTAATGGACGTTTTCAAATAGTTTTTTAAGGCTGTCTCATGTCAAACATACTACAGTAATGAAATCTGGATGTAATTTGATCAACAGAGTCAAATCTCACTTTTCGGGTAACAACCAGAGCTAGTAACATCAGCCAAAGCTGATAATAGATTCTATGTGCCGTGGAGAAGATCTGAGCCCCTAACTACAGGGGGTCCATCCACTGGCACCTCAAAATCATGCATCTGTTCCTTCATGGGGAAGGCAACACCATCCAAAACAATCTCACTCCTCACACCTGAAGCAGCAGTGTCATTGACAAAGGGTACCTCAAGTCTTGTCTGTCAACTCAGACGTCAATCTCTTCACTAGTTTCTAATCCTTACTTCCAAACAATGTATATAAAAAGTATTTGCTAGAATTGGTGAGCCTTTTCTTAAGATGTTGCCTTCCTATATTATGAAGGCGCACAGAATACTTTTGTACACTGACCTTCCTTTCCATCCCTAGTAAAAGCAAACTTTGTATACCTTTAATTTCTGCACAATATATTCTTCCTTTGATTAAATGTAAAAAGGGGACGTTTCTTTCCTGTTTTTGACTTAGCTGCAATTCATTGCTTTTGACACCCTAAACAATTTCTTATTATATATCTGTCACCTCCCATATGTTTCACACACAGAGAAGTAAAGTTTGAGCTGTCACTTAATGATATTTGCCTCCTATAAGCAGGAATTTCTAATAACAGGCTCCAGCATCTGCGTCTCTCTTTCTCTCTTCCCTATTGTGCACTGCATGACTCCACTGATGTGGGTTATTTTCAGGGTTTTTTTTTTCAACTGGAGTAATATTAAAGTTTATTCTCTTTGGCTTTGTGCATTTAAATATGTCTGTGATGCTCATGAATATCAGGTTGTCTGACATTCTTAATATATAAAAAGCACGCCCTGTTCAGGTCTGAAAAAAATTATAGCCCAAACAGCTTTCCCAGGTCTTTTTCTCTTGATATGGGTTTTCACTGACATACATTGATTGCCTGTCATATTCTGTAAATCAAAGGTTTTTTAATATGCATATTCTGAAGTTATGCTTCTAAAAATGACGTCTAATTGTTCTTGTAGGTGTCTTCTGGGAAAATATGCATTGATAAGCATATGCTACATGAAATCTCCAATTTTACAAATCATAGCTCATGTTTATTTTTTCTCCTCACAAGTGAAGCTTTGTAGATACAAGCGTGTGAGAAGAGTTGGTTAGACCTCACACCTCCTCTCTTTCTGACAGGACAGAGTAGTGTTTCTTTCCCAACCAAATGTGTTTTCCATGCCACATTTCATTAAGCATTAGCCCAAATGTTTCAGCAGAGTTTAAGACAAGACTGTCTGGAATGGGAAGTAATAAATTACCTGTCATCATCCTTTCATGATAGCATGAGAAGCAGCCTGGACAATATGTCACAAAAAATTACATTTGCTTCGTTGTAATTATTTGGGTTTCATGTGTGAAAACATATGAGTGACCAAAATCTGCTGGTGGTCCCTGGCCCAAAGAGCAACTGACTGTCTCAACAAGGGCCAGGGCCTTTTCGGAACATTCTTCCAGGAGAGATCAAGGCCTGCAAAACAGAGTTGTTCCACTGGGCCTATGGTTGAGGGCACCTAACTCATAGGTACAGCAAAGTTTTGGCCTCCCTCTCCTTCACTTCCCATGTTTTCCCCTTTCTTCCCTTCTCCAGATGTGTTATACTGCCTCTCTATTTGAGTACTGTAGCACTAACAAAAGTAGGCTCACAGCACCAGTAACTCAACAATTCAACAAAAATGCTGAGCTAGCCCCAAAATATTGCATATGTACAGTATATCAGTGCAGTTAACAATTTTACTGGCTAAAAAGCCGTCTGGCATCGAGCGAAATTCCTGCCACTGAATCAGACCACTGGTCTTTCAAGGACAGTATAGTCTACTCTGACTGGCAACTGAGACCTCTCCAGGGTCTCAACCAAACGTTTTTCTCAGTACCTATTATCTAAAACCCTGTTTACTGGCGGTGCCAAGGACTGATTCTAGGATCTTCCCAGAACTATTACCACTAACTAAATGACACATCAAAAGAACTGATCATGGCTCTTGAATGTGGTATATAGTTTGGGCCTAAGAAAGGCCAGTCTAGACTATACCATACTGAAGAAGTGAGCAGTGACTCATGAAAGCTTATACCCTGCCACAAATGTCCTTAGTCTTTAAGGTGCTACTGGACTCTTGATCTTTTCTATTGACAAAGGCTGTTTACGATGCCTTAGTTTCATGGATCTTTAGTTTTAAACTGGTATTACTACTGGCAGATAGAGATGAATTCATTTCTTTCCAAGCGGCAAGGTTTGTTGCCACTGTCAGATAATGAATAGGCACACTGATGTAAGCACAGTTTATCTGCATACTAATTATTCCACTGGCTGGACTATTCTATACCATTTGTAGATTTTGGACACTATTCAAGAGTCCATTGCAGTAGTCTAATATAGATGTTACAAGGGCATGCACCACCATAGCAAGACCTTTTCGGCCCAGGGTAGTTTGCAGCTGGCTCACCAGTTAAAGCTGCTGAAAGGCAGTCTTACCCAGTACTGCTGCCTATTTTCTAGCATGAGGCCCAGGTCCAAAAGCACTCTAAAGCTGTGAACCTGCTGCTTTAGGGGAAGAGCAATTCAGTTTGGGGAGGATTAAGTTTCAGTTTAATAGACTTCATCCATCTAAAACTACTTCTAGGCACCAGTTTGCTGCTTCCACAGCTACCCTGGGATCTGCTGGAAATGTGAAATGGATATCATCCACATATTAGTGACAGCCAGGGCCTTTTTTGAGCAGGAACACACAGGAATGCAATTTTGACTGGTGTGACATCTGGTGGGTGTGGCCTAATATGCAAAAGTTACTGCTGGGCTTTTTATACAAAAAAGACCTGTGTGAAACAATGGTGATGTCAGGGGGTGTGACCTAATATGCAAATGAGCTCCTGCTGGGCTTTTTCTTAAAAAAAAAAAAAGCCCTGGTGACAGCCAAGTCCAAATTGCTGGGTGACTTCTCCCAGCAGCTCCATGCAGATGTTTATAAGAATGTGGGACAAGATAGAATCATGGAGTTGGAAGGGTCCATACAGGCCATGTAGTTCAACTCCCTGCTCAGTGCCTACTTCCTGCTCAGCCTAGAGTATCCCTGAAAAGGGTTTGTTCAGCTGCTGATTAAAGTCTGCCAGGGAGGTGGAGCTCACCACATCCCTAGGTAGCTAATTTCACGGTTGAACAACTCTTACTGTGAAAAAATTGTTCCTAATATCCAGTCAATCCCACCCTTAATTTAAACCCATTATTAAGAGTCCTCTCCTCTGGTGCCAACAGGAACAGCTCTTTGCCCTCCTCTAAGTGACACCCCCTTAAATACTTATAGAGAGCAATCACATCCCCCTTCAACCCCCTCTTCTCCAGACTGAATATTCCCAAATCCTTCAGCCTTTCCTCATAGGGCTCGGTCTGCAGGCCCCTGATCATTCTTGTTGCTCTCCTCTACACCTGCTCCATTCTGTCTACATGCTTCTTGAGGCCTCCAGAACTGCACACAATACTCCACATGTGGCCTGACTAATGCAGTGTATAGCAGAACTATGACATCTCATGATCTGGATGTTATGCCTCTGTTGATATTCCCCAATATGGCATTTGCCTTTTTTATCATTGAATCACACTGGCTGCTCATATCTCGTTCACACACACTGTTACCCAGAAGTGTATCTCCCATCCAGTATGCTTGTTTCTCATTTTTATTACCAAGATGTAGAACTTGGCACTTATCCTTGTTTAATTACATCTTGTTCACATGCACTTTCTCAGCATTTTCAGATCTTGTTGAATTTTATATTTCGGTGTATTTGCTGCTCTTCCCAATTTGGTGTCATCTGCAAATTTTATGAGTACCCCCAACACACCCTCATCCAGATCATTGATAAAAAATATTGAAAAGTACCAGGCCCAAAACTGAGCCCTATGGCACCCCACTAGATACCTCCCTCCATTCAAATGAAATGCCATTGACAACTGCTATTTGAGTGTGGTTCTCCAACCAGTTCCCTATCACCTAACTATCCTGGAGTCCAGTCCACAGTCCTCTAGTTTATTCATCAGAACATTATGGGGAATCTTGTCAAAAGCTTTAGTGCAATTGAGATAAGCAACATCAACAGCATTTCCTTGATGTAGTAAGCTCATCACTCTATCAAAGAAAGAAATGAGGCTGGTCTGACAGGAGCTGTTGGGGACAAATACATGCTGACTCCCCTGGATCACCAAGTTGTCCTTTAGATGCTTGCAGATTGAATCCTTTAAAATTTTCTGAAGTACCTTCCCTGGGCCAGAGGACATACTTACAAGATGGCATCTTGTAAAACCTCACAGTCCAAAGGCTAAGAGGTAGAGCAGCAGTTCCCCAGGACAACCCGCTGAAAATCTGAAGGATCAAAACCACTGCAGGTGGTGCCTTCCAGTTCTAACCCTGAAAGGCAGTCCAGAAAGTTACCATGCCCAATTGTATCAAAAGTCACCAAGAAGTTAGGGTTGGCAGCCCCGCAGTGGGAAGGGGGAACCGCTGCTTTTGCAGGCTCTTGCCTGCCACTGGCCAGGTGGCCAGCAGAGGAAATCCCACTCTCAACTGACCTTTTTGAGCCTACTTCTGGTTTCAGGCCTACTTCCTGGTTTCAGGCCAACTTGCAGTTGGAGTGACATTCTGGTTTGGGGGCAAAACTCTGTAATTTGAAGCTGAATTTACTGTAGAGCTTTGCCCAAAAACCAGAATGTCACCCCTCCCACACACATTGGAAGTAGGCCCCAAACTGGAAGTAGGCCTGAAAATGTCTACATCACTTCCGGTCTCCCGGAAGGACACCAGGAGACCGCTGCTGGCCAGGTAAGTAAACTTGGCAACCTTACAAGAGGTCCAGTTGAATTAAAAGGATTGCAGTCCACCTCCTCTGTCTCCCAGTGCAGCTTATCCACCAGGGTGACCAAGGCTGCTTCAGTTCCCTAACCAAGCCTGAAACAAGACTGGGACAGATCCAACAACCCAGAATTTCTCTGGAATTTCTAGAGTGTATCTGAAATTTCTAGAGCATCATTCAGAAGTGACATAATGTTCCTCCAAATTCCACCCTCTCCAAATACCACCGTCAAATATCCTAGCATTTGCCTAAGCAATGCTGGCAAATCTAAACTGAGCCCATGAAAGTTTATGCTTAGGGTTGCCAATCCCCAGGTGGGGGCAGGGGATTCCCCGGTTTGGAGGCCCTCCCCCTGCTTCAGGGTTGTCAGAAAGCGGGGGGAGGGGAGGGAAATGTCTGCTGGGAACTCTGTTATTCCCTATGGAGATTTATTCCCATAGAAAATCATGGAGAATTGATCCGCAGGTATCTGGGGCTCTGGGGGGGCTGTTTTTTGGGGTAGAGGCACCAAATTCTCAGTATAGCGTCTAGTGCCTCTCGCCAAAATACCCCCCAAGTTTCAAAAAGATTTGACCAGGGGGTCCAATTCTATGAGCCCCAAAAGAAGGTGCCCCTATCCTTCCTTATTTCATATGGAAGGAAGGAATTGAAAAGGTGTGTCGTCCCTTTAAATGTGATGGCCAGAATTCCCTTTGGGGTTCAATTATGCTTGTCACAGCCTTGATCTTGGCTCCACCCCTAATGTCTCCTGGCTCCACCCCCAAAGTCTCCTGGCTCCACCCCCAAAGTCCCCAGATATTTCTTGAATTGGATTTGGCAACCCTATTTATGCTGGACTAAAATCTTGTTGCCCCTTCACCTATAGGGTTGCATGGTATCTCAAAAAGTAATTTTAGTGCACTCTGTTGGTCACAATGAAACTGAACTGAATCAACTATCTGCACATTCAATACTTGCTTTCAGTTTAACAGCCCTTAGAACAGTTCCACAGTCAAATTGCCACTGTTCTGTCATTAGCAACATGTGGAATTATAAAAAAGAATCAATTAGTTGGTTAGGGTTGCCAAGTCCAATTCAAGAAATATCTGGGGATTTTGGGGGTGGAGCCATGAGACTCTGGGGGTGGAGCCAGGAGCAAGGGTGTGACAAGCATAATTGAACTCCAAGGGAGTTCTGGCCATCACATTTAAAGGGACAGCACACCTTTTAAAATGCCTTCCTTCCATAGAAATTAATGAAGGATAGGGGCACCTTCTTTTGGGGCTCATAGAATTGGACCCCCTGGTCCAATCCTTTTGAAACTTGGGAGGTATTTTGGGGAGAGGCACTAGATGCTAAATTGAAAATTTGGCACCTCTACGTAAAAATACTGCCCCCCCAGAGCCCCCAATACTCGCAGATCAATTCCCCATCATTTCCTATGGGAATCATTCATGGAGGTGCATAATGGCTGTGGGGGTGGGGCTTCCCCCCGCTGGCCAGCTGGCTGGGGGAGGGGGGAAGCCTTTAAAACTAGGGGATCCCCTGCTGGGACCTGGGGATTGGGAAGCCTATAGTTGGTGGACAATACCACTCCCATTTTCTTATAATTCCATTCCCCTTTGTTTACTGACACAATCAGGGCTTTTTTTGTAGCAGGAACTCCTTTCCATATTAGGCCACACACCCCTGATGCAGCCAATCCTCCTGGAGCATACAGTAGGCCCTGTACTAAGAGCCCTGTAAGCTCTTGAAGGATTGGCTACATTAGGGGTGTGTGGCCTAATATGCAAAGGAGTTCCCGCTACAACAAAAGCCCTGGACACAATTATACCACCTTATTTCTTTTTTAAAAGAAAATTGAGCCAATTAGCACTGTTATATCATTTACACCAAAAATATCATCTAGTGGTAGAAATAGAAATGGCATCTATTCACAGGAGAGCACTTGTATAATACTGCCATTTCCAAAATTAAAAAAGATTACAAGTAATTCAGAGATTGTCAACTGAAACTATGCTTTCCACTGCATGCCAAAATACATGTTACCCTGAGAACATGGCTAAAAAGTACCACATAGACCATCCACACACTACAGAAAGTCTGCTTCTATTCTGCAGTCCTCTCAAAACCATAACAAAATCCTAGCCAAAAAAAAAGGGGGGGTCCAGAAGAAAAGAATGGGAGAGCAATCAGTTGAAGATGATGTCTGCAGCCACCATTGCAGCTGCATGTACAAATGATATAATCAAATAATATTCAACTAATGTGGAACCACTCCAAAATGATCTCAAGATATTCCATATGGTTATCATTAGCTAAATAGCAGCTGTTACTTACATCCTGAAAACTGAGCAAGGGTCACCTTAAAAGTAATGGTGATGGAAAGCTGAAGTCAGAGGGGCAGATAAAGGGAAGGAGATAAGCTTGCCAACTCCAGGTTAGGAAATTCCTGGAGATTTAAAGGGCTGGGCCTGAAGAGGGCAGGGTTTGAGGAGGTGTGGGACCTCAGAGAGGTACAATGCCATAGACTCCAAACCAACAATTTCCTCATGGGAACCACTGTTGCCAATCTCCAGGTGAGGGCTGGAGATCACCCAGAACTACAACTTCTCTCCAGATGCCAGAGATCAGCTCCCCTTGAGTTGTGTGTGGGGGAAGTGAATGTCTTCACTTTGGTGGATGGGAAGACAGCAAGGGTGGCAGACACTCACCCAGAGGCCTTCAGTGGTATCTTTCCATGTTGATGGGAAATTCCTGGAGATTCTGTCGTAGGCTTTGAGGAAGGCATAGGAGTTAGGGCTTCAGCATTGGGTCTGCCGGACCCAGGTCCTTGCTGTGGAGGCTGTCTGACTGATTTCTGACCAGTCACAGACTTCCAGCCTAACCTGCCTCACAGGGTTGTTGTTCAAATCAAAGGAGGCAGAAGAGAATTATGTAAGCTGATATGGTTCCTCACCCCCTCCCTGTGGAGAAAGACAGCCTATGTAGAAGCTGCAGGGAGGGGGAAGGAGATTGAAAGCTGAAGTCAGAGGTGTAGATAAAGGGAAGGAGATAGCTTGCCAACTCCAGGTTAGGGAATCTGTGGATATTTAAGGGGCGGGGTTTGAGGAGGGGTGGAACCTTAGACAGGTACAATGCCATTTTCTCCTAGGGAACCACTGGAGATCACTCAGATTTACAACTGCTCTCTAGATAGCAGATATAATCTTCCCTTGAGATGTGGGGAAGTTAATGCCTTCACTTGGGTGGGTGGGAAGACAGCAAGGGTGGCAGGCACTTGCCCAGAGCCTCCTTCTAGAGCCCAGTGTATTCCCCCCCCACACACAATGGGCCTTACTCCTAGTACTTACATAAGAGCAATACATCAGTTATGCTGACTACTACATCAAAAAGTAGCGTTCTGACCGGGGCTCTGAAAACTTATAAATATACTGTTAATTTTTGTCAGGTTGCCAGTGTCAAAAGATGACAGTGCAAGCTGGCAGTGCAAGCTGAGTGTAGCTGGTATTCTTTCCTCTTTGCAAGTGGAGTCCCGTTTGGTGGAGCACAGAGATAAATGAACATAAAGCATCAAATGCCAGGAGTAAAGAGAGGATAAAAATTGTAACACACTTCACAGACAGAAGATGACTTGCTGAACTACAGAAAAACTGAAACAGCACGTAGACTAATGATACTAAATATTGACACCGTGCACTGTCTGATCCAGAAAGCTACCACAATATTTTTCATTGTCTGAAACTGCAAAGCCATTAAAACCTGGATCCTTGTCACAAAACATTTTCAATGAACTCCTAGCATAATAATTGATGCACTGCATTTTAACAGAAATTGATTATTGAAACGAGCCATTTCACACTATTCCGCTTTTATCTCGCTTCCACAAGCGCTGGCTGTTTTTGCGCCCTTTTTTGCCCGCCGGCACACAATCTCCGGCTTTTTTTTTTTTTTTTTAACGTCGGGCTAAAATCGCTATAGCAATGTTTCAAAACAGCACCACCATAGGATTGGATACGCAGTTCAAGTGGGAAGAAAGTTTACAATGCCTGGCAATCTGAACATGGTCTGTGGCTTCCCCCCACCCCACCTACTATTTATACCTGCTGCAGCTTGGCACAAGTCACTTTCCAGCCAGTAGCCTGTGAGCATGGATGGGTGCTTATCAGGCTGGGTTAGCAACATCTGTCTCACCAATCACTTTTGGTCTGTTCTCCTGCTGAAACCTGCTGCCCTATGGGCAACCCCTCTCCAGGTGGTAACAGATTCCCCCCCCACCCCATAAATGTGCCTCAGAGTCACCTACAAACCAATCACATTCCTGTTACTCCTGTGTGGGCATGGAAGTGATAGCAACAGGTGAAAGACCAATGCCTGGTGCCCTGATCTCCCGTTTGAACTGTGTATCCAACGGGGCACTTGTTACAAAGTGTCAGCCGCAGCGATCTCAGGCATCTCAATGGAGCCCAGGCATCCCTATGGTGCTGCTGTTTTGAAACATTGCTATGGTAACATTGCCGGCAGGCAAAAAAGGGCGCAAAAACAGCACTCCTGGAATCACTACGGGACATTTCACACAGCGTCCCATAGTGATTTCAACCCGGAAGGAGGGGTTGAAAACTGAAAGAAGCTGCTCTTTGTTAACAATGACTCAGGCATGCCTCACTACCGGGACAGCCGTGGGACTGTGTGAAAAGGTAACAGTATTCCGGTAGCAGCCGGTTACTGAATCGGGTCTGTCTGAAATGCCAGCAGAAACCAGTTACTGTTCAGTAACTTACCAGCTGCCATACCGGAATACTTAGGCTGTGTGAAAAAGCTCTATGTAAGAGATTTATGGTTATGGCTTTCTGATACTTGTAAAGAGGGCTTAAAGAAGACCTAAAATCTCTCAGGATCTCATGAGCAGGCCTTAGAGAAGGCTTAAGAACTCTCAGGATCTCATAAGAAAGGTCCAGATCTGAGCATGGAGTTTCATGATCTTCTGAGGAATCACACATAAAGAGAAATATAAATGCAGCATATACTATCAAACACAGTTTGAGAGAGACAGACCACATACGCCACAGGGAAATGGGATGAGACCAGCAGCACAATCTGAAATGTTAAACTATGCTAAATTCATTGAAGTCAGTGGGTGTAACTCTGCTTGGGAATGCACTGTAGAACACAGATCCATGTTACATGAGGCTTTGGACTTCAGAGGCTGAACTGGGGTGGATGTTCATTTATTTATTTTAAAATCTCCAGACAGCCTTTCCTTGCACATTGTATAGGCAGTTTCAAGGTGATTTGTAGACATTGTCTTATGAACACTGCATAAAACCTTTTGATAAAATGAATGTCCACTTATGTACATTACTTTATAAACAAAATATCATAAGATAGACCTAATATCCTATTTCAGACCAACCATTAGGAATGCCAGCCTCCTGGTGGGATCTGAGGATCCCCAGAAATTGCAGTTCATCAAATTACAGAGATCCGTTCCTCTGGAGAAAATGGATGTTCAGGAAGGTAGACCCCATGGCATTGTACCCCACTCTGTTCTCTCCAGGTCCCATCCCCAAATATCCAGGGGTTTCCAAACCTGGATCAGGCTACTGAGCTCCCCATCCCCCACCAGTGGCCAGAAGGGACGCAGCAACCCTAATCAACACCTGCATTAAATACTAAAGCTAAACATTTTGTGCATCCTGCAAAAGATACAGAAGGATGGAAACAAACCATATTTCCCATGGTAGCGCTTTCCAGTCTCCCAGGGCTATTATGGAATGGGCCACCACTGTCCCTATTTTATATTTCATGTTTATTCTGGAGGCACAACCTGAGAACTTGTGTCCAGGCCCAGGTCGACTCATGTGTGGCTAGTTTCAGCATCTGTAAACTATCAATGCCACTGTACATAAAAATTAATGCAGATTTATATTTACTCTGCTCATTTCCAGTGTCCTAGGATGTTTACAAGATAGGCTGAAATATTACAATGAAAGAGTAGGGGAAAGGAATGAAAGAAATTGATTTAGAATATATTGTTTCCCCTCTGTATTAATACATACTGGGGAATTATCCTACGGGCCAGGATTAAGGCATAAAGTTAGATAAAGGAGTCTTAACAATCCAAGGCCAAATGCAAATTCATGTGAGGCAACAAGCATAGAGATTGCTTCTGAAATTTATGGATGTCTTTTTTGCCTTGAACCTTTTCTAACTCTAAAGCATGGCTTGGCTAGTATTATTTTCATGTTGTCATTATACCATGAAAACCAGATGCCCCACCTTTGCAAAGAGCTGTGTAGCGAGAAGTCTTTCCCTATGGTTCAGTTGTAGTAAGAATGATCGAAAGAAAACTGACCCATTTTCAAAAGCTTCCTTAGAAACACTGCATTACATTCTGATAACATCCAAGAATGTTTTGATTTCATATCCTGATGGATAAAGTTATGGTATCAGTTCTGAGGGACAATGTATATCTAATAGTAGAGATCTGTGAATGGATTCCCCAACACTTTCATGTTTCACTTAAAAGAGAAATTTATTTGATCCAAGCAACAATTTTGGGCAAGAATGAGTTGACATGCATGCACTTCACCTGTTTTCTACCCACCAGTTCTCACCCACAAATGTTCATAATGCAGCCCCCCTTCCCAATAGTTGTATTCACTTCCCATGTCATAGTAGCAACAAAAATTGAGAACTGCTAGAGGGGTATTTGTGGAGGGAGTGTTTGCAGAAGACAATCAGCGGATGAGGTTAGGATTAAGTTGCATCTTCTCATCTGCTGATTCTCTCAAGCAATGGTTTCCCAACCTCTGTATAAATCTGTATGGAAAACCCAGGGATAGGACAGTCATGTTCAACATAATTAATTTTATACCCAATAATTTCCACTTCTGCCTTGAGTGAACTCAGTCCAATCTCTCAAGTAACTAGTAAATATTTCACACACATTTGTAATTTTCCAGGAAACATTTCATGTTAAAAGTGGAGAGTGGTTTGCTTTGAATTTTTTATTACTAAACATGGCTGAAACCTCAAGCTGCTAAAATTGTAAAGCTGATGCTGGCACTTCTTCCAAAACATGTACCATTAGGTTCTCTTGAATCATACCTTCTGTTTTTAACACTCTGAGTTAAGAAAAGAACCTACACTTTCACACTTTCCCCCACTCATTCCTCCTCTTCTGTATATTCTAACAGAACCTCTTGCTATCCATTGTTCCATTTTGAACAACAGAATGGCAAAAGAACCTGACAGAGGAAGCTGGGAATATGTTGGAGACTGAAACTTAACTTGACCCACATACTTAAATCCCTGCATACTCCATTAAGGCATATGCCTTCAAGTATTTGTAGAGTAATTTTAAAGTTTAATTACTTGTCCCAAGCATGAATATTAAAGTATTCTTAGAACAGCTTTTTCTTCATGTACAATTATATACCTATGAAAAGGAACAAAAAGGGAGATGAGGGAGGAACAGATATGTTCTTTCTCGTTCTTTTTTGTTGTTGTTGTGACCCTTTCATTTTGAACATTTTTGCTGCTGTTCAAGATTCAAACATTTCTTTTAAATGACTTTTGGGCTTTTTTTACACCATCTATACACCATTTACACCTTGCATGCCATTTTCCACTAATTTTTCAACATTTATACTACCCCTCCCCCCCAAAAAAAACCCTGACATGAGTCTTTACAGCAATAGTCCTACTGAATTTTGTCAGTATGGTCAGAGAAAAAATTAACTTCAAGTTCATTCTGAACAGGACGACTCTGTGTTGAAGTTATAATTTTTGAATCAATGCAGCCAGAAAACTTGGCAGGAAGAATAATCAGATATTCCAAGGGATGATGATTGTATTGGAACAAACTTGGCTTACATTCTGACACTGTTACTGACCTTGGTGCCAGAGTACCAGTTTTCCCCAAATACCAGTCTTGGTCAAATGTTGTCACAAACATTGATCTCCTCCTCACCTTTCTGCATAATTTCAGTGGCAACTATAGCACTGGGGTAGTGTGAATGGTACATAGCAGTGCATCAGTATTTAGAATCTATAACTGACCCAACCAATTCCATTGCACTACCATTTTTATTGCTGAAAGGAAGCAGATCAGTCAAAGATTGATGGATTCCCCAAGTCTAACTGAAAACCAAGTGGCATGCAGTACCCCATTACTCTTTGCTTATTCCCACACTCAGAATCCAGAACCTCCCTGAGACCTAATCGGAATATGACACGGAGGTTTAAAGGTTACATTACATTAATCATTTCTTAATAGTTTGGTTGTAAAAACTCCCCTCCCTATTTCTGACCATGGGGTTTTACTCAACATAACTCCAACCTATATGCCTGACTATGTTCAGCTTTTCTCTTCCCAAGACTGTAAATTCCAAATCACATGGTCACTACTACCCAGGGTGCCCACTACTTCCACCTCATCAACCAGTTCTTCCCTGTTCAAGTCCAAGACAGCAGATCCTCTTGTTTCCTCCGCCACTTTCTGGGAAATGAAGCTGTCAGCAAGACAAGTCAGGAATTTATTGGACTTTTTGTTTTTAGCAGAGTTGGACTTCCAACAGATGTTTGAGTAACTGAAATCTCCCATGACCATTGTGTCCCTTCTTTTTGAGAACTTTGTAATCTTTTGTAAGCATATCTCATCTAAGATCTCTGCCTTGTTAGGTGGTCTATAGCAAACCCTCACCATAATATCACACTTATTTCTTACTCCTTTTGTTTTTACCCAGAGACTCTCAAGTGAAATGCCATGCTCAGATTTACATATTTTCTCACAAGTATATACCTCCTTCACATATAATGCTATGCCTCTGCCTTCCTTATTTGTCTGTCCCTTTTAAATAAGTTGTACACCTCAATATTAATATTCCAATTGTGAGTATCATCCTACCAAGTTTCAGTAATGCCTATTAAGTCATAGCCCCCTTCCTGTATTAGAACTTCTAGTTCCTCCTGCTTGTTTCCCATACTTTGTGCATTAGTGTAGAGACATCGGAATCCATGTTTTATGCACCCTGAGGTTTTTGTTTCCTTACATACTCGCGAGTTAATGTTACCTAGCGTATAAGCTACTCTCCACAAAACTTTAGCATTATCCTCAGTTATTTGGTATTATACTAGACTTTGAATTATTGTATCACTTCCCAATGCAATTTAGTTTAAAGCCCTCCATATTGGGTTAGCAAGGCTCTTACCAAACACCTTTTTTCCAACTTCATTACTCATTGAGTAATTGAATGGTGGCGTTCACAGTGGAGGTAGTAATGGCTATGACCATAGTTAGTTTTAAAGGTGTTTGGCTAGATTTATGGAGGAAAGGCCTACAATTGCTACTAGTCATGCTGACTAGCCATGGTGACTTCATTTATAGAGGTGGCATACCTCTGGAACCCAGGGCCAGGAGGCAGCAGTAGGGAAGGGCTTTGGCTGCTGTACCAATGGTGTTACCAACTTGCAAGTGGTGGCTGGAGATCTTCTGGGATTACATGATCTCCAGGTGACAGAGATCAGTTCATCTGGAGAAAATGGCTGCTCTGGAGGGTGGACTCTATGATATTAATATCCATTTGAAGTCCCTCCCCTCCCCAAACTCTGCTCTCTTCAAGCTTTACCCCCAAAATCTCCAGGTGTTTCACAAGTCAGAGCTGGCAACCCTATGTACAAAGCAATATGCTGGACAAGATGGACCACTGGTCTGATTCATGTTTTTTAATGTGATTAAGCTTATTCCAGAACCATAAGCCCTCCAAAGAATCCTTGACATACAAGGACAAAATACTATGTTGGTGACAATTCACTGTGCACATTTTCAAATATATCTTTTAATTTCTCATGGCTCCATAATCTAATGATGAAGACTAGCACTCAAAATACCAGGCACTTCTTATTAACATTTCAAGGTATCTGAGTATTTACAGATCCATTAGACATCCTTGGTAAACTAGAACACCATTTCTCATCAGCCTCTTAAATCTTGTCCTGTTCTCTTATTTCCTCATTATATCTACCTATTACAGGGTTTTTTGACCCTTCATTCAAAGAGCTTATTGAGCCATCCGTTACTTTATTTTCCTGCACTTGATCCTTGCAGCAATCCTGTAGCTCAAGATGACCCATCATAATAAAGTCTGGATTTCAGCCCAGGCCTCCTCATTCATAGTGAAGGAAAGTGATTAATACTTGGACTGGCTGCCTTTATATACACACACTTTATGTCTTCCAGTTCGCATGCCTGTGTTGTTAAAAAAGCATTTTCTTTCTTTCACTGTAGGGTAACAACTGTGCTATGTGGAAGTAAGCTAACTATAGCCATTTACTTGAAGAAAGAAGAAAAGGATAAGTGATGGTACTTTCTCACAATGTATTTCTATTCACAATGCTAAAGTTGCAACCTCTGATATGCAGCCTGGCAACCTTGCCTGGCAACCAGATTTTCAGAAGCTCTCAACAGTATAGTAAACTGAATGTGAGCTCATTAGTATCTTCAAATGAAGGGATAATTATTTAAAAAGCAACTCATTCACCAGTTCATATTTCACAGTAATGCAGTCCAGAAAATCATATTATTTTATAATGAAGTATATTTATGCTCTTACCATTCATAAAAATCACTCAGTTCATTATAGGCTTCCTAAGCATTCAGTTTTTGTATGTTGCCATATTGCCAGAGTCTACCTTGCTATGAAAATGTGAGCAATTAAGGTTTTCATAAATATGAAATGGAAAAAGTGTTGTCTAATTAAAATAGAAATATTTTGAAGGCAAATATTGTTATCTTTGGAGAAAACCCACCTGAAATTATTAGTAGAATCAGGTTGTTTTTAGTCCAGATAAAGCTGTTTCTTCCTACAGCTTAGAAAGATAGCACAAATATCAAAAGGAAAATGAAAGATTTGAGGAAAATTTATCGCCATGGATATCAACTGGATGCACATACGTAATCAATCTTTGAGAATGCTCTATAGGTGCTTCCTGCATGATGCTGTCTTCCAGTCCCTTTTTAAAATCTGGGTTATTTATCAGCTCAGTCATAAATATGCTTGTGTTATCTACATCAACAATGAAATTGTGACCTGTACCTGAGAGACCAGACAGTGGCTGCCAGTCAGAGTAGACAATATCGATTCAGTATGAGGCAGCTTCATCTGTTCATTTCAGTGTTCTGTTACACTGACATCATATCACGAAGCACTACCAAGAGACTGAACCAAATAGTTCTTAGAACTAAATAGCTTAAACCTATTATTTTATTTATTTAAAACATTTCTCTGCTGCACTTCAGGTCCTACAATGTGTCCTGTGACCTGGGGCACTCAGGTCCAGTAGTTAGCACCTGTGTGACCAGGCAGCCTTTCTGCATGTGCCTGTGCTATCCAAAGCAGTGAACAGTGAACAGTGAACGACTGTACTTCCTGCTCCAACCCACCTTTCCTCTACATCTGCCAATATGAAAACAAGTTCCTGCCTATTGTTGGCTGCTGTCAGAGCAACAGTCACAAGGGCATAAGAAAAGCCTTGGTAGATCAGACCAGTGGTTCATCTTGTGCAGTAGCCTGTTCTACACAGTAATCAACTAGTTGCCCTGGAGGGCATTTGTCCTATCTCAAGGCAAGAACAGCAGAATCTGGCAGATGAGTGTTGTCTGCCTTGACTAGCCTTTAGCCCCATTTGCAACAGTATTATTTTCCCTTGTACACAACTTGTGACTGTAGAAGTAAGAGGCATCTATGGAAGCCAAACACATAATCTCTTGCCTTTTTACAATAGTGAAATAAAAGGCCTTTCCTACCCTACTACGAGAAGTAGGTCTAAGGTGTAAATCCAAAACCAAGATAAATCTATTGCAATATATTGAGGTTCTACTGTCATTGTTCAGATGCTACCCAAATTGTGCTATAGCTGCAAGCAACATTTTACACTCTTTTTGCAGTTTCCAAACATATGTGGTTGAAAGCAAGAAGATGAAAAAAAAATCCCACTTTTTTTTTTTTTTTTGCTAAGATGAATATTCTATTTTCGTTGCCTTGTATCCATACTTGAAGATCAAGGATAACCGATGTAAAAACCCTTTTGTTTAATTCCACACTAGCTGAGGGGATATGACTCAGACTCTTTGAAGTGCCTCAGTATCTGTGCTACTTTCCTGAGTAAAAGTGCTCATCACTTTGAACGTTACTAGCTTAGATCTGTAACTAATAAGGGCTGCCATATTTCAATGGATATATTTCCAAACTTGTTCATATAATGTAAACACATATTTGAATTAACCAGCAAGTTAGTTGCTTGAAAAGATGGGTTGTCAAGAATCAGTTATATGCTAGTTTCTTTTCAGATAGTTGCAGTGATGCTGTTACATCTCACGGGAAATTTCACACTGATATTTAATAATAATAATAATAATAATAATAATAATAATAATAATAATAATAATAATAATAATAATAAGTTTTTATTTATATCCCGCCCTCCCCGCCGAGGCAGGCTCAGGGCGGCTTACAAAACATGATATGGTATCATGATATAACAATACAGGTAAAATCAATCAGCAATATAAATACAATTATAAATTAATTTTAAAAAGCTAAAAACAATACAGTGGTGCTACAGTCTCTATTTATCCAGGCAGCGTAATATTCAGTCTGGTTACGTCTTGAAGGCTTCTTGGAAGAGGGCAGTTTTGCAGGCCCTGCAGAACTGGCTGAGGTCCCGCAGGGCCCACACCTCCTCCGGCAGCTGATTCCACCACTGGGGCACTTTTATAGAGAAGGCCAGCTCCCTAGTTGTTTTAAGTTTGGCCTCCTTAGGCCCAGGGATTTCCAAAAGATTTTGTGAACTGGAACGCAGTGCTCTCTGGGGAACATATGGATAGAGGCGGTCCCTAAGGTAGGCAGGTCCTCGGCCATATAGGGCTTTATAGGTGATAACCAGCACCTTGTAACAAACCCGGTATACAATTGGCAGCCAGTGCAGTTCCCGCAGCCTAGGCCGCACGTGTTCCCACCTGGGTAGTCCCACTAGCAGCCTGGCTGCTGCGTTCTGCACTAGCTGTAGTTTCCGATATTTGATAGCCCAGCAGCTATGTTATAGCTGCACCATATCGTTTTAGCTATTAGCATAGGCTTCCCAAACCTCCCGCTCTGGCGGGAGACTTCTGGTTTCGCAGCCTCATCTCCCGCTCTTCAAAACTCTGGAAGCGGGGGTGGGGGGTGGAGGGGGGGAGAACATACCTTTAGGCTTCATGTTGTAGAGCTCCTGAGCCGTTTGCAAAATGTCTGCCCCTTTAAGGCTGGGCAGGAAGCAGAAAGGGCTTCTGAGAACGGCCCCTCCCTTTCTTTTGCTTTCGTTTTCACAGGAAGTAGAGTTGTCCGGAGGAAGATCTGGTAAGTGTGTGTGTGTGAGGGGGGGGCAGGGGATTCCCTAGTTTGGAGGCCCTCCCCCCCTTTAGAAAGTGTGGGGGGTGGAGGGAAATGTCTACTCGTCACTCTATTATTCCCTATGGAGAACGATTCCCATAGGGAATAATAGGAAATTGATCTGTGGGTATTGGGGGCTCTGGGGGGGCTATTTTTTGAGGTAGAGGCACCAAATTTTTAGTATAGCATTTAGTGCCTCTCCCCAAAATACCCCCCAAGTTTCAAAATGATTGGACTAGAGGGTCCAATTCTATGAGCCCCAAAATATGGTGCCCCTATCCTTAATTATTTCCTATGGAAGAAAGGCATTTTAAAAGGTGTGCTGTCTCTTTAAATGTGATGGCAAGAACTCCCTTGGAGTTCAATTATGCTTGTCACATCCTTGTTCTTGGCTCCACCCCCAATGTCTCCTGGCTCCACCCCCAAAGTCTCCTGGCTCCACCCCCAAAGTCCCCAGATTTTTCTTTAATTGGACTTTGCAACCCTATATTAGCAGGGCTTTTTTTGAGCAGGAATGCACAGGAATGCAGTTCCAGCAGGCATCAGGGGGTGGGCCTAATTTGAAAATAAGTTCCTGTTGAGCTTTTTCGACAGAAAAGACCTGTGTAAAACAATGGTGCCATCAGGAGTGTGGCCTAATATGCAAATGAGTTCTGACTGGGCTTATTCTACATAAAAAGCCCTGGTTATTAGGTAAGATGGAGTTCATTTTTCTATATAAATCACTAAAAGGATTATAGCCATACCTTGTAACAAAAATGTACAAATATGCTCACTTTTCATTACTCTGCTTTCATATGTGCCCATTTTCATTGCTGGTATTTCCAGTTCATTTATTTCTTTTGTACTATTTTAATGCCACTTATATACAACTGACTCACAAAATTACTTTAAGATGTGTGTTATTTTTAACAGGAAAAAAATCAGTAAAAGGAAACAGAAAATGCCATTAAAATAAAAACATGCAGATCTTATTGTGTGAGAAAATACCCCTAATATTCAGAACATCGTAGTCACCCTGACAATTCCCCAACCTCGTTTTGAGGGCATTTTGGCTTACAATTGACAGAAAAGACATGGAATCAAAATGGAGAATTCCAAGCTGAATCAGTAGGAATGAGATGTTCAATAACATTCCTAAATTCTACCTGTATTTATGATTACCTGAGTTCTACTGAAGATCACTTTAACCACATACACTCCAACTAAAGAGCTTTGTGAATCACACTACTAATCTCATTGATTAACACTGGCTTAAGGGCAAATAGACTCTATTTAAGTGATTTGTAGATTCTAGTCAAGCATGAATATTGGATGATTACTTCCATTTAATGGGGGATACTGTGATGAGCCTGACCCATGCTGGCTTTTATTTCAAAGGTTTTGCCATCTGAAGGATGATAGCCTTCATTTCAAAAGGGCAATACAACACGTCTTAAGAACTTGCAAAACCTAAATTGGTTCATGTCTATTTACTGAATTCTTCTCTTTACAGTGCCATCCTAAGAACTATTTCATGGGAGTAAGCCCAACTGAGTAGGCTTTCGTAGGATTTGGAGCAGACCTGCTTAGGATTGCACCATACATTTCATATGTCATCCAGGCACTACGAAGCAGGAACTAGTCAGGCTTTTCCAGAGAAAGATTATGTACCAATCTGATCATTCTTAGAACTTCTTTCTGAAATGCTAATGCACTTGCCACTAGGCAGAAATATAGTCTCTCATCAGCCTTCTTTAGCACATCGAATGAAAACTACTTATTGGCATAAACTTTCCAGATTGGCTTTTTACATACAGTACTTTTAACGACTTGCAAGATATTAATAAGTTCATGTTCCATGGTGGGGGCAGGCACCCTTTTTTCAGGATTGAAGGGAAAGAACTGCAGTTCCTGTAAGATTTAGATTCAGTTCAGTTTAGCCTCCTTGTGGAGTCGGCTACTATAGGCAAAGGTTTAATTTCTGGTTTCATTTATCTCTATACAGTATGTGACTCGGGTATCAGCAGCCAGTTGCCTGCCTCCCAGAAGGTGGCTATATCTTGAAGGTAAAGGGAACTGACTCACTACAAATAAATGTATTTCT
Source organism: Heteronotia binoei (assembly GCF_032191835.1). Lineage (NCBI taxonomy): Eukaryota > Metazoa > Chordata > Lepidosauria > Squamata > Gekkonidae > Heteronotia > Heteronotia binoei. Next base: position 100,144,569 of record NC_083228.1, on the reverse strand, counting down.
CTGTTAACTGCATTGATACAGCAGTGGTTTCAAAGCTTTGCATTTACAAATGGATTTGAGCATTTGGTTGTGCTGTAAATGGCTTACTAGGTGAGCAGATATTTTGGGTTTTATATAGTGTTGCCAACCTCCAGATGGGGCCTGGATATCTTCTGGAATTATATGTGATCTCCAGATGAATGAGATCAATTCCCCCAAAGCAAACATCTGCTTTGAATGTCCCCAAACTGACATTCTACATTAGACTCAGAGAAACCAACTCTATTACTCTGTGATGCTATGATTTTAGTGTAGAATGTCAGTTTGGGGACAGTACTAAACCAGGATTAAAGGTCTAGTGCAAAATTGGTCTTAGTCACAACATTTGCTTTTACAAAACAAGTGCTGCTTTATGATATTCATGGGGGGGGATCTTTTTCTTTCCCCCCTCAGACCCTGAGCCTTCCATGGTACCCAGCCTTTGTGTCTAGCACAGCTCAATGGAACACTTACCATCACTGCCTCCAGGCTCACCACAGCTCTTGCCCACAGCTCTGGGGTCACCCCCTGATCCTGCCTTGTCCTAAAGGGCAAGCCACCCTGCCCCCAGCACAAGCCCGCCGTATTCGGGTTGTAGCTGAGCGGCCAGGCCCCCAGCCATTCTCCACCTGGGCTAGCATCAATCCCCCATGGAAAGATCCGCCCAGGTGAGGCTCTCCATGATCTGCATTCCCCGCACTGAGCCATGTAGCCCATCTGTGGTTATACAGACCACCCGCACCACTGGCGCTAGGCCATAGGTGCTCCCCTGAAAACACTGTGGCCAAAACATCCTCCAGCCTGCGACCGAACTAAAACTCCTACCAATAAAACCTAACGCTACAAGGCAGTACAAGGTAGGCGAAAAACAACTCCACATGGGCCAATTATGTGAAGGTGAAAAAATTCCTACTTGGCCCCTAATAAGGTGACCGGTTGAAACCTGTACTGCTAAGGGGAGGGTGGGCGGGCAGAGAGCCCAAAAGAACTGCATAGTTCTGGGTGGGGGCGGGGCTTATATAGCCCCGATGCCACGCCCAGAGAAAAGACCCGGATATACCGGGCTGAGCGCTCTGCTACTCCCTCCTTCCGAGGGGGCAAAGACAGCCCCCAGCCTGAACGCCGGCGATGCTGGCTTGGCTGGGAAGGGGCCGGACCTTAGTCTCAATCCCCAGGTCTGGTGCAGATGCCCTCCCCTGTCACTTCTGCTGGGCCCAGTGCAGCTCCCTACCCCCTCACCATTGACACTGCTGGGCCCAGTGTGACTCCCACTGTCACTGTTGCCAGGCCCATTGTGGCTCCTGGCCTCCTCTGCCAGGCCTGGCTTTGCTCCCTAGCTCTCCTTCCATTGCTGCCCCTGGGCCCACCATGGCTATTAGGTATTAGAAAACAGAATTATCTTTTAGAAAACATAGCTGTTGAGACAGCTGATGATGAAATCAGTACAAACAGATACAAATGTGGGTGTCCAGTAGGATTATCAACTCTGTCTTGGGAATGGCATAATCCTGGAGATCTGAGGTGAGTCTTTGGAGGGCAGAGTTTGGGCAGGAGAGAGAGCTCACTGGGGATATGATGCCATAGGTGTCTGTCCTTTGAAGCTGCCATTTTCTCCAGGGGAACTGATCTTTGAAGTCTGGAAGTCAGTTTTAATTCCCAGAGAACTCCAAACCCCACTAGGGTTTGTAACTCTAGTAAAAATATCCCCATGCTGATTTTAGTAACTGTCTGTTTCATTCCACATGCCCCTTCAAACCCTGACTCACTGTTTAAAGCAGCTGCTGGAATGTCCATGGGTTAGCCATAGCTCTCATTGAACTGTCCTTGAAAGGGCAGCTTCTGTGAAATCTCTCTCAGCCCTACCTACCTCACAGGGTGTCTGTTGTGGGGGAGGAAGGTACAGGAGATTGTAAGCTGCTCTGAGATTCAGAGTGGAGGGTGAAGTATAAATCCAATTTCTTCTTCTTCTTCTTCTTCTTCTTCTTTTTCTTCTTCTTCTTTGGCTGTAGCTCGCACAGTATAATTTGGATCCTCCACACTGTAGCCCTTGAGATGACTTCACTAAAGCAGCTGGAGATAGAGCAAAGGGCCAAATTCAAGCCTTAGCAGAAGAGATGAGCAAATGTTCCTTTTTTTAAAAAAAATGTGTTTATATTTTATGTCAATGGGTTCAGTTCACACTGTTAGTCTTATAGATATATATTATTTATACTTGCAATAAATGTGCAATAAAGAATGCTGATTTATTGATGCATAAATAAATGTATAATTTTTACAGTAAATTTTGATGTAAGGAAAAGCAGTGCAAAAATCAGAAAGCAGTGCAAAAATCAAGAATCATGGGTTTGAGTCACACAAGGGAAAAGGACAAAAAGTTTAAAAAGCAAGGATGACAAATTCAGAATCATTTCAAAGCTAAAGCCTTCCAGGATGTGTCAGCTATGCTATCAGTGCTCAAAGGCTCAGATACTGAAAAGGAATTCAAGAAGTAAGTGGGTGTTCAGCAGTTCCTCCAGAGCTGGGGAAATCCAGTAGTGCTGCTCTTACATGCAAGGCCTCAGATAGAATTCCTTGACCCCCCAGTGGCAAGGGTCATGAGCCCCAATGGTTCTTCCTTGGCCCCTATTCCCAGCAGTTTCTTCTTGCTTTGTTTTCTCTTGCAAATACACTCCATGCCCCCATGTGGGTTCACCTACACCAGTGTGCCAAGTTCCCAGGTGCTGTCCAGCCAAGGGTCATGGCTCTGCACACCTCTTTCTCTTTCCCTCCCTTCTCCTCCTCTGCTCTGGGGCTTTAAGTGCTAAAAATAACCCCACTATCCATCTAGAAAGTTTCCCCATATTGGAGCAAATAAATTCAGACACCTTGAAACTGTGTCTGAAAATACCCCTCAACATTGGTATTTGGCTTTTGGGAGTACTGAGAATACTGATTTTTTTTCCAGGTTCAATATACATAAATAAAAATAGGTTTTGTACCACCCCTCACCCCACCCCCCCGGACTGAGATAATTAACAAAAGCAGTCAGCTGGCTACTCCAGCTGGGTCTGATGTAAACAGAGCTAGTTGTCTTCTTATGACCTTGCTCGATGGTCTTCCCTGTCCCTAGCCTTTAAATTATCTCTCATCAGGAGTACAAAATTTGCTAAAAGATACCCCATGATCATTTTATCAATGGAAGTGTTGCCAGGTCAATTACACAGCTGATTAATAATCAGTAAAAGTCGAGGGGAAGAGGTCAATTAAAGAAGTATGTCAAAGGGCACTCACACAATTACAAGCATAAAATGTAGGTTTAAAAACACACCATGGAAATTTGTATCAGAAGCATTCCATTCAGGGGACACATGTTTCCAGAGGCCCATGTTGTCTCATCAGGATTATTGCCCCCAAAGTTCACAAAATGCCCAAGCCGGAGATGTCAATAATCTGCCGTGTGGCACCATCACCCCATTGCTGGTGGGGGCAAGAAGTGTCAAAGGGCATAAAAGACAATATTTGCTTTTGGGTTCTGATAAAAGGATTTCAAACAATTATGTGAAGATTCTGCCCATTTTCTAAAGATCTAATTTATAGACACTGACATTAAAACAAGAACTACGAACTGTTTTCCCCACCCAGTGATCATCATTCTGCTTTATAACCAAGTGAAATATATAATTCAGTTGCGTATTCTCTGACATGTGGTGCACAAGGCGTGGTTAAGATGAAATGACACTTATCATTGCATACTTAGAAAAACTCCCTGGAGACCAATAAAAGAGCATATGGCATCAAGAAGCCATCAGCTGAATTGCAATCACTATGTCCACATTTTTTGGAAAATTGGTGCGCAGAAATTGGAAGGTGTTTGGAAATAAAGAATCACTGGTTTAGTTCCCACAAGGAAGAAGTGAAATAGAGATTTAGGGAACCAAAATGCAGATACTAAAAAGTTAAAATTATCTCTACTCTCAGAAAGTTTCTGATCTTAGCCTTCCTCACACAAATTCTTTTTCTACATAGTCTATGTAAAGTTTTATTCTCAGCCTAGCAACTACTCCTTCCAGTCCAGTAGCTGGATTGTGAACATTCTGTTCCTGATAAGAATCGTTCCTGAGTATCTGGAATGTTTATGGATGGAGCTCAGCCAGGTAGTGTGAGAAGCTGTATTGCCACAAGGTCAGTACAGATAGCTGCAATCCAGCAATCATAGGTTGTGATGCAGCCCTAAAAAGAGATCCAATCCCAACAGGGCAGGTAAAGTGTTCATGGAAATGCTCAAAAGCAACAAGTTTGTGTATGTGCATGTGCGTGTGAGAGAGAGTCAGAGTGAGAGTGAGAGAGAGATTGCTACAAAAAAAAATGTTTGCTGCTCAGGATCTGCACTTTTAACCAGTCTCAACATATAGGCCAAAGTGACTTGGATATTTATCTTTGGACATCATCCCCGAATCACTGAGACTTCTGCCGTTCCTCTCCTTACTCTTGCCTTTCAGTGGAAGTCTGGAGATGGTGCACAAAAAGCAATGAGCAAGAACTGGACTGTTGCCAAAGCATGGGCAGTGTTAGGAAGTCAAATGTAGAGAGAGAAATACCAGGGCTCCCACACCTCTTCCACCACTAGCTTTTGTAAACTTCTTTGTGTCATACAGATATTACTCATGATCCCTGAATGGCTGGGGTCACTCTGTGAAGAAGAAAGAAGTCCTGTTTAAAGGGGGAAGAGTGCCAAACCGACAGCAGCAGTCTGAACAGCTGTAGGTGCAAAAGAAGAGGAAGATAATGACTAACACTCTCATCATTAAAGCCATTCTGGAAATATTTCAGGCCTCCCAGAAGCTTGACTTTAGTCCTAAAAAATGAAACCACAGCACAATCAGGCCAGTGCAGTGCCTGCTTTTATGCTTTGACCCATTTCAGTACATATAAGTCTTGTCATAGACTAAGTTCTATCACATGGCAAGCTTTGCACATTGCTCTCCTTTGATGTTCCCGATTTCCTGACTCAACACAACAATGCATAAATCATGCTGGCCATTGCACACAATGTCAACAGTCCCTGTGGTTGTTCCTTTCTAGCCTGTCACATGTCGAGGGAGATGAAATGCAAAGCAGCTGGTGCCTGCATCAGATCAGGCAGGAGGTATTCTCCAGGTATAATTTCACCTTGACTCTTCACTGTGCAAAAGCCATTAGTAATTCTACTGTGCTGCAGGGAATGTGAAGCCAAGGAGGGGGGCTGCATTTTTACTCTATGTGGTATGTGCTAATGAAGTCTTAAGAATCATTTGGAAACTGAAGACATTTGTGATGCTCTAGTTTTGCTTCCCATTATCTTAGTAAAGTGGACTGTAGAAAGTACTTTTTAAAAAGGCTATAGTGATTAAAAATAAGAAGCAAAAATAAATAAGAAAACAAAAAACAACTCAAATAATGTTGATGAACTGACATTAAGAAAGTACAACTTAAAAACCAAAATGGAGAGAATGGTTGGAAATAACGCACAAATTGGCCCACAGAAATCAGGACTGAAAAGAATAAAAGAACTACAAACAAATGAAGTGAGGTGGATCATGTAACCTGCCCATCTGAAAGGGCAGCCACACTGGTTTTATTTAACAAAAAAAATGTCTATTTGATTTCACAAACTCTTCAAGAAAGTCCAAACTATAATATTTCTGTATTTGTACCCCGCTTTTGTCCACAAAGTTTTCCAAAGTGGCTTACAACAAAAAAACCCCACTATATAGATAAACCACTAAACAATGAAATTCAAAACTACATCTTTGTTTAGCCCTCATGTGCTAGCTAATTAAGATATGGGTTGTTAACTATGCCTAAGAGGCAAGGTGGCAAGGATGGAATCAGGGTTTTTGGTGCCCTAGGCAAGGCCCCCCCCCCCCACCCTCGACTCCCCTGCCAAGAATCAGCCTCGGCTGGGGACTGGACAGCAAGCGCCTGTACCCCCCTCTGTTCAACCTGCACTGGGTCACCTGAAACCTAAAGGTGACCAATGGCAAGAACACGGACTGGGCACCCCCCCCCACACACACACACACCGCTGCTGGGCTGGCATCCCCACCTGCCCAAGCTAGGACACTACCAAGCAGCAGGCAGACCCACCACAGGCTGAGAAGTGGCATCCATGAGCACCAGGGGCACCAGGACATGCACCCAAGTGGTAGACCAGCAGCAACAGGCCCGGCCAGAGAAGAGGAGGAGGAGACACTCAGCTTGGTGTGTGTGGCTGGGCAGGAGGGGAAGTGTCTGACATCAACAGACAGCGTGAAGGAACAAAAATGCTGCCTTGCTCAGCCTCAGTTGATCTCTCTGCGCAGGTGCTCTGATGCCGGCAGAAACGACTCAATCCAATCAGGAGGCTGGGCTGGGGTCATTCAGTGGAGCCCTGCCACCCGCCCTCATGCAACAAGAGGCTGTGTGTCATCCAAGCACTCAAGGTGGAGGAGGGCAATGAAAAGGCTAGTGGTATTTACTCACAAAGAGTCCAAGGTAGGCCTGCAGGACCTCCCCCTGCCACTAGGCAGCATCCTAGATGGCCATCTACCTCACCAACTTAGTAGTGCCAGTCCTGCAGGGGGGTACAGGCTGATGCCTCTTGCCACACCCAACTTTATAAGTACATGAACAGGGAAAGGAAGACACATCCTCAGCATTATGGTGCATCTGGTAGAGATGCTCCTCCCACTCTTTCTCTCCCTATAAAACATTACTATTTAAAAAATGGCATCAGATTAATCTATTTAAAATGAAAAGGGCTGACTTGTGCCTGACTGATCAGAAATCAGGTCAATGTCACAAACCAGACTACATGGCTGTCTGGAGTTCTAAAGGATAGGCACTAAATGTGTGCATATTCACAAGACATGGAATATTGTGTGCTTTTGGAGAAACATATTTACACTGGACAGCATTGTTAATCACTGCTTGAGGAGGAGAAATTTATATAAGGGCTTTCAGTGAGCCTACTTTCAATAAACAACACCGGCACCTCATGAACTTTGGGCCAGCTATCTTCAAGGGGGGCTTTTTATAACATCCAGTTAGCAATTGTCACTCTAAGTGGGTATTCATAGTGTTCTTATTTGAAAGTCATCAGGTCAGTTTGCCACATGGATTCATTTAGCAACCTGTTTGATTGCCGGTTTCATAATCATGAACACTATCAGCTCAGCACCAGAGATGGAATAGATGAGTGACTTAAATCAGATTGTTCAGATTGTGTTAAAGCCAGAAACAACATCTACAAATACAGCCAATATATCTTTTACATAAGCTGACGCTGAGCCCATACAAATAATCATTGTATCATGCCTTTTGGCATGATACAAATGCCATACACACATGGCATGTACATAGCTTCCTATACAGCTTCACTGGCATGAGAATTATTTCACTGTAGAATGCTTTGTGCTCTGACCTAGACCTAGTTTTCATCAGATCTTGGAAGCTAAGCAGGATTGGCTTGGGTTAGTACTTGGATGAAAGACCACCAAGGAAGCCCAGGGTTGCTATGCAGGGGCAGGCAATGACAAACCACCTCTGTTTGTCTCTTGCTGTGAAAACCCTTCAGGGTTTGCCAGCCTCCAAGTGGGGAGTGGAATTCTCCTGGAATTACAACTGATTTCCAGACTAGAGTGATCAGTTTCCTCAGAGGAAAACAGCAGCTTTGGAGAGTAGACAAGGTGGCAACATATCCCTGTTAAGCTCTCTCTCTCTTCCCCCAACTCTGTCCTATGTAGACTCCATCACCAGATCTCCAGATATTTCCCAAACTGGAGTTTGGCAACCATATGAATGACTAGCAGTACCATCCTGAAGAGAGTTACACTCTTCTAAGCCTAATGACTCTGCTTAGGGTTGCATTGTGAGGGATTAAAACTGCAATACAATGGAATCATTAATAGTATGAAAGAGAAAATCTATAGGCTCTGCACAGTAAATATTAAAGTTGGTATTCTTAAAACCCCCGTGTCACAGAGTGGTGAGCTGCAGCACTGCAGTCCAAGCTCTGCTCATGACCTGAGTTCGATCCCAAAGGAAGCTGGGTTCAGGTAGCTGACTCAAGGTTGATTCAGCCTTCCATCCTTCCGAGGTTGGTAAAATGTGTATCCAGCTTGCTAGGGGTAAAGTGTAGATGACTGGAGAAGGCAATGGCAAACCACCCTGTAAAGAGTCTGCCATGAAAACGTGCTGTGACATCACCCAGAGTCAGAAATGACTGGTGCTTGCACAGAAATGACTACCTTTACCTTTATTCTGGTGCTCACTGATGCTGAGCATTATTTATATTCAAGGGTAGAGTGTTCTCAATGAGCTTTTGCACCAGGAAGGTTGCAAAGACGTTTGAAATCCATCCAAGCAGTGGCTATTAAGGTTAATGCCTTTCTGAGATGATAATAGTTTGGATAGTCAGCACCAAGAATTGGATTAAGGATTCTCACTTAAAATCAGCAGAGTTCTGCTCAAATCCCAGCTGGACACTATAAAAGATAATACAAATTGTGTTCCAGATACTCTGCCTCAGTACAGAACATGGCTCTTTAATCCTCAAGGTTCTAACTTAGGGAGCATCTCTGCCACACATGAAAAAAGTGTCTATCATATCACTCCCTCTCAGTTTGATGGAATGAAATGGAAAATTTGCTGTCCCTTCAGGGTTCAGTGAGTTTTACACAAACAGAAAACGGGATGTGTGTTTTCACTACTACAAGAGGCAACTGAGTTATAGCTTTAGATTTTGCATAGCACAACTCCTCATACTATTTGCTATATTGAAAAGATAGTATAAAATAACTAGGGGTGCGGTCAGACGTCCAAAAAACCCCGCTACGGGCATGAGTTGAGCCCGCAAGCATGTCGGATTTTACCCTGACGTTCACACATCCACATCTGTGAAGCGTGCTTAGCCCGTGCCCGTTCCACGCTGATGCGCCTTGCTCGCGGATTAATTTGCTACTGCATTTAATCCGGAACAAGACGCTTCCTGAGCGCTTCCTGAGCGCTCTGGAGCATCTGAACGGGCAATCGTTGCTGAGTCGCAGCAGCGCTTCCCGCTTCCAGCTTCCCACCACAAACAAAATGCATATCACTGCGCCATCGAGGGAAGGAACTCGAAAAAATTGCTTATTAGCGGCTGTATTCCTAAACTTAATAAGGGGGGGGCCTTCCGAAACGTGCGTGCCCTGCCTTTTTTTTTTTAATATTTTAGTTTATTGCGTAATAGCGATATATCGAAATCTCGATATGTGAGCATCGAGATTTCCAGTATGTGAGGCGATCTTTTCCGAAAAGTAGTGCAAACGGAGAAACACATCTCTAGTCTCCGCTGCTGCATTTGTAAGGCGACAGAATTGGGCTTTAAGGAGCTCGGATGGGAAGGAGAGGAATGGATCCATCGCAGCAGCGCAGCAGCTAACAGCAGCTAACCCCCCCCCCCCCCGCTGCCACGAGAAAGGACGGGGCGCACGCAGAACTCTCTCCCTCCCCGCTTTCTCGAGGATTCGCCATCCCCAATGCGCCACCTAAAAAAAAACCCCAGACAAGCGGAATCCCCGACGGCAAAAAAACCCCTCAAGTTGACATCCTATGGACCGGATCGGGATGGAGCGGGGGGGGGGGTAAAGACAAACAAAGCCTCTTCTCTCCCCCCCCCCTCAAATCACACACACAAACACCTCAAGCACCAAAGCGAAACCACGCTAATGTGACAAGGCTATCAGATTCCATTTCGACACAACGATATATCGATATATCGATAGAGCAGCGGGGGAAACAAAAAAAAAAGGTTTAAATAGCCGGAAACCCCTCTACTGCAAACGCGCATGCGCTCAGCAGAAACACACCCTCTGCAGCACGCAAACCCTCCTGTTAGCACCCAGCACTGCGCCTGCGCTAATGCAGATTGCCGCCATCTGAAAGAAGTTCTGGCGGGCACTGTGTGATCGAGCAGGGGACGGGATCAACACGGCATGCCATAGGAACAGCATCTGTCTGATCGGGAAACAGGATGCGGCGGATTATCTGACATACGAAATAACGGCGCTTTAAAGATGGGTTGCTGATGGATTTAATGTAAGTGTGACCGCACCCTAGGGATCTCTAATGGGTAGATCCGTTAGCTGTCATTTCAGCTGTTTAAGGAACAATTCTTAAAAGGTCTACTTGGGAGTGAGTTCCAATTTTTTTTCGCTGGGGTTTTCTCCCAGGAAAAGTGTTTTTAGGATTGCATTGTTAATCACAGAAGAGAAATTTTAGTCTGAAAATGAGGGGCAATTTTTGAAAAAAAATCTTGAAACTGGTAGTTCTGGTATGCTATGATAATACTGAAAATCAGAAAATATTACAGATGGCTGTTTTAGCAATTACTGATAAACCAAAATTCATACATTTCCTCCAGTATCTCAAAAAGGTATGTGTGTTTCAAGTTTTAGTAATACACAAAATGATTTAAACTGAAACCGGTTAAAGAACAATTCTTTTAAAATGATGACAGTTAATAACAATTAACATGGGAACTTGTCTTTTATTTCTTTTACTTCTGTTACTATCTGAAGTGTCTTGTATATTGTTTAAAATGACTATTAGACTGATTGATGAACAGCTAAAAGTCATGTTGTTCTAATCTGTATTTTCCATTGACAGATTCTAAATACTATCAAAGCTCCTTTTATTGCAATGTTTTATCAATGTATACAAGTTCTCGGGCGCATAAGGTGGATGAGAGAAAAGATATGAATGACTGAAGCTTGGAAATCAAAAGTCTGCACAAACCCTGGAAATCAAAAGCAGATTAAAAGTGAACAGCTAATTCAATGGGGCTGCTCTGCAGGTTCCAAGTAGTTTGTAGCCAAACACTTAGGGAGTGTTGTTTAACTCTGCAATCTGGAGTGTAGGATTGAGTTTGGTTATAGAGTTAGTACACCGGAGAACTAATTGAGGCCCCTCCCATATGGGCAGTGAGGGGGAAACAGACTAGTTTGTGAGGGCTCGTTTAAAGGCATATATACATCATCCCCCTTCTTCAAGCTTAACACTGTCATCTTATCAACTGTCAATATATCAACTACTTGAGAATTGGAAGCCACAGGTCACTAGTACTTGTTCTGCTTATTTTCTGTTGCAAGCAATCTGCAATACCCTGGGGGGTCATGTTGAGATCTCTGCTCCAGTGTCTAACTTGAAGCAAATTGGTAAACCAGCAACAGTTACAGTGCTATACCAAGCATATAAATGAGTTCCCCATATGCTTAGCTTGCTGGTATGTAGTCACTGCTCCTATGAACAGAGTGTTCCAGTCTCCAGCAAGAATTAGGGTTGCCAATCACCAGCTGGGGGCAGGTTTGGAGCCCCCCCCCCCACTTCAGGGTTATCAGAAGTCTATGTCTGCTGTCTCATCATAAGCAAGTGGCCAGAACCCAAACTATTGAAAAATTAGGGGAGGGGGTGTTACTGGGTTCAGAATAGTTTTTCAAGGTAGCAAGGTCTTCCACTAGAGACGGGTTTGCAGGGTGTGCATAGATATTATGCAGATTGTTTTATATTCCCAGTGCCTTGTATGCTATGGAGTGCAACATGACTGCAATTTTATAACCCTCTGACTCATCCCCAGCTTTTGTAATTCATATGTAATTTTTTAATTTCTGCTCCCATTTTCTCCTAAATTCCCAGTGAAATTTAGCCCATTCCTTCTGCTCAATGCAGGATTCCCAACCAGAAAGCCCTTTTGCAATATCCCCTTCTGTCACCATGTAGTATCCTCTGGTGTCTGGTTTGTAGGACTAAGTTTACCTATCCAGTTGGCACGCAGGAAATTCCAGCAGCTTCAACAACAGGCTTCTTCACAAGGGTTGTTGGGTTCTACCTTGAAGCTGATGGGGGGGGGGGGATCCTTGATCCTTTCTGGGATCTTATGCTATGTGTGCAAAGCTCGCACAGCATGATGACATCACCCAGAAATGACCTCATCACATCACTGACAGCAGGGGTGATGCTCTAGTTTCCAGGGAAACTATGGTTTGTAGTCGATTTTACCATACAATTTTGCCCCAAAACTAGAGTATCACTGTGCAACATCAGCAATGTGATGACATCATCACATTGCCTTGGGACCAGTTGGGGGTGGGATTTTCCCCCACCAGCCAGCTGGTAACCTTATTCTTCACTGTTTCACACACACTTGGGATTACAACCAACGCATACATAGAACTAAGACTACATGAGCCTCTTCTGGAGGGAGGAAACAAACACTAGTTGGTGAGGGCTTACTTAAAAACATGCTCATGTATGTTAGGGTTACCAGATGTCCTCTTTCTAGAGGACATGTCCTCTTTTGGGGAGGTGGGGCTGTCCATCTTCTTTTGGACTCTTTTTTTTTAAAAAGCTGATGTAAATGTCCTCTTTTTGGGTTAGAAGGTTAGGAGTATTCCTAGTTAGTAGTAATTAGTACTAGGTGCAACTGTCCAAGAAAAAGGGAGGTTTCCACTCTGACAATCTGTACAATCTTAGATTGTACATTTATGATTATCACTAATGTTCTTTGACTTCCCAGTACCATTAACAGTTCTAATGTATTCAAGTGTATATACTATTTAAGGATTCAGACTTGTGAAATGCAAATCAAAAAGTTTCTGACTCACTCGTGTGTGGGTCCTTGGATACTTTGCTCACTTCTGTGAGTAAGTGATGGCTGAACTTCGAGTTACCAACCATCTCCCCACCCCTAACACACTCCACACATGTACAGCATTAATCATTTCCCCCCATGTTGGGGTTGAGAAATTCCTAGAGATTTGGGGGTGGAGCCTTGGCATGGTGGGGTTTGAGGAGGGGAGGGACTTCGACAGCTTATAATACCATCCAAAACAGGTATTCTCTCTAGGGGAACTGATTTCTTTAGGCTGGAGATCAGTTGTAATACCAAGATGTTGCCAGGCTCCACCTGAGAGACTCCCCCAAGGAAGGCTAATGAGATATAAAACAGATTGCACAGACTGCATTATTCCTCTCACTAGTCCTTTCATGAGGCTGACAATCAGGGGGAGGGGGGGCTTGCTGGCAATATCTCTATGTCACTAGTAAGGTGCTGACACAATTCTGGTCATGCTGTGACATCGGCACTTGGGGACACTGGCAACCGCCTCTTGGTATTTCACCCCCGTAGAGTATCGAGTGAATGCTAGAAGAGAGGCAGGCATGAAGCCAGAGTGCTAAAGAGAGATGACATTTGGAGACATAATGTGGTTGGATCTGAATATAGTAAGAAAAACAATATAGAAATAGAAACCAGGCTGCCCCCTTCAGCAAGGGAGAGATCCATTTAGGAGGCCATGGGGGGGAGGGGGCTCAAGACGACTGGTCCACAAAATATTCTTATGCTCTCAGTACACGTTAAATATTTTTCTGATGTATGTCATACTTACCATGTCAAACTGCATATTCAGACTACCCTCCTGTGATCCTGTATGCTGACTCAGCACTTTAAAACCTAGTATCTATCCCACAGCGGCTGGTCTAATGCATGTTGAAGGCATTTTAATAACTTGCTGATGCCATGTCTGCTGCATTATCAATTAAAGATTCATCCTATTCCCACGGTGAACTATTCCCATAGAAAAATTGCTTCTGTGACTGAACAGTACACCTTCCATCCTAGAAGCACACTTGCTGTGTAATGGAGGTAGACGGAGTGTTGGACATAGAGACCTGAATGAGAGTTAAAAGTGCATGATACCCAAGAATTCACTGTTTTGGGATGACCCTTTTTTGTGAATGTTGTCCAAAGAATATTTTATATTACTGAGATTTAGATTAGATGTAATGTTATGACATTTAAAGTGGGGTGGGAATAAAAAAAATCGTATGGAATAGCAGTGGAGATATGTATCTAGGAGACTTGCAAAGCATGCTGTCAAAATTGTTTCACATATCCTTAAAATGCTCAACAGGATCACAACAAGTATTTAAACCATAATAAACAATTTACTGTAAACCAAGAGTTACTCAGGCTATACTGGATCTTGGATGGAGCTAAGCAGGCTGCCCCACAATGTCACCTGGCTCTGCCCAATGATGAGAGCCAGTTTTGTATAGTGGACAAATGCACAGACTCTTATTTGGGAGAACCAGGTTTGATTCCTCACTCTTCCATGTGAGGGAAGAATGTGCTGATGTGACCTTGAGTCAGTCACAAGTTCTCACAGAACTGTTCCTCTCAAGAGCCGTTCTGTTAGAGCTCTCTCAGCTCCATCTACCATACAACGTGTCTGTTGCGGGGAGGGGAAGGAAAGGAGATTGTAAAGTACACTGAGATTCCTTCGGGTAGTAAAGGGCAAGGTATAAATCCAACCTCTTCTTTTTCTTCTACCTGACTCTGCCCTGCAACATGACCTGACTCCATTATGGTCCATGCAGCAGTTTGAGTTGACAAGCCTCATGTCCTCTAGGAGGGTCTCAGAGCATTGCCTTTTTCACTGTGCCCCTGGGATAGGAAACTTCTTCATTGCATCTCACATTTGGAGGGATGAGAGGTCAGAATTCTGACACCCTTTCCCTAGATGGGAAATTTCTGTTTTGCATTCCAGGGTCTTATAACTGAAAGACAACATTCTAGGATGCAGAGGAGAAACTGAGTTTTGGGATAAAAAACCTAACATTCTGACCTTATCCCCACTTGAATCTTCTTGCTGCATCACAGCAGGGACATGGGGAGGGAAGAATAGTGCTTATCTCTACCTCCCCTTCTGCAATCTGGCAAGCTTCTTGACGGGTTCCAGGGGGCACACAATAAGCAGGTTAGGTGAGAACTGCTGTCCAGCAAAAAAAAAAAACTTCAGGGAGTATCCGAATGCCAGCTCCCAGCTGGGAGTTGATATTCTGATCTGTTCCCCATGGCAAGCTTCTCACCATTTCCCTGCTGTGATATGACAACAAGCTTGTCACTGGGGAGGCAGGTCGCAAAACTCAGTCCCAGCAGGGACCAGGCTTCTCATCTCTCCTTTCCTGGGGAACTGCTCATTGCCCTCCTGCTGAAACCCAGAGGGAAGCTAAGGCACCGAGGATCAGAACTCTGACTCCCCACTGGAAGTCAGTGCTCTGCTCTTGCTATCCTTCCATTGAGCTTATGGTTGCCAACTTCCAAATGGGAGCTTGAGATCTCCCAGTGTATAACAGATATGATCTGAAAAGAAACCAGATTAAGTCCAACAAGCTTTATGGACTATTTTATTGAGAATAAATGTAGATCTCCTAGAATTACAACTGATTTCCAGACTACAGAGGCCAGTTCCCCTGGAGGAAATGGCTGCTTTTGTGGATGAACTGTATGGCATTATACCAGGTTCAGGTCCTTCCCCTCCTCAAACTCTGCCCTCCCCTGGCCCCACTCTGAAATATTCAGTCAGGAAAGTCCCAACCCAGAGCTGCCAACCCTAATTTGAGCTTCCTGGCACATCCTAGCTGTATTGCACTTTCCATGAAGAAACTGCACATGGTGTCCCTTCTGGGATGCAGCAAGAAGCTTGCCAAGCAGGGCAGGTGTGTGTGTGTGGAGTCAGAGTATTGCAACCCCATGAGTCAAATTCAAATATGTTTCCTTGTGAAAAGAGTTTCATAGAACCCAACTGAGCCTGCTGTGCTAAGTACACTCAAAATGCATCTAGTCATTTGGATGCTGCACCACTCTGAGTGACTAGTTGCTTGGTGATGAGCAGTCTGAGCAGCCTGTGGAGAATGGCTAGAGAGTAAATGATTCACACAGAGACTTCATTTGTTACCAAGCATCTGCTGCTTATTGTGACCTGTGAGAACAAATGTCATTTTAACAAATTTTGGGTGGCTAAAGACAGAACCTACTTTGATTATATTTAATAAATACTATAGTCATATTCCATTTTTATAAAGACACCAATTAGGAACTCTTTATTTTTCACTAAATAAAAAAATTTTCATTGTCACATATATATATATCATTTTCTGGTAAATTCAGACATTTGGCTCCTACTGATGTTCTTAGGGTTGGTGGGATTATTAAGATGTTCACTCCCTAAAGGTAGATTTAGATGGGTAGTCATGTTTATCTGTCTGTAGTAGTAGAAAAGAGCAGGAGTCCAGTAGCACCTTAAATAATAACAAACTTTGTGGAAAGGTACGAACTTTTGTGAGTCACTGCTCTCTTCTTCAGATACCTCTTCAGGTACCTGAAGTAGCCCAGTTTGGAAATGGATCCATGAACCTTTAGAGTAGGGGCGTCAAACTAATTGAGGACCAGATCTGACATAAATGAGACCTTGTTGGGCCGGGCCATGTGTGTCATAAAATGTAATACAAACTTTGTAAAGGATACAAAGGTGCTTTGCTTTTTGGGTTTTTTTTTAAGTGCTTTCTTTGTATCTCTTTCATGGAATCGAGGGAACTGAGCAAAGGAGGCTCTGGTTCTTTCCCTCCCTCCCCAGGGGATGAGAAGGGAGGAGCCTCAGGCAATAGAAGGAAGAGAGGCTAGGATCAGTAGCTCTGCTGTGCGATTGAGAGAGCCTGGCAAAGCAAGCTCTCCCTCCTCCCTTCCTCCCCAAGAGAGGAGTCTCAGACAATGGAAAAAATAGAGGCTTTGCCCTGTAGCTCCTGTGAGATTGAGCAAACCTGGCAAATCAAGCTGTGACACAGAAGGAAACAAACGATAGAGAGAAGGAAGCAGACTTGTTTGAGTGTCTGATAGGAACCCCCGAGGGGCCTGATTTGGTCCCTGGGCTGCATATTTGACACCCCAACTTTAGAGAGTAGAAAAGAGCAGAAGTCTAGTAGCACAAAATTTGTGGCAGAGTATGAGCTTTCATGAATCAGAGAGTCATTAAGTTTAGTCCTTACTATACTCAGGGACTCATGAAAGCTCATACCCTGCCACAAATTTTGCTAGTCTTTAAGGTGCTACTACACTCTTGCTCTTTTCTACTGCTACAGAGAGACAAACAAGTAAATAGTAGAGATGCTGAAAACTTCATGCCAAAAGGGACAGGGAACATACTGGACAGGGAACATACTATTGTGAGCTAACTTTCAGATCTCTCTACCTGGCCACTGTCCAGCTACAGGCACATTTCTGTCAAAGTAGTGACGGGGGTGATTTTTGCAGTCAGAGGAGGCACCAGACACTGGGAATGGGAAAAAGAGGAAAGTGCCTCATTCAGTAGACTGTATAGAGGACTGAGAAGGCTGCTGAAAGCCACTGTCTCCTTCTTTGGCATGTTTTTTCTTGCTGCAGAACTACCCACCATTTCCTCCCTGTGGCAGCAATGTGGGTTTACCTGGCCACTTTTAGGCCAAGCAGGAAGGTTTTGTGTCTCTACCTGATTGGCTCAGATAGAGGGCTTTCCCCCCACTTGCTTCCCATTTATTGCTGGCAAGGCTGGGTTTTATAACTAGGATTCAAACTGATGGACTGATGAGACCATAACTGGGGTTGCCAAGATTTGTGTGGGAGAGGTGCTTGTTGCTTACTGAGATTGTCAAGAACTCCAAAAAATTCAAGGAAGGGGAGAGGCTCTCAACCAGCCACTGATAGCTGTGAGATCCCAGAGGGTTGGTTAGGGTTAATTCCTCAATGCTGCTGCATATTAGTGCATGGACCTTTATTCTGCACTCTGCAGGGGGAAGGAGCTGATAGAAAGTGAGGAATAGCTGGCCTGGCCAGGAGCCCTGTTGAGCTTGAAACCAGGGTAGGTTGTCCAAATACTGGCAAACCCAACTGGCAGCCTCTTAGGAAGCCCACATGTCAGGAGACACAAATTTAATGCACTGTTCATGTTGTCATTAATCCTAGTTTAACCTATGCATTTTGTCTGGTGTCTTCATTTTTGGGCTTGGGAGCAATAGCTTCCAATCAGCTTTGTGGCTGCATAGGAGCTGTGGTGCTAGACTTTCATCTCTTTCTGCCTATTGCCCAATTTTGCATCTGCAGAATAAGTGAAAACTATCTGGGATCATGGATGATCGGGTCATGTAATGAAATGACACGACATGGAGAGGAAGAAACTAGAACTACCACATGGCTGTGCAAAAACATACATGCATGAAAGAACATAGCCCAAACACTAAAAGGCAAGGCTTTTTTAAAAAATCATGTTTCTTCATAATCACTGGCTGAATGACTGGCTTGCTCACAATTAATTTAAATGGTTGACTGCCAAGCTGTGAACAGAGTTGACTGTTCTGTGTAATGGGGTGGGTGGAGAATTAAGTTTCTCATTGGGTTGTATAAGAATAAATGTGTGGGAAATGCTGCTAATTTCACTGTGCCCTACTGTTTGAATACACTGAATGTAACTCGCTAAACAGGCTCAAACTGCTCATGAGCAACCAAAATGTTCAACAAAAATCAGTTCCCTAAACACACTGGTGAAAAGATCATGCACTGAGCAAGTATGTGTTTGGGTATCTGTGATAAAATAAAGACTTCCTTCTGGATGCCAATCCCCAGTTGGAGGCAGGGGATCCCCTGGTTCGAAAGCCCACCCCCCACTTCAGGGACATCAGAAAGCAGGGGAGGGGGGAGGGAAGTATCTGCTGGGCACTCATTCCCTATGGAGACCTATTCCCGTAGGTTATAATAGAGAATTAATCTGTGGTTATCTGGGACTTTAGGGGGCTGTTTTTGAGGTATCAACACTAAATTTTCAGTATAGCATTAAATTCCTCTCCTCAAAACACCCTCCAAGTTTCAAAAAGATTGGACCAGAGGATCCAATTCTATGAGCCCCAAAAGAAGGTGTCCCTACCCTTCATTATTTCCAGTGGAGGGAAGGCATTTAAAAGGTGTGTGTTCCCTTCAAATGTGATGGCCAGAATTCCCTTTGGAGTTCCATTGTGCTTGTCACAACCTGTCTCCTGGCTCCACCCCAATGTCTCCTGGCTCCACCCCCAGTCCCCAAATATTTCTTGAATTGCACCTGGCAACCCTAGCTTAATACCATTGGTGTGTGGTTTATAGATGGGAGGATTATGCTGTGAGAGACGCTTGCAGTATCAAGCTTGTTATTATAAGAACATGTATAAAATACATGTTTGAATTTATGTTAGGCTACACACAGAAGCAACCTCGCAGCAAAATTAACTTGTTTCAATATGTGGTAGCAATTACCCATTTTAAGCGATATCATGGGTCCATTTTTGTAGGGCAATGTCAATAAATGTAGTAAGGGACATAATTATCTCAGAGAGTTTGAAAGTGCATACATAGATACAACAAACTCCACTGCTATATAAGTTATAGGGCTATATTCAATTACATTATCTCTTTTAATAACGCTAAGTGCCTTTTCTCCTTCAGATGACACAGTGCATTCCGGTAAAAACAAACGAAGCATTTTATTCTTCCTATTACAAGCATACAGGGACAATAGCCCCAACACCCTCTGATTTACAGGCACAAAAGATTTTATACCAACATGCTGATACTTCTCATCTCCTGTTTCTTCTGGATTATTGATCACTGAAGAAGAAGCTGATAAAGTATTTCTTACAATAGCAGGGTCTTTATAAAACACAAGGTTATAGTTATTGAAAACATTAACAGAGTTTATTGAGACAACAGAGTTTTCTTCTACATCACACTCATGTTGTCATGTATATGGATAACTTGATGATTTCCAGTTCAATTGATAAATGGCATTTGTGAATGTCTGACCACATGTACACTACAGTATTCCTTCTAGGCCGAGTGTAAGCTAGCTCACAATTTTTTAGCCTCCTCCCATTTTTGTCTTAGCTCAGGAAAAATGGCCCCAGAGCAAACTAATTTATGCAGTAGTTAACAACTTTAATGCCAGCAGCACACAAAGTAAAATTTTTGCTCAAAAGACTCCACAATATCTAGTACATTTTTGCCCTGATCTTCCTCAAGAAAGCTCAGGGCATATACCAGTCCCATTTTGAATGACTGACTACAGATACACTTACCTAGTACATTTTTTTTGTCCTTGTCTTCCTACAAGAAGCTCAGGACAAACACACCTGTTCCATGGACAAACAGGTAAAGGACTGTGAAGAGTTAATTCTTCATAGAGCCAGGGAGCCTTGAGTGACAGGCTGCTCCAAGCAATCTGATTGGTTAGCATTAGCTGAGCAGAGAGAGACTTTAGAGCCGACAGGAGAACTGGGGGAAGTCCATCACAGTCACCCAGAAAGTTTCATGACAGAGTAGGGATCTGAACTCAAGTGTCTCCTGACCCTCTGGATTAGGCTATGGGTCTTCAGGAGGTTGCAGTGAAAAGGAAGAATGGGGAGAAAGCCATTCTGTGAAGTACTCCCATTCACAGTATAAAGGCTTCAACCCATTGCATTTCAAGGGAGTCAGTTAACATATTTAGTCACCAGTTGAGTAATCAAGTGAATAATTACATTGTTCTACGAACCCTTTTGAAAATTTTATTTCAAAATAAAATCATTATTGGAATAGTGTCTTAATGGTGAACAACCCAATAAAAAGGTAAAAAAAAGGAATGGCACCCAAAGGTAGAAGATCTGTGCCAATTATCCCAGGGCTGGCAAGATGATCCATAGTTTATATATCTGGATATCTCACTAATATGGGATTTGTAGAAGCAGCAGAATATCTCAGAAAAGGGAACATGTTGCCCAAAGCTATTCCCATCTGCTCCATTTAACACAGATTATGTGTTTCCTCTGGAACATTGCTGTTCCACTGAGGCTAGATCTATGCCTTTGCAGCAGAGTTTTAATATTATGAAGCGGTTCCTTGAAACGAAGCATTTACTGAATCACTATAATGAAGTCTGAAGTTATTATCATTGTTTATTAAAGATCTTTATAAACTGCCTTTTCAAAAAGAAGAAGATATTGGATTTATACCCCGTCCTCCCCTCTGAATCTCAGAGTCTTATAGTGGCTCACAATCTCCTTTACCTTCTTTCCCCACAACAAACACCCTGTGGGATAGGTGCAGCTGAGAGAGCTCTTGCAGAAGCTGCCCTTTCAAGGACAACTCTGGGAGAGCTATGGCAGACCCAAGGCCAATCCAGCAGCTGCAAGCCGCCCTGAGCCACCTGGTGGGAAGGGCAGGATATAAATTACAAATAAATAAAGTGGAGGAGTGGGGAATCAAACCCAGTTCTCCCAGATAAGAATCTGCACACTTAACCACTACACCAAACTGGCTCCAAACCAGTACATGAAACCATATGGGTTCACAAGATGGCTAACAAGTAAATTAAAAATATATGTATATCAAGTCATTTTTAAAAATCTTTAAATGCTCAACAAGCTCAGGGAAATAAACAACTTGTGTTGTGCCCTATGTCAGATGGGTGTAGGGTTGCCAGGTCTCATCTGGCCACCAGCAGGGGATGGGGGGCGGAGTTGGGTTGGGTTGCCAGCTCCAGGTTGGGAAACTCCTGACATTTGGGAATGGAGCCTGAGGAGGATAAGGACTTCAGTGGGTACAATGCTATACAGTCCACCCCCCAAAGCATCAGTTTTCTTTAGGGGAACTGGTCTCTGTCGTCTGGAGATGAGCTGTAATTCCAGGGAATCTCTACATCCCATTATAGGATCACCAATCTCCTGGTGGGGCCTGGAGATCTCCTGCTTTTACAACTGATCCCCAGCCGGCAGAGACCAGCTCCCCTGGAGAAAATGGAAGCTTTGAAGGGTAGACTCTATGGCATTGTACCACACTGAGGCCCCTCCCCTCCCCAAACCCTGCCCTCCCCCAGATTCACCCCCAAAGTCTCCAGGTATTTTACAGCACAGACCTGTTAACCCTACACCTGGAATCTGGCTTCCCTGGATGGGTGGTGGGGTTCAGGCAGGAGGCTGCACCAGGAAACAGGCCAGAGGAGGAAGTCAGCCACAGCCGGGGTCTCTGGGAGCCTATGCAGGCAGGCAGAGCAGCCTCTTGAAACTTAAGGGGAGAGCAAGGCAAAGGAAAGGGAGGCCCAGACAGGGTGGCCAGAGGCCTAGATTCTCTTCAATCACCATGGGCCTGCCCCTGAAGAGAGGGCACTGGGAGAGTCTAGAGTCAGCATATCCTCAGACTACCCTTAATTAAGCCAACCCAGTGAAGGCCAGGGAGGAATGGCTAGAGTCTTATCCCACATCAGTAAGGGACACAGTGCTAGCTAGAGAGGGAGTCCAAAGGTGTTGCCATCCTCTCTGAATTCTAAGACCCTTCCTGAGGCACAGCTGGCAAAAAGGAGAACCTGGGGTGTGTGGTGGCCGTTGGGAAAAGAAGACCCAGGGGGGGGGGGGAAATGGCATGCCAAATTGTTTGAAAAATTTCTAGAAATATTTCAGTAAGTTTTATTGTTTTCCAGACTAAGGCAATAGGTCTGGCTGGCAGCATTAGTCTGCATTGATTGACTGATCTGAGTCTTGTAAGATTGCCAGGCCCCATCTTCTTCCTGGTGGGGGGATTCTGGGAGGGGAGGGGCCATCCCTGATATGAGGACATAGAATGATATCATTGTGTCAGGGATGCAGCACCATGCAAGCATGGCCCCCACTTTTCACAACCATTTAAAGGGAACCTTCTCTTTAAATTGTTGGGGAGAAAGCAAGCACCACACATGCCTGCCCTGTTAAGTGGCAAATTCGCTGCTTGCAGGGCAGCTGCACACAGCCCCTGCTTGAATAGTGTGAGCACCCAGCATTCCTGCCCTGCGAGCGGTGAGTTCACCACTTTCAGGACAGGCAAAGGCAGTTCCCACTTGAAAAGAGTGGGCACCACAGGTGCCAGCCCCGCAGGCCACAAATTTGCAGCTTGTGTGGCAGGCATGCACAGCGCCCGCTGCTTTCATGCAGGACCACAGATGAATGTTGGGGGTGGGGCTTTTCCTGCTGGCCTCTTGGCCAGCATCTGGGGAGCCCAAAAAATTGGGAAAACCCCTATTCCACCTGGGGACTGGCATCCCTGCATCTTGTCTGCAGGAGCCCAGAGTTGGAAAGTCTTAGGACCTTCAGTAGTCTGGAAAGGACTTGTTTCATTTTGATTCAGACAAGCTTCCAATATTTCCTATTTTGTAAAAATATTTCCTCTGTCACCTTAACTTTACTACAAAGTGCTAAAAGCCAAGCACAACAAGTCAAAAATAAACTCATAAGGACAAGGCTGGGAAGGCATGACCAAATGTTAAAGATACCTGTATTTAATGCCAATGATAATTATTACATGCCATTTCATTCACACACATAGGCAGGATAGAGAATGTTTAAAATAATATATACATTTAATGTGACCACAACACCATTGCTTGTTTGTGTGAATGAGGATTCACTTTAAAGGAATGAAAATAATTTCACATTTGTGGAATACAGAGCAGTTTCAACAGTCAAGATTTAAGTGTTCAGGTAAATTCCTATTTCATCTGACCTAGTTGTGCATCTCCAGTATGAAAGGAGCAAGAAGGATGTGATTTGCCTGAAGCTTTTCTTTATATATATTTCTTGACAGAGAAGAAATAACAAAGGGAAATAATTTTCAGTTCAGGTAGGGGTGCCACAGTAATCCACCAGGTTTGATCTCTAATACAGATATTGTTGTTCAGCTGATATGAATAATTATCCTGAACCATCCGTACATCGGCCTGACTTGCTTTTCATCAGGATGTGCACATTTTTGTACAGGCTAGATGAAGAGGAAGACAAAGGCTTTATGGAAGTGGAGGATTTAATTCTTCCCTTCCATGCTGCTTACATGTTCCAAAATGGCCCCAGACTCTGGGAATGGAATAAATACAGATAGCTATCTCCCCCACCCCCCACTGTGACTAAAAGCAGATTTTAAAGTAGCTATTTTCAGTGAAGTAAATGAAGGGAAAATAATACCCCTCATCAGCACTGTGTCCACATTCTACATTATCTTCTACTCCCCAGATCAGATTTTTAGGGCCAAAAACATCTGATGTCATCGTACACAGTTTGTTCCTCACAGTTTACCAAGAAAGACATAATGAAGAAAAATAATTTCATCTTGTTAAGCATGTCTGCCTGGGTAATATTTTGGCTTATGTATGTCCAGGCACGTGATATTTAGATTTTGTTTACAGGAATAATGCTGTTTTCTTCAAATTATTTTCCCTGAATTCTTGTTTTCTTTCCCTCTGAACATACTATAGTAGGCAATTTTATCTGTGTGCCTGCTCAGACAGATGAGCAAGTGAGAGAAGATGACTTGATCCCAGGGAGAAAAAGTATAACCAGCCTCTAGGAAGTCCCTTCTGAGCTCTTGTGGTCTAGGAGATAATTTGCTACCACACAGTTAGTTGGTGGGCATCAGCTGTAATAGGTCAACTGGGACCAAATCCTCCAGCAATTTAGGTTTAAGTCTACCCTGGGGCTTCTATCAGAGTAAGTTCGAAACATGATTGTACGCAAACTGGGCCAGTGTGGTTGCAGCTTTGTCGCTTGTGATGGAGCCATCAAAATGATGGGCTTAATTAGAATTTCAGCTACCTTCCTTCTTCAGCAAAGAATAAAAGACAAACTTGTCTCAGGGAGGAATATGAGGGCGTATCCTCTTTTACACTCTGCAGTTATGTTAACTTCAAACTAAGGCAGATTTTCTTTGATCACAGGAATAAGATTACAATGGGAACAGAACCTTCTACTGGCTATGTGAGTCTAATTCTGCTTCCATGCTGTTTGTTCAAGTATGATCAGAATAACACCAATAAAAATATCCCCATTCCTAAACTCTCTCTCCTTTGTCATTTATTAGGTATTAAAATGTTTTTCATCAAATCTGACCCTAATAGCACAAGAGAGCAAAGTGGAAAGAACGCCTGAAAAAAAAACAGATTGTTGTGAGGTAAGGGGGGGGGTTGATATTCTCACCCCATGTATCAGAATAGACTGTCCACTCCTCTGATTTACCTAGGAATAAATATAAATGGATTTATCATGTCTAGCTGCATGCCAGTGTTGATTGTATGGATGCCAACCTCCAGGTGGCTAAAGGTCTCCCAGAATTCTGACTGATTTCCAGCGTACAGAGATCAGTTCCTCTGGAGAAAATGACTGTTTTGGAAGATGGACTCTATATGCTGGTGAGGATACCCCCTCCCCAAATCCACTTCCCAAATCTTCAGGGATTTCCCAAAGCAGAGCTGACAGCCCTACTTAACAGTGACATTTACTCAGTAAATTTCAATAGCTATTCAGGTTTCATTTTTAGTGATCATGGTTTGTTGTATATCAATAATGGAATTTAACCCTTTGAGCACATTGGCATGATTCTTCCAGTTCAGTAAGTGTGACTGGAATTTATAAGAAAAATGCCCCAAAGAAAATAGTATGGCATGCAACAATCCTATGCAGGCTTTAAACTCTAGATTCTGCAGGCACCTACAGAATATTATCCCCATCTGCTATATTGACTGGTGGAGTCGCAGAGGTGACTGAAGAACTGAATATGCCTGGACTGCAGATAGAGGAAGTCTGAATGAACACATTGCTTCCCCCTTCTACCAGATAAACTATATCCTTGATCATGTTAGGCTTTATTCATAATTTTAGAAAAAACTGCAAGGGACATAAATTACTAGAAGTTTCTGGTTGCTGCTAACCACACACAGAAACATGTGCACACACATTCACCAATATGAAATACTAAAATTTACTTGACTAAAACTTTATTTTACTTCTTACTCTTTAATAGGAAGAATGCAATGGAGAATATCATGCATTTTTTGTCTAATAGTAATCTATCCCAAGGTTGGTTCAGGAATTCAAGTGAGAGCTTGAATAAATTCCAAGAAGGAATTTCCTACCAGTCAAAATAGTAATTCAGTTATTAGAATTTACACTATTATCATTTATTTAAACCTTTAATTGCCCATGAGGCAGCTCACAAGGTCATTCAAGCTTATCAAATTTTTAAAAAGCAAAACCCAAACAAAACAGACAAATTAAACAATTAAGTAACAGTCTACAGTGAGAACCACAGTTCCATCCATATAATAGAACACGGTGGGGGGTGTCTATAATCAAACCAGAACACTAAAATTTAACAATAAAATTATGAGCAAAAATAGAATAACAACTAGGGTAAAATTCTTGGACAAATATATATATATATTTTTTACTGCTTCTGAAAATCAAGCACACTTGCCTTCTGGTGAATCCCTTTCTAGAGTGAATTTCAGAGTCAAAAAGCACCATTGCAAAATAATGTCCTGCCATTGATTGCTATTCACCTCACCTCTGAATGTGAGCCCAAATAATAGGGCATCAGTAGAAATCAAAATGGACAGGTTCATAGGAAGGTGGCAGTCCAGTATTTTACATGGGTGTAAAACATCACCTTACAGAACTAATTTGCTACAGTGAAGTCTTGGGCCTTTATAGTCCCAAGTTAATTATTTTCCCACTGCTTTCTCCACTAGTGATTCAACCTGTGTACCAAGAGCAGCAATAACCCTGTAGGAGGAAGGTCAACCATAGAAGCTTGCTTGATCCACTGAACTAGATCAGATGACATTTTTTACGCTAATAAATGTTTCTGGTCAGTTAGTCACTGGCCCAAACCATTAGGGGAGATGCAGGAATTTAACTACTTCTGTGTCAGTATCCATACTTGGTTCCTTTCCTCAGACTCCATGCTTCATATGAAAGGTGGTATGCATCACCTAGTACCTAGTGTAAACTAGCACTTGTCACTACATAAATATTCTATAGTACAATTTTTAACACTATACAGTGGGGAATATCATCATAGCTTTATAACGTGGTGTTATGATATGTTACAATGTACTGTGTTTATTACTCTTAGGTGTGAATAGTACTGTAATAGGAGCTTTTGTCAATTGAAAAATCAATAATAATAAAAGTACTTCAGATTCTAATAACACTTCAGCCTAAGTGTTGGTTTTGAATGCTGTCACAAAGGCAGCCAAAGGAAGGTGAGAGAATATTTTAACATAGGCAGATTGACTTCAAGGCAATCTAATATAAAGCCTATTTGCACTATGCTCAAACATTGCTTATTACATCTGCATTCCTCTAGTCAGATCAGAGTGGTGTATATAACATTATCCTGTTATATCCTCACAAAAGCCCTATGAGGTTGGTTATGTTGATTAAGGTCATCTAGCAAGCTTCATGGCTGAGTAAAGATCTGAATCTGGGTTGCTAGCCCTCATGTCCTAGAGGAGGTTCCCTCGCTTTTGGGGCCCTTGATCCATCACTGGTCAGCTGGATGGTGAGGGAAACCCCACCTGCAAACAAGGATGTTGCGTGGCAATGCTCTGGTTTTTGGACAAACTCTGTGGTTTTGAAGGAAAAACAGCTTTTAATAGCCATAGTGCAGATTCACTTAGATGAGTGATGAATTGGGTCTTGAAATACAGCTCTCACATAATGTTGCTGTATGTTGAGCAGGCCACAGCAAATATTGGCCATATAATAACAGTGAAAAGGAGGAAGGAATCATAATAATTTTTTCTAGAACATTTTTCATGGTATGATATCATACACATTGAAAATGGAACAGTTACATAATACTAGAGTTTTTAAAAAGCTGTCTTATAATAAACTATAATAAACTTTTTATTTATACCCCGCCCTCTCCGCCTAGGCAGGCTCAGGGCGGCTAACAAGACATGGTAAAACCATGATACAAATAAAACAATATATAATATAATTAATAATTATGGGCTACCTTCTTACTATACGCTATCTTGTTGTCATCCTTGTAGCAGCCAAATATGGTAAGTTAAAGTGTTAACATCCCTGTTGCAGGGAAGGGACAAGTAATGTCTGTCTTGCCTAAGGCCACCAAGTAACTTCATGATCCATATGGGATTCAAGCCAAAAGTCAAGTCTGTTTTCTAATTAGCAGTTCACAGTGCAATCCTAAACAGACTTACCATTAACTTCAGTGGACTTGGAACAGTGTAACTGTGCTTAGGAAGGTCCTGTCCATCTTTTAAATTCTACACTACGCCACTCCCTTTTCTTTCCAAACCCTAATGAACAGAGTTTAGGCTTGTTGTAATCATGCATGTATGCATAAGTTTTCCATCATGGAGAAGTATGAAATAAAGAGTGCTTCCATACATGCAATTTCTCATATATTCAAAGGTGGTAATGAAAGCATAGTATTAGCATATATGAATGACTGATCCAGTGTCATGGTAGCTTGGCCTGCAATGAAAATTTCATTGAAATCAATGAGATTTTTTTTTCTGTGTGAGATAAATGTACTCCTGCTATCTCTGGATTGTATCCATTTCTTTTTGTAAGACAGTGGTCAATGCAAAGTTTAAAAAAAAAAAAAAGCTTGGAAATGATAATGTTTTCCACAGATAGTAGAATAGCAAAAGTCTATACTGAAGTACCATCAGTAGCCTGATGACGACTTATAATACAAATTAAAACAACACCTTAACACATCACTACCTTTTCTAGATAAACCCTGGCTTGTTTCTTTTTCTCCCATTAAAAAAGAGGAGAATGAACAGTGATCCCTGGGTTTTGTTTTGAGATACAGAAGAATGACTTTGATTTCTCTTTAGATGGCCTTTTTGATGTAGATGCTGATTTGCAACTAATTCAAGGAACATGCTAGAACCATCTCTTGCCCCCAGTTTGGATGATTTCCCCCCCAAAAGTGGCATAAAATAAACATGTCAAAAATAGGGAACATTATCTGCCATGACATTTGCAAGTAAATGTGACTGCCAGTGAAAGAGAGATGAAAGTCTCATTGATTTGAATTGGAAATCGAAAGGAGGCTTTCCTGAAGTTCAAATGGTACATCACAAATCACAGGCACCATTAATTCCAGCAAGCAGGCACTTTTCAAAATGGGCTCTCTTGATGTAACAGAGTAGCTAAACTGTGGCAAGGCAGCTGACGGGAAAGGCCAAATATGCTTCATTAATTAAGCCAACGTGGTCTGTGCACCTTTTTGGTATTGTGCCAAGTTTTCTTCATTTTTGTTGATACAGCACATTGTTCTATATAATTTCTTTTCTGAAACTGAGAGGTCAAGTACTGCAGCTGCAAAGTGAAAATGAAATATCTCCATCTTATTTAGTTAATATAAATATATCACAGAGTTAACAAAACTAAAGCCTTTTTCCTGCACCAGTTTTTTCTCTTCAGATATTTAGAAACAACACCCTTTGTGTGTGTTTGCTTTTCTGGGGCTTTTGTATCTCCATTCTTGTCTTGCAAGAGCAGCTTCATACATGGTCCTGATAGGTGCTGTTGATTGATTGTGTAACCAATCTAGTTTTGAGGATTCCACCTATTCTGAATTGGATTGAATCACCCTCTGGTTCTTGTTGATTCCATCACAGCTGAACTGGTGATTGAATGTTGCTGGTTTGATTCCATGCTTTCTCACTAGTTTTATCATTTATTATACCCCATTTTACTGACTGAGTACTATTTTAATTGTTCTCAGTAGAATCTTCCTTGGGAGCAAATAAGCTAAGAATATGAAGTATACTTGAATGGTCATCTGCAATGGCGGTGGTAGTGAGAGGCCCACAGTACAGCTTGGAGAGGAGCAGTGAGAAGGAGTTTGCTAGTTTGAAGTTTGAAGCCATCACTACTGGCTCAACAGTCCCCTTCCCTTGCTGGCTCAGTAGACTTCCCCATACTTCTCCAGCATCCCTGCTGGACAGGCTCCCATACCTATCTGTCCCCCACCACAATGTCAGTTCTGTTGAGGATGAAAAAGTAGGAGGCTGCTGAGGGGCCTGCCCATGTTTGGGAAGCCAAACAGCCTGTCCAGGGGTTGACTATCTGCTCATGGCTGGCTCACAGGCTTGAGCCAAAAGAGCAGGTGCCTTGGGAGCTCACTGTAAACACTGCATTGTTTTGCAGTTATTTATACCTTACTTTCCTGTGTTTTGTGTCCCAGAGCACAAATGGTAGCAATTTAACAAATCATAGTAAACATCAGCAGAGCTCCTGACCTGTCTTTCTTTGTTTATTGGCACACCTGTTGAAATGCCCTCTTCTATACAGTTCTTAATGTACAGGAGTATCCAGTCTCCTGAATGATGCTTGCTTTTTATCAGCTAGCTCTGTCTCTGTTAGAGAGACTTGGGCTGAAGCCAAAGGAGTGCTTTTGCAGCTCTCTTGAAAAAATCAATCCACATTCAAATGAAAGAATCACTATTATAAGAGAGAAACAAAGGAATACTGTTTGACACTGCCTTTATATTTGTCATCCTCATACAAAATGCACCCAAATTCCCAGAAAGTTATTTGCTGATTGATCTTTCCCCCAGATGCTCTGACATAATATATCAATTTTTCCATTGATGTTACATTTTCATATTTTTAATATGCTTCTTCAATTTAAATATGTGCTGAATGAATCACTGAGACTTGCTGCTGTGTAGTGAACTCAACAAAGAAAAGCCCACCCTCACCCCCAAAGTTTAAGACACTCTACACCTAAAATAAAAGCATATACCAAGAGAGGCTTCCCCCCCACCCCAGTGGCATCTTGTAAATGATTTTGGATTCTAGCAAAAAAGTCACTTCCAAATGCTGTATACAATAGTTGACTTCACTGGACCCAGAGACAAAGGACATTCCCCCTATTATCTTTTAGTCTAATATGTATAATTGATGACCACTGTTAGTGCACAGACAAAAGCAGAAGACAAGCAATATAAACAATGCATTCTAGCCAGTATTCACATTTTAAGCGGGACATGGGGTTGGATTCTATAAACCCTTTTATTCAAGGAAGAGAGTGGGATGTAGCACAAGGTCTTGAGTCCTGCAGAAAATTGGCAAAAATATCCACAACCAGAACAAGATTTTATGCAAAAGTGGGCAGCGAAATTTCCCTTGGGCCCAATATCAGTCTCTTCTGGAGACTCTCCCAACTTGAGGAGCTGATTTGCAGAAAGCACAAGTGGCCATGGGTCTCTAATGGATCTAAACTATTCAAAAGTAATTTAAAGTATTATTTATGAGAATGAATAACAACTTTTAAGCTCAAAAATCTATGTCATCAAACAAACAAACAAACAAATTCAGTTTATGTGTGATGAAGTTCATGCCAATAAATAAATAATAAATAATAAGTTTATGCCAATAAATAATATGTTAACACTTTTTTTCTCCTGAAGTATCTATCACCATGCTAAATACTATGCCTGATAAAATTTCTTAGGCATTCTTGCATCTCTTTCTACAGGGAAGCATTTGTGACACCAAAGAGACATCAGCCAAAATTGTATGCCAGCACTCCCGCACATACATTTTCTCCCATCAATGTGACATGAGGGAGATGCTGCCATTATTTATCTTTGATATATAAAGATGGCCCCAGTTGCCTCTTTTGAAAGCCATGGTAAAACAGCCATTAGGTTCAAAGGTCTTAAGTTTTGTCCTGGGAAGCTGTGGACTTTACTGTATTCTCATTTTCCTGGCTTGTAAGTTCCTGTTTCTTTAGGTTTTTTCCCTATTCTGCACATGTTTTGTTCCCCCTAGTGGTTGAACATATGAACATATGAAGCTGCCTTATACTGAATCAGACCCTCGGTCCATCAAAGTCAGTATTGTCTTCTCAGACTGGCAGCGGCTCCCCATGGTCTCAAGCTGAGGTTTTTCACACCTCTTTGCCTGGACCCTTTTTTGGAGATGCCGGGGATTGAACCGGGGACCTTCTGCTTCCCAAGCAGATGCTCTACCACTGAGCCACCGTTCCTGTGTGTTGATTCGACACACAGGTTTATCTCCCTGCAGATTTAAACTTCAGGTTCTAATGCTGGTCATAAACTGGTGTAATATTGAATCAACCACCAGAGGGGAACTCTTGAAAAAACAGGACCTTACAAGTGAGAAGGATGAAAATGCAGAAGAATCAATAGCACCCCCTTCCATCTTTTGCCCCTTAACTTATTCTTCTTAACAATAAATAAATAAATGCACCATTACTCTTTCTCTTTCACTACAGAGTCTGCCTTCTACCTATCTAACAATAATCTGAAAGACAAAGCAGTTATTGTGAATAATGTATGTGATATAAAAGTGTCTGGGTTGTATCAAAATAAATCTGCATCATCATACTTCATACTCACTCAGCCTTGCATTGTAAGACTAATAATTTTTCACTACAAAAAATAAGAAAAACATGAAATCATACTAATGAATATAAATAACACACTAGCTTTCCCCCTTTGAAAATTTTCGCTCCAGTGACTGTCCAAGGCAAAAGATTTTAGTTGCAAACACCCAGACACATAGTCACACTTAGCTTAATGCAAGTCAGTGCTAGAGCTAAATGGCAAGGTTTTGGCCTTTATTAGGTGATGAAGTTTGGAAATCCTTCACCAAATAAATTATGTTGTGCAAAACACTTTGACACTGGCTACACTGAAATGGGGGAAATCTCAAACTCTTCCTAACTGTAGAGGCTCAGGTAAGTTTAAGTTTCACACCGTACTTCCCTGAATATACAAAAAATTTCCTTCTACTGAATCAGGCCCTTGGTCCATCAAAGTCAGTATTATCTCCTCAGAATGGCAGCAGATCTCCAGGGTCTCAAGCAGAGGCACGAAATGGCAAAGCACTTCTGCTCATTTTTTTGCCTTAAAAAGAAGAAGAAGAAGAAGAATGCAGATTTATACCCTGCCCTTCTCTCTGAATCAGAGACTCAGAGCGGCTTACAATCTCCTGTATCTCCCCCCACAACAGACACCCTGTGAAAGGGCTCTCAGAGCAGCTGCCCTTTCAAGGACAACCTCTGCCAGAGCTATGACTAACCCAAGGCCATTCCAGCAGGTGCAACTGGAGGACTGGGGAATCAAACCCGGTTCTCCCAGATAAGAGTCCGCACACTTAACCACTACACCAAACCCTGTGGGGTAGCCATAATTTGACTATTACCACCACCACTGGTACAAAACACCTGCAAAAACATCCCAGTGTCCACAGATCTGGACCCTGTTTAACAGAACATTTTGCTCAAGATGCCACATCTAAATAGTTACTCATTCTTCTCTTTTACCTTGTTGTTTGAGAAAGCAAATCACTTCTTTATTCCAAATTCCACTCTTATGTCCCAGAAATTGATCTCTATGTTACAAAAAGGGGATAAAAGTTTTCAGCAGCTAGAGCTGTAGAACCCTTTTTATTTGATTCTCCATAATATGGGCTTAAAATCAGGCCCACCTTACCCATTCCCATTCAAACTGACCTGCAGTTCAGAAACAGGGATGACATTTTTCATATCAGCTTTCTAGATGCTGAATCAACTCAATAAGTGAAGTTAAATCATTACTCTGGAACTCTAGTTTCAGTCTTAGCATTTGCATACAACATTATTTCATATCCTGGAACAGCATATGGATAACGGAAACAACACTGAAATTAAGCAGTATGACAAAACGGTGGCTGTTTCCTTAAAGAGCTCCATGTTTGAACAATGTGGCTGCAGTATTTCATATGCATCCCCTGATATTCCCAGGGCTTGTAAAGATTCAATTAAAAATATGTTTCAGAAATTAAATTATGGTGTGGAATTAACTGCAGGTATGAAATACTGCGCTTGCCCTGGCATTCAAGAAAAAGCAGTATCTAGCAATTTGCTTAATGGCTCCAAACATGTGATCTCAGCTTAATAAGTGAAAGTGCCCTCAGCTAGCAGAGAATCTACTGGGGAGAGATGTCCTATATAATCTACTAGCAGAAGAAAAGGATTAACTGATATTAATTTGCTGCACGCTATGTAACTGTCAATATTTTAAAACTCAGATCTGGCATAATCTCATTTCTACTGAAGGTCATTTCTGTATTCTGGTGTTGTCACCATTTTATACATGGGCAGTTCTAAATATACCAGCCAACACATAGAGATTTTGGTCCTCCTAACTGTACTTGGTCATGGATCTACTTACAAATATATTTATCAGGATAAAGGAAAACATTTGTATTGCCATCCTGACAATTCAGAATCCATTATTTTGATTTCAGGTTGTGAATCTGTGTGTATGGAACTGGATTGTCCAAAATTGTCTTCTATTTTGCAATCCACTCTCTTGTACAACCTAATTCTGTAATTTTCATAATTTAACAGAGTTTGAGAATGATACCAAAATATGTGAAAGGGTTGAAATTCACTTTTAAATTCACTTTTACATAACATATAAATTAAGGAGGGAAGGGAGTTTTTGTGGAGGTTAGGCTGAAGATCATGAGCAACAGGGATTTAGAATGTTCTCTCAGTCATCGACCTCCTAATTTATCTTTCCTGTTGTTCCCTTGGAGCTTCATGCTATATTTCCCCAACATTCACCCTAGGTTACCTACCTGAAGACAACACTGCTTTGATGAAAAAAGCATCCATTTCACACTGGTTGGCATGATCTCTCAACTTAAACCAGATAACCAAAAAGGCAAGAAGTAGCACAACATGTTCAAAAGCCTTGCTGGAGTGGGGAGGCGGAGGTCACTTCTCCCATGTGCCAGGTATTGAAGAGAGTTAAAGGGATCATAACTAAGACTTATTTTACCTCTCATCAGTCCCAACTATATTCACCAAGTTTAAAAGACTCTGGAGAAGCATAGGAGGCTAAAACCCATTTCTTCTAGTCCAGGGCAAAGGCATGGCACAAAAGCAAAACCAGCAGGTGTTAGGAGGAAGAAGAGGAAGGAGGAGGAGGAGATTTGATTTATACCCTGCCCTTCACTCAGAGTGGTTTATAATCTCCTTTCCCTTCCTTTCCCCAGAACAGATATCCTGTGAGATAGGTGGGGCTGAGAAAACTCTTTCCAGAACTGCTCTTGTGACAACAGCTCTGATGAGAACTTTTGGCTGACCCAAGGTCACACCAGCAGCTGTGTTGTGGAGTGGGGAATTAAACCCAGTTCTCCCAGACTAGAATCTATACCCTTAACCACTACATCAAATTGGCACTCTATAGGAACCATCAGCTATGGACACATTACACAGACTGAGGGGCTTAGCCAGGAGGGGACAACTTTTTTATCTCCAGGCTAAATCTTATTGAATTCTGTAGTCTAGCATCTCTCATTGGATCCTTCTAGTCACAGTGTGTATCATCTTCTAGCCATCTTTAGAAGGACACTGTGAATTAGAGAAGGTTCAACCAGTACTTTTCTTTTAAGCTAGGCAACTTATATGGAACACAGAAAAAGGCTTTGCAGCTGCTGTACCCCCTGTTCTGCATTCAAGGTCCCACAATGCCTGACAATTAAGGAGACGTATTTAAGACCTTTTGGCTGTTTCTTTTTTGCTCCCCCAGCAATGAAACTAGGTTTCAATTTAGTTATTCACCCATATATCATGCCTGATTTTCCCTTCATGTGTGCTGAACTGTAGGCTCACCAAAAACATGTCCTATTGATACTAAATTCTGCATTAAATTATTTTTCCTTTGATGGCACCTTCCTTCAGGGTATTGTGTTGGGATTTTGAAATTACTTCATATGGCATATCAAGTCAAATTAGAGTGGATGAACTTTCACAGAAAAGGCCACCTCACTAATAGAGGTTTTTTTTTACTTCTCTTTCTAAACCCCATTTTTAAAATATACAATTTGCCAGCTTTAATCCAATCATATAAAAAGGTAACCTTTACAGCCTCTCCCCCTCTCAGTCATGGTTTCATAACATTTCCATACAACCATCCTCGAGTAAACATCCTCTGTCAGATAATGAATTTCAGTAAAATGTTGAAGTTCGGAATTAAAATATTTACCAAAAAAGAAATGTATCCTGTAGAGGATCATCTATTTGATGGGATTAGCAGAACATTGTGATGATTCCTCAAAATAAGATCCTATGAAAATACTCAGGTCTTGTATCTATCTATTACATTTTCATCCCACCTCTCTTCCAAGGAGCTCAGGGTGGTATACATGTTCATTCCACTTCAAGTTTATCTTCACAAACACCTTCTGAGACAAGCTAAACTGACTGACCTGACTCTTAGTCACCTTCTGTAATGTGATGTGCTGATGACCTGAAAAGGGTCAGTTTTGTTATTAGCAAAGTTCCTAGCAGAAAGGTTTTTTGGGGGGTGGGAAAGAAATAATGTCAATTGTCATAAAAGAGTATAACAACTGAAAATGTCAATTTTCTCCTCAAAGGGGGAACAAAAAAGCTGGTTTTGCTGAATAATCTACCATTGTTTTATTTATCACTGTCAATAACAGGACTGATGCCAAATTTAGTCCTCATATGCTGCCCCACTGCTACAAGCAGAACACCAGCCTATATGGGGTTTATACTGTCCAGTCCTTCATACAAGACTGTACAGTCCAACTGAGCCAGCTATTTCATCTACAGATAAATATAATATTTGGGGCATGGGAGCATCATCTCTGTACCTCACAACATGGAAATTTTCTTCAACTTCACATAGCTCATATCTCTCAACAGACTTCTCTCCATATATTTATTCCAGCCTTTTAAAAACCCTGTTTAATCTAGTAATCATCACCACATTTTGTGGTTGAGAGTTCCACAACTTAATTATGAATATTAATGTTTAAACGATGGATTTTTCATCAGGCCCAACACAACATCAAGTGTCTTAACAGAGCCCTGTCTCTCTCCATCCATAGTCTGAAATGCACTCTGCTAGTGATATAAAATATTAACAACAGACTTGGCAGTGGTTGGAAAGGGTGTTTTCACACTGCTGTCACTGTGGACTGATTCTTAGGATTGTAGTCTTCATAGTTCTTTGCACCTGTCCTTTGCATTAATATCACTCCCTAGGGAGATGTCACCCTTTCCCCTGACCTTTACTGTACAAGTCACAAGTAATGAAAGGGTTTGTCAGGAACCACTCTGATATTTCTAAAGGAAGCAGATCAACATTCAGCAAACAAACTAACCAGAGGAGCAGGCTTTTGCTAACGTACGCAACAAATGGATGGTGTCATTTGGCTAGGCTAAGAGTATTCCTTTATTAATGAGATTTAGCCTTTTTAGTGAACTCGGAATATAATTGGTCAGTCACCAAGGTTCTATATTTCTCATCTGTCAATAAAATTTCATTCCTTCTGGGAATGTACTTAATTTAATAGACAATGAAATTTCTTTGGTATATTTCTGAAGGAGACTTTCTGCTTCAGAGACATCTAGAAACATAAATTTGAATAGTCTATTAGAACAGAGGTGTAATGTCTAAAAATAAATTCTATACAGGCTTTCAAGCATATTCATGCTTGAAACATGCTGGGCCACAAGGCTTTTTTTGTAGCAGGAACTCTTTTGCATATCAGGCCACACACCCTTGATGTAGCCAATCCTCCAAGAGCTTACAGGGCTCTTAGTACAGGGCCTACTGTAAGTCCCAGGAGGATTGGCTACATTGGGGGGGGGGGGTTGGCCTAATATGCAAAGAAGTTCCTGCTTAAAAAACAGCCCTGCTGGGACATAAAACATTTATTTCTTGGCACTTTTTGAGATGTTCCCCACACCTGAGTAATCCATTAGACACAGTGCCTAGGGCTCACAATACATTTAGGGGGCCACAAAAATGTTTTAGTTTTCTTATATCAGAAAAGAATGAAATTTTAGGGCTCATGAAAATCTATTAAATTTTGCTTAAAAACAGGGGGGGGGGGATAAATAATTTTTCATATTGATATTATTCTGGTGAGAGGAGCTTACAAAGGCAAGAGTGCCTGGATCCGCAGAAGTCATAATGCAGTCCTGATGTCATCCCTTTTCTCGCTCTTTCTCACCAGAGCAGAACACTACCAGTTGGAAGAACACTGTCTGCTATGAAAAATGCAAACAGTTTGGCAAGGGCAAGTGGTATAGTGTTCATGGGACTATACCATCTCTGAATGCTTGCTGACCATCGTAGCTTTGAAATGCTATGATATTATCATGTTCAAAGGTAAGTCACTTTCCAGCATGGTGATTAAGTGAGTAAACTTCAGCTATGGATTTTGGCCTGTTATTATACAACTGTTAGAAAGGCACACACCATCTGTCTATAAAATAAGTGATTCCCATAGCTGGCACCAGGGACAAATGGCCAACATGCCCAATGTCCCTGGATTTTTAATTGGTTCCTACCTCTGTTCCTTACACTCTACCAAACTGAAAAGGAGCAGTGGAATAGTAGCAACTCAGTATATTGCCTCCCTTTACCTTTTGCTACATGAAATTCTATCTACTTTAGTTAAGCTGTTTCATTCTTAAGACATGTAACCTGGGATATGTATTGTCCTACTAGGAACTGGGCTAAAGCAATAAAATGATTCATAACAGGTAGCAATAGTATCTATTCATGTCTGGTCCATGATTTATTTTTAGCCTGTAACTGAAAGGTAAAATATCCCTTTGCAATACTCAGGGCTCTTTGGCAATCATATTGCATTCCAGACAAAGGTATAGAAAAGAAAATAGCCTGCCAAAGTTTGTATTCACTCTTGAAGCAAAACAACTCAGTTATGTTGCCTGAGGGAAAGAGTTTGGATGGTTCATCGTACCATCAGATGATATCTCTATTACTGTTGTCTCTTATGGACTGATTTCTGAACTACAACAATGGGGTGGGACAGAATACCTGCATACCTCTACATATAGCAAAAAGCCTGCACAAATAAAGTTCACCAAGGAGATCACTCTTTCACTAGGCAATTTGAAATTACATCACTTGTTCATTTTGTTGTAAGTCTTATGGGCAACTAATAATGTCTGTATTCCTTGTGGTCCTTCCAAATTTCAGATTTTTCTATATCTGAAGATGATAATTACTATCATTGTAACTATTCAATGTGCATTTCATATGGGTAGCCATATGGATGCAAGCATTTGGAAGAGGATTTATCATCTAGAGTATCTCAATTATTTATAAATACACTGTAATACATTTGGAGGGCATCTGTATTGCAACTGTTTTGTTGATGATTGATAGAAAAGCTGTAAATGGTGTTCTGTCTGGGTTAACCTGTCTACACAAGGTCATGAGATAATGGCATTTGCGTCACAGTATTTACTTTATGTATAAAAGGAGTCACTATGTAATGTATCCGGAAAGAAACTACCATTCCAATTTGCATCATGGTTGAATTTCTCCATAGGCACAAACCTTTTACTTAAGGCCTGCAGTAAAATCTCCATCACATCCCAGGAGAAAGCAGGGTTCTTAAGGCAACAAGCTAAAGAAAATGCACATGTCAATCCCTACCTGGGTTTTCTAATATTCCACCTAGTCTGAAGAAATGTTGGCTACAATCATTACCTTAGATGTCTCCTCAGACTTGCACTCATAGGAGGCATGATATTAGTTTGGCCCACTGTGATGCAATCCGTATGGTAAAGACTGCTCTCCAGTATTACAGATTATGATGAAATAATCTAAAAGCATATTGGACTAGTCCCAAATCCCAACACCGACATACCCCCTCCTTTCTATTATATTCCTTGTCTCAGTTTTTGACCTGGTCACAGTGATTGTTACCAGCAGCATTTGCAGTTCAGCATCCTGACTTGACTTGACACACCAGCACAAAGCAGGCCTTGAATTCAGCAGGAGCTCACAGTAGTGCAGCTCCTGAACCTTTCTGATGCCTCTCCCCTCCTCCTTCCCACCTACCTACCTTGTCCATTGAATAGTAGGTGCAGCTGCATAACAATCCCTGGATGAGCTCAACAACCTATTTTTCTACAAAATGACCCCTGGCACAAGGTCACAAATTATGACAATGATCATAGGATTTGATGTCCTGGAGGTCTGACCTAAGACATGTTATAATTAACAAGCATGAATTCTACAGCATATTGGAAATGTGAAGTTCACTGAACACAATTTTAGCTTGGGCTGATTTTTAAAAATGTATGTGTTCTATCTAGTTTTTTTGTTTGTTTCTAACATCTTCTTAAGATTTGTCCCCGTCTTCTAAATAAGGACAACAGATGTCAAAGCAAAGGTTATCTAGGATTTATTAAAGCTTCTGAACTATGCAAGAAAACTCAATCAGTTCCTGACAGGTTTTCTGATTGGGTTTGCCAGCAATTGGGCAGCCCATCCTGGCTCAAAGCTCCATGTGACTAAAAGCCACACCTTGCTGAAAACTGTGCAGAGAAATACTGCACATCAACCCCCTCAGCTCCACACTGTTATGCATAAGGGATCAATAGATGATGTGCATCATTGAGAGCTTTACTTCTCCAAGAGCCCCAGTAGCATTCAGTCTAAGTGAGCCAGTTTGCGTGCTTCTCCTAATCCATAGATAAGAATGGGCATGAACTGGCTCATGAACTAAAGTTTGTGATGAATTTTGGTCAGTTCATGGTTTGTGAATTAAAGTTCATGGCAGGTCAACTGGCACAGACTTTCCACAAACTTTCTAGTGGTTTGTGGGGGTTCCAGATAGACTGCCTCTTCTGAATCAAACTGTTTATCAAGCTTCAAACTCCCTGTTGCTGCTCCCACTTCAAGTACAACCTTCTGTGGCCCTTCCCAGCTAAGCTGTGGCTCCTGCTCCTCTTCTTCCTCCTCCCCAGCTGCTTCCACCCACTGTTCCCTATGGCCACATCTGCTGGCCTATAGCCTCCATACTTCTTTGTAGAGCTCACACTTCCATGGCAAGAGCTCTGCATTCCAGATAGTAATGCTGCCTTGTATCCAGGGGCACAGATACAGGCCAGCTTGTACTCCCCTTTATTGCTGAGAGGATGCAACCTGGTGATGATGCCCACCTGAAACCTCTCTTCTGTTTCACCAAATGAGCAATCACAGCCTAGGTGAAGTTCCAGTGGCTGGGTAAGTCCAGGATGAACTGGTGTACAGGCTCATCCCCCTCCCCCTGTCTCTCACACAGTAGGTGGGCAGATTTGATGATGTGAGATAAGTGGGTGGTCAGGTGCTGGCAGGCCTTGAGCAAGGACAACATTTTGAGGGTGGCAGCATTCCAGATGGCCTTGGCAGTGCTCCCCTGCCCTAGAGCATCTTTCACCATGAGGTGAAATTTGTGCACCAAGCAGATGATGTCCCTGAGGTGCACAGCCTTCACTGCTGACAGGATGCTGGCACCAGCTTCCATGACCATGTAACCACAGACAATGTTGCTGCCCTCCATCCACTCCTTTAGGCTACTCTGTATCAAATTGGTGATGTTTTACATCCATCCTCTGTGCATGCAGCAGAACCACTTTGCAGCCTGATGGTAGAATTGTCCCTACTGCAAGGTGTGGCTTTTGGACACATGGAGCTTTGAGCCAGGATGGGCTGCCCAATCGCTGGCAAACCCAATCAGAAAACCACTCAGGAACTGATTGGGCGTTTTCGCACTTACCTTTTACTGGCGCGACCACCCTCCTCACGCCGGCGGATCTGCAGGGATTTCGCACCAGAAGCGCCGGCGCAGCCAAAAGAGCCGGCAACTTCCGTCGTGGAGCCAGCTCAAACGTTTTCCTGCTTCTTGGCGGTTTCCGTTTGAGCTGGCTCCGCGACGGAAGTTGCCGGCTCTTTTGGCTGCGCCGGCGCTTCTGGTGCGAAATCCCTGCAGATCCGCCGGCGTGAGGAGGGTGGTCGCGCCAGTAAAAGGTAAGTGCGAAAACGCCCATTGAGTTTCCATGTATAGTTCAGAAGCTATTATAAACCCTAGTTAATCTCTGCTTTGGTGTCTGTTGTCCTTATTTAGAAGAGAGGGACAAATCTTGAAAAGATGCTAGAAATAAACAAACAAAAACTCGCCCATGCTGAGCTAAGATAACGTTGCTGTGTATGTTTTCTGCTCTTCTACTGAATTTAAGATCCATTTAGCACCTTAATGTCAATTTTAATGTAACTGTATACTGATTTAAGATGATTTTATTGTTTATATGATTTTATTATATTGTATTACATTTATGTTGTATTTACATTTATATGTTGTGAGCCGCCCTGAGCCTGCTTGTGCGGGGAGGGCGGGATACAAATAAAAAGTTATTATTATTATTATTATTATTAAGCACTGTTACATTTTTTAAAAATCAGCCCTGACTAAGATTGTGTTCAGTCCATACAGAGAGATCACCCTGGTGTCCCCAGTGGGCAGTGAGGGAAAGAGGCTATGCTGCTGGCTGCTCCAGATGTCTGTTCTGAAGTGCGTGGTTCTGTCTTGTGCTCTGGAGAACTGAGCCATGTCCATCGCCACTGCAGAGCAGTGCATGGCAGGAAAGGCTCATTGGCTCATGATCCTCCATGAGGGGATGGAGTACCAGAGATCTAGGTCTTGCAGCAGCCAGCAAAAGGCTACATCCTCCATGAGGTGGAAGGGTTGGCCAGCAACAGGGATCATCTAGCTGATAAGGTGAGTGACTGTCTTGATGTCTCACTCACAGAACTTTGAGTGCCTGCCAAGCTGTTGTGGGGTTACTTCTGTGAGCCCCTGTCAACACTCCAAGAATGTTTCCTTTCTGTCCTTCAGAACCTGCCTTTGAAGACTTGAGAGGCTGCAAGTGTAGAGGGAATACTTGCCTTGCTTCCAGTGTCTGGCTGGGAGGAGTCCACCTGGTAAAGTTTCCCTGTGAATTTGGTGTCACTGGCGTGTTCCTGAGCCATTCCACAGACTCCTGTAACTGCAGCTGTCTTTGCTAGAGAAAACACTGGGGAGACCTTCCTGGGGGATCCATAACTGGGACCCCAGAAGTGTAATCAGCCCCCAATTTAAAGAGATTTTAGCAAACTGTGTGACAGGGTGAGGTTCCTTGTGTGTTTGTACAGCTTGCAAGGAGCCCATTCTATAAATTTTGGCCTAGCATTTCTCCTAAAAGCACTTTGCTGGGGCATCTTCTTTGGATGGCTAAGGCAATCTGCACATAACTTATATGGCATGTAGAGGATTATCAGGGGGAGGTCACCCATGAGTTTTATGTCTCTGGCTTGCACAGGGTCCATTCTATACACCCCTGAATCTGTGCCTGTCATATCACCAGAAAGTACGGTTCATGGCTCATGAACTGGGCATACCATGAACCACAAACTGATAGAAAATTAATTTTAATGGCCATCCCTATACATAGATGACTCAAGGCACTTGCCAATCTGAACAACAAAAAGCATCATCCTGCATTAAACCTACCAACTCCAATAGGGCCTAACCAATCCCTAAGGGACCACATTTATTTAAACTACCCTCTTGGAAGCAGCAATATGAAAGGCAAAAAAATGCAACTTTCCAAACCAATCTGAAGGAAATCTTAAAAATTCTTGCTTAGTCCTGCAGAGATTAGTTAACCCCACACTGCTTTCCAAGGTGAAAAGCCTGAACCAAAGATGAGAGAAAATCCACAGGAAGGCTAACAAATCATCCATTCCATCACCTCACCTAATAGCCAGGCAATTCATGGCTTTTAGCCTCCAAACCCTGCCCCCCCCCCCCCAATATGTCTGTCTTTTAAATCTCCCAATGCAATGTAGGTAAATTCACCCCCAGTGCCTAGCCAGGATGGAAAATGTACTTACTGAAGTATTTTTACACAGGATACATATCACATATTACAGAAATCAAAGTATATTGTGACCTGTAAGTTTTTAAAGATATTTAAATTATTTAAAATACATGTTAAATTTAGGTACATGATGGTGGAAGTCCTTTAGCAAGCCAACCTATTGCACCTTAGAGCCTAACTTTATGTTAAAATTTTCCCTGACTACTCTCTGAGATTCCATGATCAAATGTATATTGTGAGTTCCCTGCTGGTAACTAAACGCAAGGAACAGGTGACAAAGCTTAGGGGTACTCCTGGATCCCTCTTTAACTATGGAAGCCCAGGTGGCAGCCACTGCCAGATCAGCCTTTTATCATCTTTGACTAGTAAGGCAGTTGATCCCCTACCTCCAACGCAACGACTTAGCGACAGTGATCCACACCACGGTCACCTCGAGATTGGATTACTACAATGCCCTCTACATGGGGCTGCCCTTGTCTCAAACCCAGAAGCTCCAACTAGTGCAGAATGCTGCAGCCAGATTGTTAATGGGTATTCCGCTATGGGAGCACATCCAACCTGTGCTGAAAGCGCTGCACTGGTTGCCCATTGCATACTGGGTTCGTTTCAAGGTGCTGGTTCTTACCTTCAAAGTTCTATATGGCCAGGAACCTGCATACCTTAGGGACCGCCTTTCCCCACATGTTCTCCGGAGAGCACTTCAGTCTGAGTCTAAAAACCTACTTTCAATCCCCGGCTCTAAAGAGGCCAGGCTCACGACAATTAGAGCTAGGGCCTTTTCTGTAGTAGCCCCACACTGGTGGAATGAGTTCCTCAAGGAGATCAGGGCCCTGAGAGAGCTCGTACAGTTCCACAGGGCCTGTAAGATGGCATTCTTCCACCA
Source organism: Heteronotia binoei (assembly GCF_032191835.1). NCBI lineage: Eukaryota > Metazoa > Chordata > Lepidosauria > Squamata > Gekkonidae > Heteronotia > Heteronotia binoei. Next base: position 100,100,260 of record NC_083228.1, on the reverse strand, counting down.
GGCATTTGCAATATAGACTGCTGACTACTGCAGTCTCCGAAAATATCTGGACTACCTCTTGCAATCTGCTCTATATAGAATATCCAGACCACTAAGATTTGCTTTGCAGAGAACACTTAGCTAGAATAGCAAGGCAACATAACTTAAGATCATAGTACCTGAAATGTTAATTTCTATGTTTTAAATTGCTTTTATTGTCTTTATGTTTTTATTATATGTTTATACTCATGTATACACATGAGCATATGTGAGCCACCCTGAGCCTGCCTTGGCAGGGAGAGAAAGAAAGAAAGAAAGAAAGAAAGAAAGAAAGAAAGAAAGAAAGAAAGAAAGAAAGAAAGAAAGAAAGAAAGAAAGAAAGAAAGAAAGAAAGAAAGAAAGAAAGAAAGAAAGAAAGAAAGAAAGAAAGAAAGAAAGAAAGAAAGAAAGAAAGAAAGAAAGAAAGAAAGAAAGAAAGAAAGAAAGAAAGACCTTGTTTGGACCAAAGTTATTGCAGGTGTGGATAGAGGCTTCAGCCTTCCCCCTTTGCCATTTTCCTAATCCAAAATTACTCTGTGGGGCACTCTTTGCCCCACTGGGGAAACATAGGTGTACCCCATCAGTAAGGTGTACCCCAGTAAGGCATAGAACAGCTCCCCAAGGCTGTTTCAGTTTGGAAAAAGAGAGCAAGGAGAGACTAAAGCCCTGACCCAAAATTGTCATGCCTGTTGTTTGATCATGAAGTTCCTGGGAAAACGTAACACATAGTACTATTCCTTGTATACGGTTTCTTGAAGTCAATGGGACTTACTTCCAAATAAATGTATTTGGAGATGAATTGTGATGTTTGTGGTGTTGTTTGGATTTGTCAGCCAGCTAAGGCAGGATCTTAATGAACAGGAAACAAATTCTTTATATGTCCACAGTGATTAGTATTTGAAGTGTCAAAAAGGCTCAGCTACCCCTAAATTCCTTTAGTCTTTCTAATATTTTACATCCCTCTCTTCTCTGTCATTCCCTTCCTTTCATGTTCTAATTTTCGATCTATACACAAATGCTAATGTAAAAGGGAATGAAAACAACTCCCCCACCCCAGAAATAAGACATGCTCTTATGTTTGGTCTTCAATGTTTGGCTTGCCATGAATAATGAGAGGTTGAGATGACAGCTGTTCATTACAATTACTTCTACTTTACAAGAGCTTAACTCTGCTACTGCCCGGCTGGCCCATTTCTGTTAGCTCTAGCACAGGATGAAAACTACTGCCAAGCTCCTCCTCCTTTGCAACATCTGTCTTCTTATTCCCAGGAATGAGCAAAAACAAAGCTGCACATGGTGCCATTTCAATGCTACAAATAGGTCTAACCCTCAGCAGTGTTCAGCGGTAATCCATAACCATTCACTACTGAATGTGCTGTGTATTTGTCCCTCTATCTGTTTGGATTTAGCAGCTTGCAGGTGAACCAGAAGGTGAGGGAAAGTCATCTGAAAGGCAGATCTGTTGCTGTATAGTATGGGTGCCCAACCTGTGACATGGCAGCTGCCTAAGCAGTGAGGATTGATGCCTCTCTGGCTCAGCTGCAGGGCTGCTCTCTTGCCTGAGCCTCCTCACTGCTGCTGTGCTGTTGGCAGATGTTCAGCTCAGTACAGGTAAAAATCACACCAAGGTAGGAGTCCTCCCTGCCATGGTACTACAGTGCATATTAGAACAGACTTCATCAATATTACATCCACCTAAAAGGTTGGACACCATAGCTATGAGGGGCATGCGCCTTTTTTAAAAGTACTTTTTGGATCCAAATATCAGGGAGCTGAAAATATTGATATTCCCAGCTATCTGGGTTCCAAATACTGGCCAGGTATGTGGATTCAATTTTTCCTAGGATTCCAATATTGTTCAGCTCCATTATTCCCTATTGAAATCTTTCTGGAAGGCTTTTCCCCTGCAAATGGCATCAAACTGCAGCAGAGGTGTCAGTGCCTGTCCATTAAATAATTCCCAAGTTTCAAGTGAATCAGACCAAGAGGTCCCATTCTATGGCCCCTGACCAAGGTGCCCCCAGCTATACTCCATTATTTTCTATAGTAGAAATTCTATACATTCTCCAGGATGAACAGCTAAAGACACAAGAGCAAGCAAAGCAACCACTGGCCAAAAGCCTCTTAAAGCAGGCAGAACTAACAAGCACAGAAAACCAATACAGAACCAGGGAATCCCAGCAGAAATGGAGAAAAATGTGGCAATCCAAGAATTCAACCCAATGTCAAACCAGACAATGTCAAACCAGACAAACCAGAGAATCCTCCAAACATGATAGGCAGGGGTCCCCAACCCCCGGGCCATGGACCGGTACTGCGGAATGAGGCAGAGGCACTGCACCACCCCTTTTGCCCACCTGGGTCCCAAGTGGACAAAAGAGACAGTGCAGCCTCACTCCAAAGCACCACCTCTTTCATTCACCCAGGTCATGGGTGGAAGGGGCAGTGTGGCAGTGACCTTCACCTACCCCTCATTTGAAGACCCCCATGGAAGCAGGGATGGGGTGTGGGGTAGACTGGGGCAACAAAAAGCCCAGCACCCCACCCACACTGGTCTGTGGGAAAATTGTCTTCCACAAAACTGGTCCCTGGTGCCAAAAATGTTGGAGACCACTGATGATAGGAACTATTGCAAGCCCAACAAATGCAAAATTAGAGAATCCAAGCTAATATAAAACCCAAGAATCCAAGGCAATGTGAAAACAGAGAATCCACTGCAAACTACAAACACATCACAAACCAACTCAAGCACAGTGTTGCAAGATCAACAAAACCAATTTCAAACAACAGAATCAATGCCAAACCAATATGGGAAGTTGATATCAAGCCCAGGGAAGACACAGACACAGTAAAATTAAAGGGAGGGGGAACAGTACTGGGACCCTTAAAATGCTGGCTCCCAATATTTAGAGTTACTCCTAAATATTTCTGATTTGTCAGACCCCTTTTCTCAGTATCTTGAATCTATTGTACTTTGGTCACATTATTAGAAGACAAAACTCACTGGAAAACACAGTAATGTTAGGAAAAGTTGAAAGCAGAAGGAAAAGAGGAAAGACCAACGTGAGATGAATTGACTTAGTCAAGGTAGCCATGGCCCTCGGTTTACAAGATCTGAGCAAAGTTGTTAATGGTAGGACATTTTTAGAGGTCATTAATCCATAGGATTGCCATAACTTGAAAGTGATTTGATGGCACTTAACACACCCACACCCACCCACTTTTATGGTATCCCAAACAATTTCTGATACCATCCAGAGACCTGAATGTATCTGAAAAATACCTAAAGGTATTTTTTTTATATTTGGACTGGATATAGCCAAACCCACATCCCTAATGGCTATAATACATTCCTCCCTAGTGAGATTTTTGTTATTGTTGCTTTTTCAATTAAATTGTCCAAATAAGCCACACACTGTCTATTGTAAGGAGAGATTTTGCAGTCAGACATTTTTACAGTTGTGCATTTTAAAATGTTATTTCTGGATATTTTAAAAATAGAACAACATACAGGATGAACATGGCAAAGTTGAGTGACATATGACATTCACTGCCTGAATGTCTGCTTCAGCTACATATATCCTGGCAGGCAAAGCTCTAGCACCATGAATGCCTGTAGGTAAGCCAAAAAATACCCAACCCCCTTATTGCATTGTGAACTGATGCAGCTTCTCTAACATTAATATCTAGAAGTAAAACCCCCTGCCGTTGGTGTACTATGATCAGCTAACAGTTGGCAATATATATAATCCACAACCAGCACTGAACTAATTTCCGATAATAATTAAATCAGTTTCTTGTTCCCTAGAAAATTTGGGACTGCAAATAATGCTGAAATAAATCCTAATTATTATTATTTTTTTAAAAGAAACAGTAGTAAGTCTGGACACAAACATGCTTTTAAAAGATAACATTATTTTATCTTGTTTTCTTGTAATCACCATATGAATCTGGTATTCATTGCATGATTGCTGAATGCTAGACTAAAATTAGGTCAACTAGAAACAAAGACTTAACTATACGCAGAGGATAGATATCTTAATGCTAGCTTGCTGGGAAAGCTCTCTTCTCAGGTGTGTTTTCCCCCTTGCAATTAGCCCCTTGTAATAATCTGTGTTGCCATAAATTGCATCATATCAGAAGTATTCTTAATATCATTGTCATTCATAAATGCATTACTATTTCTTTCATCCCTGAAATGTTTTGGGGCTCAATGTGCAGTGCAGGGTTGTGTTGTATATTCTATATGCTTGTGATACGTGGTATCACCATTTTAATAGCTGAAATAATTATCTCACAATTCTGAAAAACAGTACATTTCTGAGAGCAAATTTGTGCTGCAGCCTTATGCATAGGCATATATCATAGCAAAATAATATACTGAAATAACCACCTTGAGATTTTTAGGAAGTACACAGCCTAGAACTATTCTAAATAAATAAAAGATGTAAACAGATAAAGTAAGCTTCCTGGGGAGACAGCAGCCCAGTGTGCTGAAAGTGTTCTCTTTTTGTTCAACATTAACAGAATAACTATATGAAACTGTGCCAGGTCCTATACTCAAGTCACCATCAGCTGCTCATAAAACCAACACTTTTATGTTGGAATTCCAAAAGTCTATAGTCAACTGCAGCCAAAAACATAATCTCGGTAAGAAAAGCAAATCAGCATCCATCTAACAAACTAGTGTCATTCAAATATACCTGGAACTCCGAGGCAACTCTCTAATTTCTTCAGTGCTAATATTTCCAGTTGGCCAACTCAGTATCAGTGTTTTGCCTGAAAAATAAGCAAAAGTCTTGTGGCATCTTTAAGACTAACAAGTGTTTGTCCTACTGTTAGCTTTTGAAGCGGAATGTAGTTCATGAAATTTATGCTGGGAGGCAGAATTTTGTTAAGAATTTAAGAAGAGCCTTGTCGGATCAGACTACTGGTCCATTCAGGACAGCATCCAATTTCACACAAGAGCCAGTGGATTCCCCTGGGGTGCCAAGGCCTTCCTAACACTGGTGTTGAAACGCTTACTCTCTGTGAATGTGCAGGTTAGTTTTTAAGGTGCCACACAATCTCTTTCCAATTATTCTCAGATGCCCTTCATGACACAAAATAGGTATGGATCCCACAAGATAGCACAAACCTCCCTAGATTCACTCACCACTTGTGAAAATAAAGCAACACAAACAACCCTCCCTCCTAACTCAAGGATTGTTTATACCTGCTTGACCATCACTTGATATCTTATCACTTACAATATATTGATGTCAACTGATTCCATTGACATGTATATTGTTTGAAACAATGCAGCATAAGGTAATGTGAAATGTACCTGTGATGTATGAAGTCTGATGGCTCTCTCAACTGCAGCTCAGCATAGATGTTTCAGTCACTGAGCCAGGTACAGGACATGTAAATTTTGTCACCCAACAGACACCTCAAGAAAAATTATTTTGCCTCTTCTAAGCAAAGAAAGGAAAATAAAATGCGAGAAAACCTCCTGCACATTCTACATTATTTCTCCCTTCTGCCGCCAGAGCATTTCTCTCGCCACATGGCTGCTGGATAAGGAGCAATGATGCTGGTGTACCGCACCAGACAGGACTGTCTGGAGATTAATAGATAGTCTGTTCACTGTTTTGTTCCTAATCTATCAAGCACTCAAAAACATATCCTGTGTATAATTAAAACAAGATTCTCCAATGTGCTTCGAAAGAATAGATTTCTTCCCCGGCCACAGTCCAAATGAATGGGATACCTTTCATGATTAAAAACTTTCTAGATCAAACAGGGACAAACTTCTTCAACAATGAAGTCCATGTTAGAACTGTGTCACAAGCATGAGTACTGTGCTTAATTTGCATATAAAATAAGTATCCTTCACATGTACCTCAGAGAATGAGACACAGCTGGGGAAACATAATGGGATCTATTATTCAGTATTCTTATTCTGAAAACTGTTTAGCTCAGACATGAAAAAAATGAGTTGATGCTTGGTATTGGGTGGGGGAGAAGTGTTCTGATACATAGACAAAGTTCATATCCTTAATGCTTTCAGACATTTGGCATTTATGGCGATTTATGACTATAGTTATGTATAGTGTTCACTGTTCATTGCATGTTTGCATCATTAAAGAGATACTGCAACTGGTATTAGTAGAAAAGAGCAAGAGTCCAGTAGCACCTTAAAGACTAACAAAATTTTTGGCAAGGTATGAGCTTTTGTGAATCACTATCTGAAGGAATGAGCAGTGACTCATGAAAGCTCATACCCTGCCACAAATTTTTATAGTCTCTAAGGTGCTACTGGACCCTTCCTCTTTTCTACTGCTATAGACAAACATGGCTACCCATCTTGGTATTTTGATTGTTCTAAGAATATCCCCATATTTTAGCAATATTAGGATTACTAGGGAAAGCACAGAAAAAAATTCCCAATGATTCTTGTAGTTCATAGACATGAGCCATCTTTTTTTTCCCTGCAGAGAAGGGGCCATAGTTTAGTGGTAGATGACATCTTTTGTCTATAGCAGTCTCAGTTTCAGTCCTGCATGACTGCCTTATATCAAGCCAGACCATCACTCTTTCTAGCTCAGTATTGTCTAGTGTTAACTGGCAATATTCTCTTGGCTCAGGTTTAGAAAAGTCTTTCATTCTTTCCCAACATTCTGTTCTCTGACACCCTTTATCTGGACATGCCAGTGATTGAACTAAGGACTTTCTTCATGGAAAGCATTTGTTCAACTACTGAGGTACAGCCTTTCCCTCTCTGTGTAAAGGATCTCAGGGAGTGGATGTTGAAAAGAACTTCCTTGGCCTGAGAGCCAATACTAGTCAAAACAGACCATATTGAAATAGATGTATCCATGAAGCTGTAGTTAACGGAATGGATCTGGGGGATCCAATCCTTGTGTGACAGGTCTCTTACACAATCATCTTACACAATTATGAAAAATGTGAACCTTGCTTTAAGTGTTGTGGCCCAGACTAGTCTGATCTTATTAGATCTCAGAAACAAAGCAGTGTCAACCCTGATTAATACTTGGATGGGAGACCACCAAGGAAGTCTAGGTTTCTATACAGAGGCAATGGGAAACCATCTCTATTTGTCTCTTGCCTTGTGAAATAACATCATCATAAGTTTGCTGTGACCTAACAGCACTTTCCACCCAACAAAGTTTCCTCAGCCAGTGATAAAAACACTTCTGTCTACATGTAAGGCTCTGGGTTGCAACTGAATCCTGGCAAGTGGAGGGCCTCTATTTAAGTTATGGCATTTATTTATTAACTCCACTTCTACCCCACCTCTGCCCTCAGCAGAATCCCAGTGCTGCTTATATCATTCTCTTCTCCATTTTGGTGTGTTCTTTCATTCTCATGGGGCCAGGAAGTGAGAAGTCTTTTTGCCCTGCTTCCATGGCATCTGATGGGCTGGTCAAATCTGTCTATTTGCCAGGAACAGGACTGGCTGCTAGCTGCAGAGGCACTGGGGACTATTTGCATTGTTTGAGGTCAAGCCAGTCTATTAGGTCATTTGTCACATTGGTTTACTTGCTGCCTTAAAATCCATCATTTGTCAATTGAAACAACCACACCAAGGTACTAGGCAGACCTGGCCTTTTCACCTGTAACCAACCATGCAGTCTGGGAGTCTACAGCTGATTCTTAACAGGCCTATTGCTCCTTGACCAAACATTCCTACTGTTTGAACATTTGTTACCGTTTTATTGCTTCTTCTTGTTTCCGGCGCTTTTCGTTCTTTTCTTTCAAGTATGCCAGGTTTGTTTCGTTCCTCATGCGATCGTTCTCTCGAGCAATGTCAGACGCATTCTGTATCACCAAGCCATCATAGGCCTTCATGCCCATATCTTCAATGTACTGGAGAAAAGTGCCCAAAGTGACCTCCTCCTGATTAGAATTCATCATCTTGTGGAAAACAGTAAACAGAGGCAAACACTTCCTGTGAGATGACAAAGGAGGAAAAAACAAGTCCAGAAAAATAAGTTGTTTTCAGCTTGCTAGTTTTTTTCCCCCAACTCAGTAAGGAAGAGTACATTGAAAATTTCGAAGGGGGACTGAATTTATAGCAAGTGGAGCTCTTTTGTTACCTTTAGCACATTAAATTTTGTAAGATGCTCTTTTAACAGTTTTATAGAAATATCAATGTATGGGACTTGGCTGCTGTCCAGTGATGTGATCCACACATGCACCCAAGTTTATTGGACTATCTTTATTCCAGCAGTTTTCCAAGGTAAATGCATCAACCGCTGAACACTCCCTTGTGTGATAATCCATGTAATAACTGGTGCAGTGTTCTACCAGCAAGGGGTTTAGGGCCAAACTACACTTTTGGGATTTTAACAAGTTGGGTCCAGTTTCTTGAACCCAACTTGGGTTTCCCAGAGCCATGGAGCAGCTGCAGGGAATTACTTTTTTTAAAAAAAATAAAGGAGATCCCATGTGGGTTTGGAATACTACCCCAGGGGGTGAAAAGTCTCCTCCCTGAAGACATTTCCCACATGGAAACTGTTGGAGAGGAGTTATGGCCCCGTTTTCCACTCAGAGCAGAAAAGTAGAGAAATAACTCCCTCCAGCACTGTTCAATGAAAAGGCCTTTCTCCCCCTCCTCACAGCAGTTTCCCAAGACCATTTGGGCTATCCTTTATTTTAAAAAGTCATTCCCTTCTGTTTGACTGAGAGGAACCTGAGTCCAGTCTGAGAAACCCAGACTCAGCTCATTAAAAATCCAGAGATGTGATCTGGCCCTTAAAGGGCTAAGGTGTGCATTAATAGTGTCCAAAGGAACAGAAATGTTTATGAAATTGAAATGGATCATTGATTGGCCCTGACACAGTGAGTGCAGAGTATAGTTGAAAACTATGTTCCTGTATTGTAATGAGAGCTGACAGAATGTGAGCCAATTTTTAAACAGGTATACAAATTGTTTTTAATAGGCCTTGGTATTTCTCCCCAGACTGAAAGTACTTGTAGTTTCCCCCAATGGGATATATTTTACAGGGTTCCCCATAAGGCTAATACTTTTTAAAGGATGGTCTTTGAATCTTACATTCCTATATAATTCAATTAAAGTGAAGTACCTGGATTTAAGTCAATTGGGATTAAATCAACAAACAATCACATCTGTCTCTTTAACTGGGCTGTTTGGTCTCTTGGAACCAGTTTGGGAAAATGAGCTTTGGATGAACATCAGAGAGCCTGATGGTAAATAAATAACATGATGTTGATAGAGGCCAAAAGTAAATACAATGAACATTTTGTAGCTACATGTGTCCCTCAGAGCCACTTTGGTTCTTGAATATCTAAAATGTCATAGTATCCACATCTCTAATAAAATGTATTGTTATAATATGTTGTATTTGTATCACACACGGTATTCACTGTGTTTCCCAGTCATCCTTTCCCAAGTATCCCATAATCCTGGGCTGGTATTACCACCTCCATATTACTGGACAGCTGAAACGGAAGGAATAACAATTTGCTAAAAGCAACATTCATGACAGAGGTGATCTCTGAAGCAGAAATTCCTGGTTCACCACTTCCAGCACAATCCTAAATCAAGTTACAGCCTTTGAAGACAACTGAAGTCATGGCATTAATACTTAGCATCTGCTTAGGCTTGCACTGTCAGCATCTGCTTAGGCTGCACAGCCCTAGCTCCCTCCAATACGCTGGATGAGACAAAGCTGATAATAATTTGATCATCAGTTTTGTAAGGTTTTGTTATGTTATTTTTGTAATTATTATTGGATACATTAGATTTCTTAAAATGTATGTTGGAATAACTTAGTTTAAATCTTTCAATATATGGTCTTGCATCTCTTCTATGGAAGTCCCCAGTTCAGTTAAAAAGAATAGGCAATAGGTGATGTAAAAGACTTTATCTGATACCCAGGGGAGCCAGTCAGATGAGACAGTAATGGTCTTGATAAGACTAAGAGGCCTGGCTCAGTAGAAGGTAACTTTATGTGTTCATGTGCAGAAACTGGAATAAAAAAATAGAACACTGCATGGCTTAATTACACTGTCTCTGCGGTTTGATAATTTGGTGAAGGTCTGACCATTTCTGTATTCACTTAAGGTTATTAGGGATTATTAGTATCTTGCAGTGTAATCCTATGCAGAGCTACACCAGTCTAAAACCTTTGAAAACAAAGGTCTTAGACTGGAGTAACTCTGCATAGGATTGCACTGATACAATCAGCCGATTCAATCATTTGTCAGCAGGGAAGAAATTAAGCTCACTGGAGAATATTTTATTTTGGACATTTGCTGTTCCTGCCAGTTTATTGTGAGGTCAAGCAGTTCAGTTAATATTTTCCCCTATGAGTATTTCTATGACTAACTCCAATACCATTATAACAATTCATGTGCAATTTCTGTAAGCGTGGATAAATAATTGAGTGAGTTTGCAACCCAGCAATGAGGCAATCAAGCTTCTCTGCCTTTTAAAAACCTGCTTTTGATATGATGAACAACTTGTAGAATTCAAATATCACCTAAGGAAAGTGACAATGAATATAAATGAACCTCAACCTAATTCTTAGGCCACAATCCAACTAGGCCCACCCCCAGCTAGAGGGGGGGAAATATGTCCACACATGCAAACAGGTGTTGCATGCAGAGTTCCCTTTAAACTGAGTCAGTTTTTAGCCTCTGACTCACACATTTTTGTCTTAGCTCAAGAAAAATGGCCCCAGAACAAACTAATTTATGCAGTAATTCATGAGTGGAATGGAAATTTTTACTCATAAAACTCCCCAGCTTAGAGGATTGTATATTTTCTGACCTCAACCAGCAATGTCCTCCTCTACATGATGTGGGGTGGAGGGCTGATTTAGTGCCCTTCTCCCACTTGCCCTTCCATCAAACAGATGGCTGGAGTTTTGTGGCCATTAACATATGTTGCTGGCATATACTGAGTCAGGACATTGGTCCATGTTCCTCAGCATTGTCTGCTCTGGATGATAGTAGCTGTCCATGGTCTCCGGCAGAGTAAGACCAGTTCTAACAGCTACTACCTGAGATGTTATGGACTGGCACTGGGGTGTTCACATAAAAAGCAGGTATTCTAGCACTGGACTATGGTTCACATGCTATGATCCCACCAAGGCTATGACCTGCTATTTCACAAGTTTTCAAGTATGTCAGGCTGTTCAGCTCTAGCATGTGTAAGATATTATATTTGCAGATATTCATTTTGCAAGTATTAGTTCTCCACTGAAGTAGATGGGAGGAACCTTTTAGGGGTAGAAGTCTCCTATGCATCAGAGTTCATTCATAAACATACAAAGACCCTCTGAGATTGGACTGCACTTTGTGAAGTGGCTACCATCCTTAGGATTGCCCAGTATGTTTCTCTGAGTGTGTAGATCCCACATATACATGAAAATTGCAATAGGTTGGCAGCAATTTGCAATGTTAGCAGCTCCCTGCAAAATTCCTGTCGATTTTTATAAGTGCAAAAATAGGGGTTACTTTTAAGTTTGTACTTTAAAATAAAAATCTCCCAAATAACAGAGGAAGCCTCATCACACAAAATGCTTGCCTTATGCATATGTTAAACTGCAAGCATTTAGCATTTTGCAATTTTCATGTGCAATTGCACTGATTTTAAATCCACTTCTAAAGGGGAGGGCAGAATTAAAGGTTGAAAATAAGATAGTTTGTTATAATAGAGATCTTTCATATGCAATATGAATGGCACATTTCCAATTGGTTTTAATGGCTACACATCATATCTTTAAGCACTGGTGACTTTCTTCGCAGATGAATGGAAGAATGTAAAGTGGAGAGGTATGTAGTTCATGTGATACAATTTCAACCTTCCAAGAACTGGAGCACACATTCCATTTCTGTCATGTCTCTCATCTCTGCATGTTCACTTGCATATGCATTTCCAAGTACAATCAGAGCAACAAAGCTCAATATCTTAACCATAGATGTTAACCATCATTCCAATATTAGTATTCAAACTCTCCTTTCATATTGTGCTGTGCTGCTTGAATTGTTTACAAGATAGTAAGTGCAAAGAGACTAGGCCACATTCCATTTCCCACAGACTGCTGACCACAGCACTGTTGTTAAAGACCTAATGGCATTTGGTGTATTTATAGTGGGGGGAGGGGGAGCTCCCCTTCAGGAAAGTTTCTGCTTTCCAAGGCTTTCAGGAGATAAATTATTTCTCTGATAGCCATATTGTCTATGATGCTCTCATAATACGTCTGGCTCCTGCCTTGTTAATTTTTAACCTTATTTTTTTAAAGGACATGTCTTCTAATTCCACATTTGTGTCCCCTGGGAATCAAGAATTAGACTTCTGCAATTGGTTGCCTAGTTGTAAATGGAAACTAAGTTGGCCAACTTGAACAAGATACATCTTGAAAGCACTGAAAGTGTAAAAATGACTCCTTCTCAGGGATTAGAATTATCCTGAATAAGAACATAAGAACATAAGAGAAGCCATGTTGGATCAGGCCAGCGGCCCATCAAGTCCAACACTCTGTGTCACACAGTGGCAAAAAATGTTATATACACACATACACTGTGGCTAATAGCCACAGTATTTCTCTGAATACCTCAGAGAAAAAGGTTACCCTACATCTATCAAGGTGTATCTTTCTGGAATTGTTCTCTAGAAGGAAAGGGCTTCAAAATCCCTGTGAATCTGGGATGGCCTGACAAAGGACAGGTCCCTCTTCCTGGCAACTCCTCAATGCCGCTAGAATTTAAAATACTTGTTGGTCATTTACTTGGGAATAAGAAGTTGCTTTTGTTATGGAGCTTTTCACATACGTGATTTGCTCCCAAATATGCAGTTTCCTAGCATACAACTAACATGTTACTTGATGTCTCGTCTACCTCTTCTTATTAAGAGACTACAATTATCCCTGTCCCACTGGAGCAACCTGCATTTGAACTTAGAAGAAAGCATTTTACTTGAGAATGTTTTCCCTGTTCTTAAAGGATTTTTTTGGGAAGGGGGGGTATAATGGAGATCTTTTGACTAAGAAAAGCATATTTAAAATATTATGAAATATTAATGGGGTGACATGTCTGATAAGTAACTAACACAGCTGTTGGGTTTATATCAATTAATATGTCAGAAAAATAGCAAGGAGTCTTTTAATAATTTAGTGTTGCTTTTATAAATGGAAACTCCAGTCACCACATGTTCTTATTATCAGCCATCGTAATGTGTACAAAATAATTCCAAATACGTTATGGTATTATTTGGTTTAGCAGCAGTTTGATTAATGTTTCTAAAACCAGACAAAGTTCCCAGTAAGGAAACCTGGGTTGTAAATCATTCCATTTTCTGTACACATGCTTTCTAATAACATCGTATTACATTACCATGTTTAGATTTTTTTAAAAAAAACTGTACGTACCAAAATTAAAGTCCTCAGAGGACCACTAAGTGCAACAATTAAAGGTGACTTTTGTCTGTAAAAGCCCTTTCCTGCGGGTTATCTCAGTGCAGTCTGAAGGGATATTTCAGCACCATACAAAAAAAAAAAGATTTTGCAGACTGGCTCAGTTTTTTCTTCTCTTAAAGTGCTTGAGATCTTCTTGGCAAAGATGTCCAGATTGTAGAATTCTACATCTCTAGTAGTCAGTAGTGTTTGTTGTATTAAAAAGAGAGATCTTCTCCATATAGGATTAAATAGCCTTTTAAAGTTTGACTTTCAAAAATGTGGCGGGGCAAAGGATTGGAGCAGGCATTTTAAATCCACATGCAGAGAAAGAAGAGCCAAGGTATCAGGGGGGCACCAACAGTACCCTGATTCAAAGTCCAACAGAAAAGAACTGGGAGGATTTTTTTGTATCCACTTCACCACACAGAAGATTACAGCACCAACATATGCGATGATACAAAGGTGGCTAAGGTGCCTCATTGGAGTGGACGCTGTGAAGACCAAAAGAAAGGAAAAGAAGGGATAGAACACATCCTATTCAAATGGCTTCTTGCGGCAGAAAAAGATGCTCTCTGTCTCTCTCATTGCCAACTAAACACTGAAGATCTGAAACAGTCTCCCTCTGTCTCTGTCTCTCTCCCTGTGACTACAGGCAGTCTTTCTCTCTCTCTCTCTCCCTCTCCCTCGATGCTGTTGTTGATTAATCAGGGATTCTCAAACAAAGAGCAAGCCTACCTTCGGCTATAAGCAGTAATCTGGTACTCCTCTTTTTCTGCAATCTTCTTGCATTCAGCAGCCAAACAGCCAGCATTCTAGCACCTTGGACAGTTCCCGCTCGCTTAGGCCCATTGGGGGTGTGTGGAGAGAAAGGAGGCGAAGGAGCAAGTGAAGAAATGACAAGAGACCGGAAAGCGGCAGCCTTCGACTTCAGCTTGCAGTCCCCAGGGGCGCAGCTGCTCATTAAAGCCTCCTATCTAGGCAACAGATTCTCTCTTTTATCTTCGATGCACTGAAGTCTGATTAGCAAAATAATCCAGTTTGCGGGTGGAGGGAGAGATCTGAACAAATACCACGGTATGCCTTATTCAGTCCCTCTAGGTAGGGCAGAATATGAAGCAACTCTCTCCCATTCTTCTTCTCCCACCCGTAGGTTTTTTTTTCCTCCACAGAGAAACGGGCAAGTTAACCTTTAGCCCATGTTACGACTCCAGGAAATGAGCAGCCACTTAGAGGGAACATCTAAGTCTCTGTTTGATACCTCATATTGATGTATCGTTTGCACTCACCCTCACTGTAAAAGCCGTGCGAGGCTCACAATTACTGCTGACGCAGATTGGGCTCTGCTGCTCAGGGAAAGGTGGGAGGAGCTTTTTAACCTCATCAAAACAACCTCCCACCACCTGCTCCCACTGCATGAAAACAGACCTCCCCTGTTTGGCATGAATAACTATCTAATGTGTGATTTGTAAGGGAGGGATGTGTTGACCAGAGCATCAGTCCACAGCAGAAATAGCTGGAGTGCTTCTGTGCAGTTCTATCCCTGGAACTGCAAAGTTCATCTATTTGAAGTAATATTTAGTTTCTGTTTACTAATTCAATGACTAGGAAAGACTGTTAAGTCATCTAATCCAAATACCTGCTGCAAGGAAGTATTTTGCATCTACTACAGAGCTTCTGCAGATCACACTGTGCCATCCACAACACAATGTACCATGAGGAGAGAGTAGGTACATGGCAGGAAATGCCTACAGCTTCAGAGATGCAGGCAAGCAAGGTCATATTTCAGGGAAAGGCAAAAAAGCAGAACAAAACACCTCTAAGCTACAGATTAATTCTGATCCAATCCACAGGGAAATGCCTTACCATTTACTGCTGCTGCTACAACTACACACATTTATATCTCACCCTACTTCCAAGGAGCTGTAGAGGGATGGGCTCCCATTTCATCCTTGCAACAACCTTTGAGAGAGTGTTACTGGCCCAAAGTTACACAGTGAACTATATGAACCCAGGCCAAAGCTAGTGCTCCAATAATTATGCTATTATCACTTTCAACATAAGACAGCGAGATCTCCTGTGAGTTTGGTGTCTCTAGCATGCCAAGGGGCTGTTCTACCATCTCATGAACTGAACCAGTTTGTGAAGTAGCTAAACGCTGGGACAATCTAAGGTTTGCAAACAGGCCACACAGTAAATCATGAACTGAACTGCATTTTCGCAGTTCATGTACATCCCTAGCAGTTTTTTTTAAGCTCCCTAGACTGCAAGGAAGGAATCATTTGTGCAACCCAATTCAGCAATTATAAATATACAGAACTTTTTTCCATGCAATACAGACACAAACCAGCTTACAAAATGCACCAAAGACAATCAATTTTACAAGTATGTGAAATAAATAGATTTTACAATTGCCACTTGCCATTAATAAACCAGTTCATAAGGCAGAGTGGGTGGCAACAGCTCTGCTCTTGATGAAACAGTCTCTCCTCGGGCAGCAGGTCGCCATTTAGCTCCTCCTTGTCTATTTTGACTAGTAACAGCTCACTTGGGGTCTCAGGCAAAGGAAGGTCTCTCCCAATAATTCAATGCAATGCTGGGGATGAAACCTGGGAACTTGAGCATGCCAAGTTTTGGTTCTATCAATAAGTCACATTCCCTTCCCGGTAGGAGGCAGAGTAATCAAATCCCTTAAACTCTATATTATGACAATGTTGCTGCTTCTGATTTCTTTCTTTTGAGAGTGGAGAGATCAGGTGAATAGGATTTTTATGAATATTTGGTAAACTTTATAGGTGCCCTTCACTGAACTGAAACGGAGAAATCTGTAATCACAGCATATATTACAGTCTTGGTAATCTTCAAAAATATAAATTTGGTATTCTGGTAAAGTTTCATGTTGAAAATGGGGTAGATCCAAGCCCATCCTATCGCTCCACTGATTCAGACTTATTCTCTACCTCAGAAGTCTTTCTTCAAGTCTCTCTCTATCAAGATATTTTTACCCTACCTTTACTTTTTGCTCAAGTCACCTTCCAAGTAGTAATTAAAACATTTTCCCTGCAATGGAAGAGCCACAAGTCGCAGGAGGGCCTCTTAGAGTGAAGAGATTCTCTTTGGAGGAAGATTGGATCCACACCAACATTTCCTGATAAAGATCCAACTTTTGAACCTTTGTGCTATTTTTCTGCACTGCAAAAAGTTGCATATTATTGAACATATTGAACAATTATTTCTAAGGATGAGCAAATATCTCATTTAATTTACTTTGATCAACAGTTTTGGCTCTCTGCTTTTGGCTGTTAGACATGGTTTTATATACACAATTTGGTATTTATATGTATAACATTTATATATATATAATGTATGGTGCTGATTTAATGATTAACAATGTTAAAAATGCACATATTTTATGGGGAAATTCAGGACAAAGAAGCACATGGTACAAAAATTAATAATCACAGACTTGATTTGCAAATTTGAAACTAATTTTGGGGTTGAAATGCAATTTCTGAAGGAATGAGATGCAGGTCCTTTGTAAAATTTGAAGGGGGGGTGAAAAGGAGAAGAGTATAAAAGGTAAGGTTGAAATTCTAAGAATGATACCAATTGAATAAAAATGGCACTTACTTCCAAGTGGGTCTGCTTGTAATTGCTCCCTATCTGTCCCCTTTCTAAGTGAAGAATGGTACACTCTTTTTGTCTGGGATAATCCTGTTCCACTGAGCATTCAGGTTCAACAAGAACATATGTAGGACATTGAAGGAGGAAGGGGAAAGGAAACCCACCTAGCCAGCAAGATCAGCCAAATCAACCCTGGCAATCAATAATGTGACAGGTGTCACAGCTATATTTCCCTCACATCTGTGAGGCTCTGGTACAGCCACCTGCCCACACAGTCTTGGCAATAGCAGCAATCACACCACCTTGCTTATCTTTTTAAAAAATCTATTTAAAGGACACCATAGTGGGGCATTATTTTATATCCTCCCTCTTATCTGGCTTCAAGCATTATCATGCATTCAAGTCTCATTGGCTATGGCATCACCAGGAAAATAAAATTAGAGTGAGGGCAAGGAGTCATGTTTCCTGTCTTCACTTTGGTATTCTGTGAATACAAAACAGTAAAGTATAGCACCCAGAAATAAAGAAGAGCTGGTGGTAATTGAGCTACACACTTTACTCCAGTTTGTGACTTTTAGTCCATCACCAAATGCCCCCTCCAATTCTGTAGCCTATGAACAGGGTGGTAAAGCAAAGGAGAGACATATCGGATAGCTGAGAGCCAGTTTGGTGTAGTGATTAAGAGAAGCAGACTGTAATCTGGAGAATTAGGTTTGATTCCCTACTCCTTCAAACGCAGCCAGCTGGGTGACCTTGAGCAAGCCACAGTTCACTCAGAGCTCTCTCAGCCCCACCTACCTTACAGGGTGTTTGCTGTGAAGAGAGGAAGGGAAAGAGATTGTAAGCCATTCTGAGACTCTGAGTGAAGGGGTGGGATATAAATCCAACTCCTACTCTTCCTTCTTCTTCTTCTTCTTCTTCTTCTTCTTCTTCATTTACTCCTCCTCCTCCTCTGAGGAAGTATATGAAAGCTATGGGTTATAATAGGTATCACTGCATTTAATTTTATTTAACAAGATTTTTACCCTGCCTTTCTGCTTTCAGGGGACCACCAAGGCAGATAAATTAAAATGTACACTAAAATGTCATCTTAAAAGCCATTAAAACCAATACAAAAATACATCATTACAACAATGTAATGGATGGTTGGATCCTCTGATTCAACTTAAAAGGTCATCTTATAGTAGCAGTAGAATCTCCAATATGACCTCAGTCAACAAAAAACAAGCTTCCTTGTTGCTAATTTTTAGATACATTGAAATGTTGACACAAATCATACTTAGATTTTTATAAGCAGTCCAGCTAGCCAGTGCCTGAATGTATTGTTTTTATTGTGCTATTCACATCATTCTCCCATTCTATTCAGAACTCCGATCATGCTAAGCAAATTACATAGCTCAGTGAAAACCCTAATGATAGCACCATTGAGCAGCAGACAACAGTGCAGGATGCTCTGGAATGATAGGAGGAAACATGAACAATAATAGTGGGGAAAATATTTACATTCTGGAATCAGACTGAAAGAAGCTACTATCATCTGAACATGGTACCTCTTCTGGTATTTGGTTTTAAATATTTCTGTTTCCTCCTAGATATTTCAATCTATTTCCCTTTCTTTTTTTTCTAGAGCAGCTTATTACAATACTGTGACTGAAACAGTATTACTATAGATTGTATTATGTGCTTACAATTGCATTCTGCTAAATACAATTAGAATAGACCCAAAGCTTTTGGAAGGGTAGTAGATTCAGTCCTTCAAACCCATTCACATTACCAGTTAATTTATAATGTAGTTGGCAATATTAGTTTGAATTCTGAGTGGGCAAAGAGTAAATGCTGACAAAAACCAACCTTTTACTGATGATAAAAAATGCTCTGTTTACACAGTCTGCAGGGTCATAGAGCTTGAGCATGGCTAAAGGCGTGATCCTCTTGGCCTTGGTTCTCAGGTCACTCCAGTGGACCTCAGCACTTCAAGGAAGGGGATATTTGTTTTTCTGATGGCATTTTGTATATTCAGGTTGTTGAAACTGGTATTTTGTAAGCTGGGCTCCCATTGAGAAGAAGCTAGATAAAAGTATCCCAAATAAATAAATAAATTTGACTGATGCAATGATAACAGAGAAGAAGGTCTGTCAATTGTATCTGAGAGCTCAATATTCCTGTCCCACCAAAAAAGCACTCAAAATCCCACAAACCCTCCAAAGTAGTAGGATCCATTTGTCTCATGGGATAGACCATCCTCATGGGTCCCCCAGTCTTTGGGGAAGAGGGTTCACAACCAACTTTATCCAACAGATAATGTTCTGACAAGCCCCCTTTATCAAATAACCAGATACCTATTGAATATATTTTAAAAGTAAATCCTTTCCTGCTTTGTTTAAAAATTGCTTTTTTAAACCAAAGTAGGATGAATCTAAATAGTGTCCATAAAGCTATAAGTAGGAACAATTACTTTTTATAGTGAACTAAGTCCAAGTCTGATTCTATCAACTTTGCATATGAATTCTGTACCTACCAGCTGGCTCCTTATTTGTCTTGGTCAGACTTTGCCACATTGATCCATCATACAATGGTCACCTCCAAACTGAACTACTGCAAATTGCTCTATCCAGAGCAGGGGTGGAGGGTTGTAGCAGGAACTCCATTGCATATTAGGTCAGACACCCCTGAGTAGCCAATCCTCCAAGAGCTTACAGGGCTCTTAGTACAGGAAGCTTAGTACTGTAAGCTCCTGTAAAAGGACTGGCTACATCAGGGGTTTGTGGCCTAATATGCAAAGGAGTTTCTGCTACAAAAAAAGCCCTGCAGAGATTGCAGGTGGTCCAGAATGCAGTTGTCAGGCTGCTGTCTGCAACATCACAGCCAGTTCATACTATTTAAATTCTGTGGCAGCTGCATTGGCTACCAATTAGTCTCCAGATCCAATTCAAGAAGTTTGTGTTAACCCTTAAAGTCCATAATGGTCTGGGACTCTCATATCTACAGGACCACTTTTCCTGTCACAACTCTCTTTGGTCATCCTCTTGGGGCCTCTTGCAGGTACTTGGCCCTAGGATGACTTGATTAATTATCACCAGAGGAAGGGCCTTCTCCGTTGTGGCCCCTGCCCTCATGGCCTGCTAGACTTTTATTTATTTATTTATTTGAGATTTATATCCCGCCCTTCCCACGAATGGCTCAGGGCAGCTTCCAACAATTAATCAAACATAAAATTTAAACAATTTCAAGTATAAAACAATTAAATATTTAAACAGTTAAAACTTTAAAACAGAATATTTCCCCAGGGCATGAAAGGCTGAATTGTTCAGTTTGGCCTTTAAAGGGTAACCTTCAATGTTTTGGCTGTATTTATTAGTAGTATGGTGATAGCCACACATTTCAATAGTTTAATATTTTGATGTGAATATTTTATATTTGTTTTTGTTTACCTTATTGGTTTTAATATTGTAAATTGCTGTGAGACCCTTTGGGTGAGTGGTGACTAAACATCTAATAAATAAAATCTATAAATAAAGCTTTACATCTATTATTGAATGTCCAAAGATATCAAAATATTTCCATATCGATTTCCAAGTGTTTCCAGTTGTTGATGCATGTTTCCCTTTTTCCTCAGTGATGTCCACTTTGGCCTACAGAAATGGCAGAAGGGCATTGCTGGCATGTGATTGCATATATCACATCAGGCAGAGTATGTAGAAATGAATAAGCCCTCGATGGCATGGCTGATTTTATTGTGTCTGTGGTTGAGTCACTAGAGTGGATATGGAAACAGAACTGGAACCAGACTCAGAGCAGCCAGAGCTGTCCCCTCAGTTGTATTTCCATTGCTGTCAGCAACTAGTCGTTTGCCTGTAAGAAAGCACTGTCCACCCTCACTTAGGCTTGTGAGAGGGAAGAATTTTCCCCACTCGTGATACACTGGAGAGGTTTTAGTTGTGAGTTATGGTATTCAGCTAATAATTAATTATCATATGGCAGTGTGTGTAGTATAGCCAGGAGATCCTAAGATTGTATGACACCCAGAAGTTCTAGCTCTTTTAGCATTATGCACCACTAGGTGGCAAGCTAGACTTGTTTATTTTTAAGGGAGGAGACATTTCAGAGGTGGTTTGCTATTACCCACATCTGCATCACAGCCCTGATATTCCTTGGAGGTCTCCCATCCAAATACTAGCCAGGCTGACCCTGCTTAGCTTCTGTGATCTGATGAGATTGGGTTAGCCTGGGTTATCCAAGTCAGCTGCTTTACTTGCTTACCCTGTAATGTAGAAAGTGCTTCATGGCTATTTCTCTAGCCCTTAAATCTGCAGCTTTATTTCTCTAGGTGGGCACTGTAGTTTTAGAATGATTGGAGTAAATCCTGCAGGTGTTCTTCCCTTTCTGAAGCACTGGTGCATATGCAGTTACATCTCAGGGCTTGGCTGTACACAGTGGATTGTGTGAGTCAGCAGTCATTTTGTAGAAAAATAGGTGGTGGAGCTCATCCAGGGATTGTTATGCAGCTGCAATACTATTCAATGGACAAGGAGGTGGAACTCTTGGAAGGAGGTGGCAGAACTCTCAGGAGGAGGTGGAACTCTCAGAAAGGTTCAGGAGCTAAGCTCCTGTGAGCTCACACTGAATCTGAGGCCTGGTGTGAGTCATGTAAGCACAGCCAAGGGCTCTCTTTTAAACTGGCAAGCTTGCAAAAAAATCACTCAAGGCCATTATTGAACAAAGTAGCCAAGAGAAAAACCATAAGACTCATATAATGAATAAAACTGATCGATGCTAACTTGTGGTCAAGTCTCATGATGTCATCATGACCACAACTTGTCATGAAACCAATCAAGTTGAATTAGAGAAATCCAGTAAAAGCTTCCAAAACAGCTGGACATGGAATGTTCAGAGGGTTCTAAAATGCAAACATCTGAAATGCTGTTTTTGCTTCTGATCTACTCTCATTCATCGAGACTAACTGTTGTGCAAGTGGCAAGCTGAGTCGCACAAATGACTGCTGATTGTTATAAAGCTGTCTCCACACCATAAGCTCAATCCACAGCACAGTTCAGGTGAAGCACTTGGAAGTTTAACAGATAATCACTTGCTAATTAATGTGCAATAAGGGCTGATGCAAACAGGCAGCAATCTCTTTAAGGCAACTGTGGAAAGCAGCCTTTATGTGGTTACCGTTAAAGCAGACAAACCTGCTTATGTATGCTGGCCTTAAAATATGAAGAGCTAGACTCTAGTGCAGATTTCAGTTTGGGTAATATTGATGCTTCTGAGGTCAGCCCTTAGCCCCTTGCCCTTTCAGGACTGGGTTTTTTACCCTGGATAAAGCAGCCTTCAATTTGAATCTGAGAGTCACTTCTTCAGCTGTTTTTGAAGCAGACCTGGGTATTGTATTGATTTCTGTGCTGTCTTATCTCCCAAATAGGATCCTCAAGGTGTTGAACATCAAATATTAAAATATTTCAACATTAAAAATATTGAAAATAAAGTATATATTCATTTAGAACATATAAACAACTATAACACCAAAGAGCAGGAAAGAGGTCAGTTTCAATTATTGGTCCAAACAGATTGAAAAAGTCTTCACCTGCTAGCAAAGATAACAACAGGGAAACAAATGTCCTTGGGGAGGGAGTCTCAAAGTTTTGGTTGCCCCCTGTTTAGCCTCAGATGACAGCGGTACCTCCAAAGATGACCCAAGTGGACAGGTAGGGTCATTTGGGAGAAGGTGGTCCTTAAGACATGTTTGTCCCAAATGTTATAGGGCTTTCAAGGTCAATATTAGAAATTTGAATTGGGTCCAGCAACAAATTAGCAGCCAGTGCATATGGAAAAGATGCCCCGTTCTTTATATATCTGTGACTGAAGGAGATAGAGTCTAACTTTTTAAAACTGAAAGCTGGGAATCTAGAGAACCTGGTATACATATTAATATACTGTGATATCACTACAATTGTATTCAATTGCCAACTACAAAAAGCCCTGGTGTCAGGGGAGAAAATGGCTGTTGTGATATCCAAGTCTTGCAGGATCCCAGGAGCGCCCCCCCCCCCCCCCCCGGCCATCCTGCTATTATCTGGCTGTGTGCCAAGCTCCACTGCCTCCAATGCCAGCAAGAAGGAGAAGACTCTAGTAAGGACAGTGTGGGCATGGTAAGTCTGGGGCTGACTTCCTCTTTTCTCCTACCTCCATCCCCTATCTTGTTGCCTCAAGGGAGAGGGGTGAGAATAGCAATAAAAAAATGGTTGCAAATTTTCAGGCTTTGTGGGGAAGTACCCAAGAAAAAAAATCCCAAACTGGTAATAATATTTCAGAAAATTTTGGTTAATGAAAAAAAGTATATCACCCAAAATTCAGATCCAAAGTTAATTACAGATTTTTTTTTTTAATGTGCACATCCCTAAGACCATGAGACAATTGCAGACAGGAAAATATTTGTCCTCTGGAACTGGTACTTACTGGGCCCCTGAAGGAAAAATGCCATTTCTTCCCATTTGTACTTATGTCAACCTCAAAATAAATGTGGAGGTTACCACATGCAATATCTCTTCATCCACTTTCTCATACTGAAATATACACAGAAATAACAGCATTCAAGCATTTTCCCACATTCTTTTCCCAGTGTTATCCTTATAATAATGTGGTTTGCATGAGCTGATTGTGTGGAGAACAGTTCCTGGGCCTTTAGAAATTAAAGTTCATAGGGAGGGTAGATAGTCCTGTCTCTAATACATAGGCACATAAGCATATGTACATGGATATTAAGACAATGTGTAGTGTACAACATACCATTTTTATTCTGGGGAGGTTTGTTTGGGATGTTTGATAAGTGTTTATAGGAAACTTATGACTTTTTCTTCCTTGTTGACTCTGAGAACAAGTATTTTATTGGCTCTCAAAACAGTACAAAAGTGAATAAAGATAGAAACATACCACAGGGCCTTTTGACCAGTTGTTCTTCCTACTGTGAGTGGTTCCTATTTTAATCTGTGAAATGTTAGATGGTAGGGCTCCCAGTCTATGAACTCTCCCAAAGTCTGTTCCCTGTTACTTCTTTTACGTGCCTTTTAAAATCCTAAATGGTACTCCGTATAAAACTTGAGGTTTTTATTGCTCCTTTCTGGACATTTTACTACAAATGGTGCTGCTGGATTCACCATATGATGTAGAAACATTAACCTGTATTTACCATTTTAATTTTTCAGGAAATGTCATTGGGCTTTTCCCCCTTTAAAGTAGATTAGATTAAAAGATTCTGGCAGCTTCCCAAGCTTTTTAATTACTGAATGGTATTTTCAAAATGAAAATGTTCTGCTTTAACTAAGTGCTTCTAGAGCCTGTCAACTCCAGGCTTTAATCTACTGAAGTTTGTAAAAGCTACAATTCTGCATTAAGTGCTAAATCTGAATCCATAAGTAATAATATTACCACATGGGGATAAATGCTGCCTTTTAACTAAGGTGACACCTGTAATTCTTTTTACCATGTTTGCTTGAAAGTAAGTTCTATTTTATGTCCATGCATATATAGAGAGCAACCCTTTGCATGTGTTTGTCGTTAGTCCCACTATGAGCACATATAGGATTGCCTTCAGCAAAACAATAAGAGCTAAACACCTGCCCATATGGCCACTTGCACAATTCAGTGCTAAGTCAAAGTGTAGCAAGCAGTGCAGAAAAACAGGGGGGGGGGGGCGTTAACAAAAAAACAAGTTCATGTTTCTAAACAAAGGAAACTCAGTTATAGTAACCTAGTTGCTGTAGAATCTTGCACATGTGCAAGCTATTGTCTGGTGTGTGAGGCCTTTGTGAATGATCATGTTATTCAAACAAGGAGAAGGAAAATACCACATGACCCTGTCAAAATATCTACTATCAATACTCCATTTGTTTAATTTATCATAAGATCACAACATTTAAGTAAGTATCACCATATGTCTCTTTCTAGATTTTCTGTTTGGAGCTAGGGACTCAGAGTTGAGGACCAGTTCCAATTTCATGTTGCTAAAATTCAAGAAGATATATCAGAAACAATCTTTTCAGACTGGGTGAGGAGGGCATCTTCTCTGACTACATTTTGGAAGACAGGTAAGACATTCTTATTCCAGAGAACATTTGGTGGGGGGTAAATTGTTTCAGCAGAGTTTGCTGTGCTTGTTCTAAACCTAGTTGTTGTTGTTTTATTTCTGAGTTTTTGTTTTTAATCCTATGTTTTTTAAATCTTGACCACTGTTACATTCATAATTTGTGTATTTTGTGTTTTAATCCTGTTAATTTGCATTGTTACATCTTTGGGTCCTTGTACTTTGGTTGCATCAGTGTTAGCTACCTTGAGTCTGAGGAGAAAAAGTTAGATTTAAATGCGTTCTCAGTATCATCAGTGCTCTCTTGTATGTTGGCTATCAAATTTTCAAATCATACACCCTAACATGAAGATAGTATCCCATTTCTAAAACACTCTCCATTCAAGCCAAAGTAATCATAATTAACCTGATTCATCATACTTAACTCAGTTTTAGTACAGCAAGTTGAAATCCATGTACTTCAAGTCAATTCATTGTAGATAAGGCTAGATTTTGGGTATAGATTACAACAAGAACTCATTTGCATATTAGGTCACACCCCCTGATGCCAAGCCAGCTGGAACTGCATTCCTGTGTGTTCCTGCTCAAAAAAAAAAAAGCCCTGGATGTAGTACCTCTCAGACTAAGAGTACTGTGAAAAATTCTGATACTCCTAAGGTCTAAATGAAGAATTACCGGTACAAATCTATAATATGCATACATACATACATATATATACATACATACATATATACACTCAGTAATATAAGGATCTTGAGATGGCTTCCAGGAGTGATGGGATTAAGGATCCTCTCCGAATTTTCTGAAATGGATAAAAGGATGAAGAGGAAAAGATGAGGGGAACAGTAATTCTGTCCTTCCTCCCTCCCTCTCTCCCTTCATTCCTTCCTTCCTTCCAAAACATGGAACCATAAACTAGAGGTGGAAGAGAATTATAGCATTTGGATGACATGAATTGCATCAATATTGTCATTATGTGTTCTTTCAGAGAGTGGCTGCAGTCCAAAGAGCTAAATTTATTGAGAGAAGTGGCATTTTGTGAAAAAAATCAGTAGCTCAATAGCTCACTGATTCATTTGTTAAGAAATAAAGTTTTGATTGCATACAATATAAAACAAAATCATATATAGGCAATGGAACAAATCTCTTTCTTAAAGCATTCCTGTTAAAACCCAAAAGAAATGGGGTTTTAAAGAGATTTATTGCTTACAAAATAACAGAGGACCAAACAGGAGGGGGAAAATGCTATTTCCCTTGTTACTATTTAGATAAGGTTATAACGACATCAGCTACCTTCTTGAGTAAGCCTCATTAATAGTATAATTTTCCACTTGTTTTCTCTAGGACATGTTATGATCCTTTGAATCTTCTTAAGTTAATAGCCATTCCTAGCAATGAATGTACTGAAATTGCCACCACTAGAGAAGAAAAGAATGCAAATGTAGTGTACCAATTAACCTCCTTACAATTAAAAAACATCTCTAACTATTAGCATACCCATTAATGATATTCTAGTTAATGGTATGTCAACATTTCTATTAGACCTTTCCCCTCCCCCTGCACCCATTCAAAAATCTCTGCTAATAACCTTGGAAATATATCACTGTGGATTTACAAGACACTTCATACATGCTTTGAGTGATTTAAATTTAGGTTCATACTATTACAACCCATTGCTTTCAATTCTGAACATACTGAGTCATTTGCAGAATAGATGTGTCTCTTAATTGTATGTATGCAAAATATAATGGAATTGAAATGGGTGCCTTAAACTATGATTAATTATTACATTTTGACTCCACCCTTGCTCTAAGGACCTTGTGGTGTTCCTCTCAGTTTTTATCCTCAAAGAACCCTGGGGCATAAGTTTGTGAGGGAAACAGTGGGTGCATTCACACACACTAAATAACATGCTTTGCACTGGATTTTTACTGTGTAAGAATAGCAAAATCCACTTGCAAACAGACACCGTGTGAAAGCACTCAGTGATTGTTCCAAGGTCTCCCACTGAGCTTCATGGTACAGCAGGCATTTGAACCTGGCTCTCCCCAGTCCAAAGGCCAAACTAGATGGAATGTGGTGTACCTGTTAGGGAGTTGCAGTAGAATCTGCACTACATTCCCATTCCAGCATGAAATTTGTTGGATGACCTTGTGCCAACATTCTTGTTGTTAGGATAAAAGAGAGGAGGGAAAACTGTACATGACTCGTGGAGGAAGGGTGGCATAAAAATGTACTAAATAAACAAACAGGAGATCCATGATCAAGCTCACATAGGGTTTTGGGGGAGGGGCAGGTGGATTGCTTCAGGACTGCAGTTATGTGCGTGTTTTAAATTCATCAGAGAAGCATAGCTGAGGGAGGAAGTTTTAAACCTTTCCTCCTGAACTATTTCCTTGATCTAGATTGGACATCCTAAAGGTGCTTAGCCCTATAGCGGAACAAAACCAGGCTAACAAAAGCAATAGAGATGTCTCTTTAATAACTTTGTGATAAACTGGAGCAGTCAGCACAGAGGGAAAAAAAATGTCAGCCTAGCTACAACAAGCCACAAACATATCCACATATCATAATTAGCAGCTTCTACATGGCTGCTTGCTTTGAACTTACTTTAACTGTGATCCCAGTTCTCAACAACCTATCCATCACTGCAAAACACTACCTTGATGCAGCACCCTCTGGTAGCTCAGCTATATTTTTCATACATCAAGCAACAGGCTGATATAAAGAGAGAGATTTATATCTGACAACATAATCCTTTATTCGGAGATCTGGGACAGTAGGTTATGTTTTATGCTACTGGCCATAATGCCTAAACTCTCTGGGGTGAAATAAGGACAAGGTCTCATCCACAATACCATGTAATCCCCTGACTTCTTTACATTTAAGCTATGCTTTTGACAAGTGATCTATATAAATAAAATCAGAGAAATCACTGAAGTCCCTGCTTTAGGCCCTCCTACCTTCAGAAGTCAAGAAAGTTTCTATCAAAGACAGGGTCTTTTCAGTCTTTGCAGTTAACTACAGATTGCAGAGGAGCCTCATGGCACAGAGTGGTAAAACTGCAGTATTGCAATCTGAACTCTTTGCTCACGACCTGAGTTCGATCCCGGCGGAAGATGGGTTCAGGTAGCTGGCTCCAGGTTGACTCAGCTTTCCATCCTTCTGAGGTCGGTAAAATGAGTATCCAGCTTGCTGGGGGGAAGCGTAGATGACTGGGGAAGGCAATGGCAAACCACCCCGTAAAAAGTCTGCCGTGAAAACATCATGATGCAATGTCACTCAAGTCGAAAACGTCTGGTGCTTGTACAGAGGACTACCTATACCTTTACCTTTTTACAGATTCCAGGTGCCCAACTATGGTGGGCGAACTCCTACTGGTAACACACACTTCTTGATGCTACTCCTTTGTGTGGGGGAAAATAATTTTTTAAAATCACTGTTGTCGCACACAATGTGATTTTACTTGTGGGAAAAACCCAAAATGACTTTAATCCATTCTAGGAATCATTGGAAATTCTACCATACTGTTTCCAGTGATTTCTAGAGAAATATAGGATCACTTCTAGTTTTCTCCAAAAGTGATTTCATGTTGTGTGCAATGTTGAAACCCCATCTCCATGCCCCCCTACTTCCTGCTATGTGCCAGCTGTTGACTGGCAACCTTACACTCATCTAGACTACCATGGCTTTTTTTTAGCAGGAATACACAGGAATGCAGTTCCGGCTGGCTTGGTGTCATGGGATGTGGCCTAATATGCAAATGAGTTCCGGCTGGCTTGGTGTCATGGGATGTGGCCTAATATGCAAATGAGTTCCTGCTGGACTTTTTCTACACAAAAAGCCCTGTATATAACTCCTCACCAAAATTTGTTCACCATTGTAGCCAATTACATGCTACTTGATTTCACCAAGCCATTGGTCCTTAAGTATGTGTGTGGTAGTGGGGAGTTATCTTTATCCTGGTGTTGTGGTTCTTATTACTTTTACTACCCCCTTCTGCTGCTTATTTTTATCACTGTTTAATAATATTTATATTTATTTATGTAAAAGCAGGGCCCCCAAGGAACTAGTGGGAAGGAGGCATCCCATCTTTCCTCCCTTTGCTTCCTTCCCCCTCCCTGTTCTTTGTCTCTCTCTCTTTCTTCCTTCCCAACCCTTTTCTGCCAATCTTTTCCCCCTTTCTCCCCCAAGACTTCTGTCAATCTCCCCCTTTCTCACCTCACTTCACCACAATGCAGTGTCTTCTTGGGGCTGCTCTGAGACTGGGCCCCAGCTAGAACCTCCAGTGACATTCTTCGCTTTGGCAAGAGTTCAGGAGAACCACACTGGACATGCTGGTGACAGCAAGGTCTCTGGGATCTATACTGGCTGCAGTGGAGATGGGGCGAGGCTGCCTGAAGCCCAGCAATGGAAGCCTTGCTATCTGGAACTGGGCTGACAGTGGCAATGGGGGTCCTGAGTCTGGCACCATGCCCAGACAGTCATTGCTACTCTTGCTCCTCTTTCAAGAGGCAGGCCAATAGAGAATCATTTATCCCCCCCCCCCCATCACTTGCCAGTTGGATTCATTGCCTTGGCAGCAGCAACTCACCCAGTCCCCTGACAACCTGGCAGTTCTCTGCTTGCCCAACAGCTTCACTGCCTTAGTGCTAAAGCAACTTACCCAGCCCCATTAGACCTTGAGGCCTCAGTGGTGGTGGAAGCACACACATACACACAAATCTTTAATGGCATCTGCCTTTCAGCCACAGGCACATTTAAGGCTGTGTACACAAAGTTAATGCATATCCTACATTCAAATGGTCAAGCATGGCCCAATTTGCAGATATCTAAAATGTAGGATCAGTGTCACATTGCCAAAAAAAAGACTTTCCTGAAAACTTGGGATAATCCAGCAATTGAGATAAATCAGCAATTGATCTAAAAGGCCCCCAGTTCAAGAAATATAATCTTCATCCAGTGCCATATCTTTATAATAAATACATTTAGTTTCTCACACAAAATCTCAGTAGTGTCCAATGGAACTGACTGTGGCAGTGCATCAAAACATTACCTCTCCAATTTGGCATATAATCGAACCATAGAGGACAGTGTACTCTGCCTCATCTTTTGCAGCTCCAGGTTTTTGTACTTTTGGCTTGTATGACTCATTGGAGCCTGGAGATTCTTCAAAATGATGAGTGGAAAATGGATTCTCATTAGCCCAGGTTAATCCGTTTAGATCCAAGAGATAATATTCTTCAGCTCATTGGGAAGCCAGTCTTGCCCAGTTTGCCCAGGCATTATCCCATGTGCGGAAATATCCATAGTCCCTGAATTCCTACTGTTGTTGTTAAATAATCTGTGTTCTTCAATGGATTTGGACCTAGTATATTTGAGTTCAGGAATCCTAGCACAATCAACACAGCCACATGGCTAAATCATTATCTCTTATTCATTTCCTTACCTGATGCACACTTATCTAAGAGTAACCCCACTGAACTGAATGGAATTTACTTAAAATGAAATGCAATGATTACCTGAACATATTATGTTGTGCTGCTGAGCCTATATTCTGAAACCTCTGCACCTTTTTTTGCTGCATCCACAAATCACTGGACATTTCTCTATTATAGTGCCATAGTAATAATTTACAAGTGGATTTTTCTGTGTGGATAAGATAATCCATGGGGTGAATGATTGCTAATGTGTGGGTGTTGCCTATATCTGTTCTGCCTCTCTTAATGGCATCTGATGAGAAAGATGTCATGGCAAGTCTATGAAACTCTTGAAAATAAGTATCTGCCTGTTCCTTGGCATTCCATAACATCAGAGGCTCTGATGCAGGTTGTGGAATGGCTCCCTTCAGCAGCCATTAGCTCAGATGCTACAGAAGGTCTTGTCACCAGATGTTTAGAGGCAGTGGCAGAAAATCATTGATGCTGAATTCTACAATTCATGGAAATTCAAGACTGGAATATAATACTACTTATATGGGAAAGGAATAATGGAGTCCCAGGATCATTATGAAGCAAAGGAGATGTAAGTGGTAGGGAACTTTAGATATGCAGGATGGGTATACATTAACAACAACTTACAACCAAAGACAATTTCTGGTATCTGACTGAAGGAATTTTTTTATTTATTAATTAAAATACATATAATATGTTTATCTCCTCTTCTTTTCCTTTCATCAGCCAGGAAAGTAGCACAAGGTGGCCTACTGAAGAAAATATCCATAGGACAGATACTACAAAACAAGAAAATATAACACTTAAAACAACAACAATCTTTCCAGAAACATCATCAGTTTTGACCGTATACACAAGCTACCAAATACAAATCACTAAATACCTACAAACCCTAACCCAGATAGCCCAGGTGAGCCCTTTCTCATCAGATCTTGGAAGCTAAGCAGGGTCAGATTGGGAAAATATTTGGATAGGAGACTTCCAAGGAATACCAGGGTCATGGCATGGAGACAGCAATGGCAAACCACATCTGAACAGGTCTTGCCTTGAAAACCCATAGAGTTGCTATAAGTCTGCTGTGATTTGGCACTCCTCACAACCAAATACCTCCAAATGCCCTCCTAAATGCCACAGGTTTACCCAGTGTTCAAAAAAACTGACAGAGTGGTTACTGTCCATGAGTCCTCAGGAGAGCCTCCTGCAAGGCTAGGGCCATGGTCAAAAATGTCTGCTACAGAGATGAGGCAGATCTAATCACTTTTAAGGAACAGAGCAGGGCAGACTATTATTCAATGACAAAAGCTACAAAGCCAATCTTGTGATTCTGGAGGAAGGAATACTGACTTTTGGATGGCTGGAACTTGTAACATTTCAAATATGAATAACCTACTTATAGCATGTGCACACCCTCCCCCCCCAAAAAAAAACAACAACAAACCAATACTCTGGTTATTCTTTCTTCTATACCTGCCTTCAAGCAGCAGCTGCAGATATTTCCTTATCTGGGCTCCACAACAGGTTCTTTTTAAGCTTTGTGCAGATAATGTGCAATGCAAGGTAAAATGACTACAACATATCTGAAGAAATAATTTATGTGTGGTGAAGACAGATTAAAAATATAGGCACTTTAGTGCAAGACCTCATAAAGCAAAGATGTTTTGAATTTCCTGAATGGATTTTTGGCTGTGGACCAAGACTAGAATGCTACGTAGATTAACTTTGCTACACATGTTGTATTTCTACAGAATTCCCAATTCTTGTCAGAGGCTTAATTTTGGTGGCAGGCTGGTAAGTAGGATTTAGGCTTTAGGTCATATTGCAACAAACACAGTAAAATCATAGAGAAAAGAGTCAGGACAATAGTGAATTGGTCACATATTTTTAAAAAAATGTGATTCAAAGGTGCAACATAATTTTTAAGGAATTTTAAATTTCTCATCACAATTGCTTCATCAGCTAGGAAATTAGCATAAATAGCTCGAAAGCTGTTTAAGAAGCAGATGTACTTCAGAGATTGTTGCAAAAAGGGATGGAAGTTGTTTTCTGCTTACAAATTAACATCCTGAATGGGCTTTATTTGCTTCCACCTTCCTGATTGGCTAGGCGCATTTGTGACTGATGCAGGAAATATTATCCTCACTCTAAATTTGTTTTCTTTACACTTCAGTGGCTACAGCCAATAGTTAAATCTGATTGGTTATGTAGCATTATAAAACTATCATATTCACTACATGATCCTTGATTGGTTGGGATCATTCTTATTTAAGATCACTCCAGACATTTTGGAGCCATAACAGTGGCAGATAATTCAATGAAAAACAAAGTTGTACTGCCTCAGGAACATAAAATGTTATAGCTGTGGTACTACAGATCCAAGATATTCTGTGAAACATAGCTCTCTAGACCCTAGGGCTTGTGGGCCCATTCCATTGGAGAAAAGAATGCAATGGGACTGGAAGTAAGGAAGAGTTGGCAAGGGATATTAACTGCAACTTGAAGTAATAAGAAAAGGTCTGTGCATGACCTGGCATCGAGATGAGGCATTTCAAACTGGAAGAATTTACATTCCAAATCTCAATAAATTCAACTTTTACCCCCATAAATAGTCTTATTCAACTATTGATTTAGAAAGGACTAGATGATGGGATTGGTTTATCATCACTTCAAAAGAAAAAGTTGGAGGACCTTTAGAGACATCAGTAATACAGATGAATACTGTAGAGTCAGGTATTGAATTCTACACCTTTGTTAGCAAATTTATAAATGTCTAGACAGCTCAACAGCAAGGAATTGATTGAGTTTATGCTTCATATACTAAAAATGAATATCCATACCTTGAAAACCTAAAAAAAAGGGAAGTATACAAGGCATTCCTTAGAATGTTTGTTACAAGCCTGTGAAATGTTAAGTATAGAAAATGGGTATTGTTCTGGCTACAGGTCACATCTTTCCTTGAGGAACCAGACTAATAAATGTGTGAAGCACAATCTGTCAAACAAAAATGAAATTCAGTATGTAGCAGTTATCCATCAGCCAGGAAGTTATTCAAACACATAACAACTATGCTATGTAACTTCATTCATCAGGTGTTCTGGAAGTAAATTGCTGCTTCAGTGGTAACTTTCATTTGCTGATGCTGGTCCTAGGGCAAGGGAGGAAGCAAGAGCCCAAAGAGAAAAAACAAAGTCCAAAACATAACTGGAGAAGAAAGAGGTCATAACTTTTATTGGAAACAATCACTGGAGCACTGACATGGCATGGATCCAGTATTGGGTGACCAACCTGTCAACCAATGGCACCAACTGTCCACCCAGCCAACCAGAAGGGGGACCCTCTGTGGGATGACATCCTGAGGCCCCACATAGACACAAGTCGCTGAATGGTTCCCTTGTAATCCCTTGCCTGAGCTAGGCATATTGCTGGGGAGCCCTACTGCAAGATGCCTTATGGGGGCCCCCAGACCCAGGGAGGCTGGCATGCAGGCTCAGCCTTTCCCCAAAATTGGATCCATCTCAGTACCCATACTCCCACCATACTCCTATGACTGCAACCAAGAAAGCTGTCTGTCATAAATCCCATGAAGGCAAATGTCCTGCCCCATTCAGAGAAGTGCACACCATATGCCTGAGAGTCACTTGCAGAAAAGGAGATTTCTGGATACCATGTGATGGAACTTCATGTGATGGAACATCTCAACGAGCTAACCTGTTGCCTTGCTTACTCTCCCCTTTGCCAAGTCAACCTTGCCCAGGGATACGGCCCCACACCAATTGAGCAGATCTGACTAGAAGAGCCAAGTGTCTGGAAGGTATGGAACTATGATCCACATCCATGACTTGGGGAAGGTCTACCCCTTGCTGCTGCTGAAGTCATTGTTGCTGAGCTGAATGATCAGTGCATCTGGGGGCCCATGACAGACCATATAGTGAATGGTGGTTGACACCAGGGCTATCCAATGTATCCCTCTTTGTCCAGTTCAGGGGAATGTGAGCCAGTCCTCCATTCTCAAGGCTTTCTCCATCTGGATGAAGCTTGCATGGATCCCAACCCTGTACATAATGCTGTGGCCAATGATACAGACCTCCTTGTGTACTCTACTGGAGTTAGAAGAATAGGAGTTAGTAAGCATAGATGGGGAAGCTCAAATATAGGCTTTGAAAGCACAGAATTTCCAGTAACCAATTCCCCATATGTGGGGGAAGGAGAGGCCAAGCTCTGCATCCATGATCACTGCCCCATGTGAAAAGAATGTGATCCAAAGTCCACGTGGTAGAGCCCCAAAATGGCAAGTCTGGCCCACATTACAATAATGAGCTGGAACCTGGTGAGAAAGGTCCCATCAGCTCAGATGAGGAGAGGGGCCTGCAGGCCAAGTAGACCCTTGTCACCAAGACTGGGCCTGGTTGTTCCACAGGAGGTGCATCTTCTGATCCATCTTGGACCACTGCAAGACGAAACAGAGCCCAGGCTTCAGTATAGCTATGTCTCACTGTTGAAGTGCCCAGCCTGAGCAGTTCTGGCATGAAGATGAGACTAGCTCACTAATGTGAAAGATCCCATAGAAGGCCAACATTAATAGGGATGGATGTTCATGCTGAACTTTGGCCAGTTTGTGGTTTGCAAACTGAAGTTTGTGGCAGATCAACCAGCACAAACTTTCAATGAACTTTCAAGTGGTTTGTGGTGGTTCATGGTGGTTTGTGAATGGATACATTTTCAGACAGATGGCCTCTGCTCAAAATGTTTACCAAACTTCAAAGACAGGGTGAGGTTTCCCATGTGTTTGGGGGTGGGGTGTAGCTTGCAGGGAGTCCATTCTATACACTTATGAAGTTGCAACTGACATTTCTCTCAAAAACACTTTTCTAGGAACATCATCTTTGGGGGGACATAACTCAGACCCCCTATATTCAATCTGCACATAACTTGTAGAGGACAGACAGCTGGATATCCCCTGTGAGTCTGATATCTTTAGATTGCAGAGGGTCCATTTTATATACTCCTGAACCTGTAATTTTCCTAGAAAGCACTTTCCTGGGGTGTCACGGCTGGGGCCGGGTCAAGCAAAGTCCAGAGGCAGGCCGAGGTCTGTAGCCAGCAAGCAGGAGTGTCCGAGGTGCCAAATCCAAATCGCTGTGCAAGTATCGCAGGTCCGAGGTCCAGAAGCCGAGGTCAGGGAGTCCAGAAGTCAAAAGCCAAAGTCAGGGAGTCAGGAACCAAAGTCAAGCCGGAGTGGATGCTAGAACATCAGGGAGATGACTAGTTGCTTCCACAAAGCCTCCTCCCAAAGCCCACAGCTATATAGCCCTCTGCTGGCTGTTGCCCATTTGGGCTAATTGCTGGCTCTGGGAGGCAGCCAGGATCCTGTTACAACTCAAGCATCCTTGCTCTTAGGAGGGCCAGAATCCTCTCAAAACTCAGGACTCAGGGAGCGTCTTGCTTGTGAGCGTGCCGCCCTCCTCCGATCCCTGAGGTCCTGACGGAGGTGGTCACGCACACGAGCCACCCGAGAGGGCGAGGCAGGGGGGCTGGGATCTTTTTCAGCAGGAGGCAGGGGTACTGGTGCAGGTGGCAGGGGTACAGTTTCCTTGGCAGACTCGTCTTCCTCTGCAGGGTCCCCAGCACCCATGACATGGGGGAATCTTCTTTGGGGAACTGTAACTCAGACTCTGTAAATCCAGTCCTCTCCAAACTTGAAGGGCAGGTCAAGGAGAGTAAGCCTGAGATCCCCTGACACAATTTGGTGTTTCTAACATGCTGTGGGGGTCTTTTACTGTATCACAAACCAAACCAGTTTGTTTGGCACCTAAAGTTATGTGATAGTTTGTGGCTCACAAACTGGGCATGCCACAAACCATGAACTTAACAGCATGAAGGCAGACAGGAATCATAATCCATGCAGAAAATCTCTGGCAGATACTGTAGGAGCTCCTTAAGACTGTAGATGATGATCTGTGGGCATCAGGCAGTGGGGAAGTTCCTTTTCTAGCCCTCAATGACCTAATACATGATAAAGGATTTCAGGGATCAGCACAACCTTGCTGTGGATGGAGATGGCTGCCAAATGAATGCCTGTGGTTTTGGGCATTAACTTTTTTGCCTTCGCGAGAGACAGGTTGCACAAAGCCATGACCTCTGAGGTTGGCAAGGAGTTGCTCCTGCCATCCAGTTCCAAAAAGGCAAGGAATGTCACTATTGAACAGGGGTGAGATCACTGAATTGAGGGCACAATGGAATGGAATTGAATACTCCCTTAGTTATCACTTGTTGCCAAAAGCCCACAGCTCCTCTGGGAAGGGAGCCAGATGGCAGTTTGCACTGGGGTGCCAAGAACCTCTCCTACAAGCAAGACAAGACATCTACGATGTTGTTTTCTGTGCCTCCAATGCACCAGGCTGAACAGGAGTTGTTGGTGGAGAGGCATACCAAACAAACCTGTGTACCAGGCTCATCATGACCCACTCAAAGTATGATGTCTGATAGTTAATAATCTTGAAAGCCTGATTGTCACACCAAAAGAGCACCCATCTGTTCCTGAAAAGGTACTGCCAATTAGTGACTGCTACCAAGATGGTGGGGGGGAGTGGAATCAAGGAGAGTGAGTTCCCTCAATATACCAATCCCTTCCCATTGGGATGGCCAATAATGAGTGCACCAGCAACCAAGGAAGTAAACTTCAAACCCAAGACTGCCCATAGCAGAGCTTACCTGCAGAGAACCACCTAAGTCTGAAGGTGACTTCCAAATGGACACCCCTTTGAATTTTGAAAGGAAGGTGAGCCAAACTTGGAGATTGGCCTTCATGCCCCAGAAGAGGGAAACTAAGATATTTAGGGATTAGAGCACCTTCCCTATGAGGAAAGACTGAAGAGTCTCAAACTTTTCAGTTTAGAAAAGAGATGACTAAAGGGGGACATCATCCCACATGATGGGATGAAGAGAGTTGACAAAGAGAATTGTTTGTCCCTCTCCCAAAGTACTAAAACCTTGAGGACATCTAGTGAAGCTGATGGGCAGTAGATTCAGGATTGACAAAAGGAAATACTTCTTTACAAAGAGAGTGATTAAAATGGGGAAATTGCTGTCAGAGGATGTTGTGATGGCCACAGGCACAGACAGCTTTTCGAAAGGATTGCAGATTCCTAGTGC
This sequence comes from Heteronotia binoei, assembly GCF_032191835.1. Classification (NCBI taxonomy): domain Eukaryota; kingdom Metazoa; phylum Chordata; class Lepidosauria; order Squamata; family Gekkonidae; genus Heteronotia; species Heteronotia binoei. Next base: position 100,062,509 of record NC_083228.1, on the reverse strand, counting down.
TTAGGTCTATCAGAGGTTACGTCAAGGCTACTGAATCTTCATGTTCAGAAGTAGTAAACCTCTGAATACTGTTGTCAGGAAGAAAATCAAGGGAAGGCCTTGTTGGACCTCCAGAGGAACTAGTTGGCCACTATGTGAGAAACGATGCTTAACTAGATGGACAACTGCTCTGATCCAGCAGGGCTGTTTTTATGCCTTAAGAGACCCTGCTTTGATTATGTGTGTGTGTTTTTTTTTGTGGGGGGGGGTAATCCCTGCAGTGAACTGTGCAAGGTGGGTGCAAAAGGCCGAGCTAATTGACTGCCTTGCAGGTGAAATTAAGATAATGATGAAGAAGATATTGGATTTATATCCCACCCTCCACTCCGAAGAGTCTCAGAGTGGCTCACAATCTCCTTTACCTTCTTCCCCCATAACAGACACTGGAGCTGGAGAGGGCTCTCACAGCAGCTGCCCTTTCAAGGACAACCTCTGCCAGAGCTATGGCTGACCCAAGGCCATGCTAGCAGGTGCAAGTGGAGGAGTGGGGAATCAAACCCAGTTCACCCAGATAAGAATCCGCACACTTAACCACCACACCAAATTGGCTCTCCTAATTTGCCTAATAGCCTGGTGCTCCTTCAGTGTGCATGTCCAGCTGAAGACAGTCTAGCAATAAGGACCTGGGCCTGCAAACCTTGGATTCTAGCTTGAGGAGTGAAATACATGCATGTAGTATCTGTTGAGGATACACTCATGCACTTTACAGTTGTGATGGATGCCTGAGGGGTTCTCATGCTCACCATAGATAGATGAGGGTAAGATTGGGCATGGGGCACTTGGACAGCCCCTCTGAGGAGGATTCACCAGACGTCCTGTCACTATCCAGCATCTCCCTCTCCTGTGGTGCCTTCGTCACTCTTTGAGTCTGGCTACACTTCCTTTTATCTGTGGCTTGCCTTTGTTGTGCTTCCTCTGAGCTTCTTGAAGTTGATGAGGTTATTGGGACTTTGCATCCCCTGTCTATCTCTGGTAGGTCATGTGGTCCTGGTGACATACCTACTCAACCCATTTGAGGGTTGCTGCTGCATCAACCCAGGCATCCTGTACCAGAGGGAGATAGCCCAGCTATTCAACATATTTGGAAAAATGTTTCAGAACCTTTGAGATGCTCCATAGCACAATTGTGCTTTCTGTGGTAGAAGAAGGTTGGTGACCAACTAGAGATCTCTGACCTTGGGTAGCACCCACCATGGCATGGAAGAACTTGAGTGGATCTAGCCTAGTTCCCCCAGCACCATGCAGTCAGTCAAGAGGCAAGTGGTTGTTTGATGGTGGAAGAACAAGATGCAGCTGGTTGCTTGGCCAAGGATGGGAGGGAGGTTGCTGGCCACAGACAACACTGAGGGCATCACAACAGGGTTTGGGAGGAGAGCATATGTTAATTTCTTTAAAATATAACTAAATATTGTACACAAAATAAATGTAGTATAAAGCACATTTTGCAAACTCACAGTTTACAGTTTAATCTGAGGGCATATTAAAACTGTACAATCATCTGTACAAAAATAGTCCTATAAAATGAATAACCTAAACTCCACCATTCCCCTGCCCCCACTTCAAGAAACTGATAGATTTATCAAAGATGTGCATAGTGGGTTCTTTTTCCCCTGGCAACTTTAGAGTGAGGCATGTAGGCCAAGGGTCAGTGTCTGCAGCACACATTTTCAGCTGTCCATCGTGATTTATTTCCCCTGTTCTAACAGCCATGTGACTAGCATTTAGAAGTATGTGAAGACAAAACTGCTGCTTATCAGAAGTTGCCATCTAAACACTTGAATAGCAAACAGTCACAAAATATATAAATAAAACAATAATTGTACATTGCCTTATTAAGAAATCAAATTCTTCAAACATTGTTTGGCTGTTTGGCTTGAGGGTGCATGTGTGTGTTTAAGACAAATGGTTGCACTTTCTGAGCGCTTGGGAGGTATGAGATAAGAACTGAATAAACTAACAAACATGCTGAGAGCATTTAGTGATGATGCGGAGATTCTGATGATACCATTAGCATGCATGTATTTAGACTAAGAAGTCATGTATATTTTGTATTTGTACAAATGCATCACCAGCATCTACAATGCCATAGTTGAATTGTGCCATGATGTGCATCCATATATAGATGGTCAGTTCAAAACATCTGTGAATACTTTAGAGGCATAGTAATACATCCTGATTGCAGGGCAACATTACCTAATTGGTCCATACATAACAGATGTAGAGGAGTCTTACTCAACCACATTTGTGGGTTGTTCCCTCTTTTTATGTGGAGATTATGTCTACTGGCAATGATGTACATAGAAGCTAAGTTCAGACACAATGCAAAACTGTGGTTTGTTTTCATTATGGCAAGTTTGCAAAATCAGGATTCAGCTTGCAGGTAACCACTCAAATGCTCCTTTGCATCGACAAATGCTGCTTTCATCACCTTTGCTCTTTCTCCCATCACCTTCACAGAGACATGGCTAATACTGCGCCAGGAAAAGGGGCAACAGAAAAAAGACAGTATTAAGCCATAATTATATGTCACATGAAACCTTAGTCAAGTTTTCTGGTAGTTAATAACCCTGGATTGAAGGATCTTAACTACTCACAGGGAACTGATCCATGTTGGACAATCACTCTAACCATAGTTAATTAAGCAATGGTTTTGCGTTATGTCTGAACAAAGCCAAACACTAAGGATGGGAATGTTTAATCTAAAAGGATAGATTATAGGTAGGAGCTGAAGCTGATTAGTCTCCAGAATATGGAGTTTGTGATTTCACCTTGGCTGAAAAGCAGCTCCTGAATATTCACTTTGGGATCCTCTGGAAAATCTCTGTTTACTGAAGGAATTTCTATCAGTGGAGCACTAATTCCTCACCTCCCCAAAATGCTGCTCTTGGAGGACAGGAGACATCCAGGAACAGCACGAGGAGGGGGTTGGAGGTCAGAGACTAGGGCAAACTGATGAAAAAAACCAAAACCTTCTATTCACTGAACATTTTTCTTTTAGATTCAACCTATAGTGCCTTGTGTGGGGGTAAAATTCACAGTAAGATTAGTTAATTGCAGTCCCCATTCCAATTCCCTCTTTGTAGGGTTAACTAGGTTATTAGAATCACTAATTAGAAAGAGTCAACTTGGGACTTATGATGCTTTGAACCTTGGTTTCTGCAAAGGAAAGTCCTGCATTACTAATCTTTTAGGTTGGTTTAGAGTATCTACACCCCACCCACTAATGGAAGTTTTTTATATGGCTTTATAGATAGGGATGATCTATCACTGGACTTCTCAACTGTCCATTATCAAAGGCAGAAGGGGAAGAGGAGAGTCCTCTTATGTATTAGCACAGAGTTAAAGAGAAGTAATCACATTTATTACTTTAAACTAAAACCACATGGGCATTTTCAACCATTTGAATTTTCACTCTTGAATCATCCCCCACTTCAGTTACTAGCATTCACAAATTGCACTTATCCATGCTGGCCCCCATTGCCTCAGACTAGACACAGATACGACCCCATTACGATTTATCACCACACCAGATTTTAGTTGTACCCCTCCCCACACACACACAAACAAGTACATACTTCTTTGGCATGACCACATGTTCTTTCTGTGGCTGCTCTGCTCCTTTGGAATAGTGTTCAATGGCCCTGCTAGCCTAAAATGAGCTCCCCCACCCACCCCAACACTATTTAAATACTGGGAATAAGTAATATAATGTGGAAGTGCTCACTTAAGGGATGATATCTGACCAACATTTGTGCATTTGCAGCACAACAACCTAATAATCTTGGAGAGTCCCAAGAAACAACATGTAATCTGCATTGCTTGTTGAATTGCTGTTGAATATTTTCTTTAATGTGCTCATGTAGGCCTTTCCACAGCATGAGCTGGTAAATATTTCCCTTAGCTTCTTTGCAATCAAAAAAGGGTTGGGTGGGCAAATTTGGGTTTACTGCCTGCATGCAAAATTGCATTACAATGTTCTTTTCTACTGTTAAACTAGTGAGAGATAAGAGTAATCTACAGACTGATTCAGAGCCCTTCTCTTCCAATTTAGCAGGCCAGGGAATCATCTAATGAGACTGACACATTTTTAATACAGATTCTTCAAGGAAGTTACATTGAGCTCAGAACTCTAAAATTGATAGATTTCATACCATCTGTAATGTAAACATTTCATTCATATTGTCCTCATCAGATAAACCAAAGGGAGAAGGAAAAGACTTGTTTATTCTCACTATCATCCTGAAGTGGCATAGGTTTATTCTTAGCTCACAGCCCTTTTCTGTTTTTGCTTGGCAATCCTTGTAATTCTGAATATCTTGGCAAAAGTCACCAAGCAGATGATATCATCACATAGATGAAATTATGTCTGTGAATAACCTAAAATTAGCGCTCTAAATAGAGTGCAAGAAGTCCCTTGAACTCCATCTTTTAATATGAATGGAACTCATTTCTTTCTCTTGCTGAAATGTGGAGTCATGATCAGATGGAAAGGTAGCAGGTGCTTTCAAAACAGGAGCTTTCAAAACATTGTGAGGGGGGGAACCAATCTACACCTCTAATGCAAAGAGAAGCAAGGGCTTGGGAAAGTCACCAGGGCTCAGGTTTCCTCTGTGCAGTGGAAGGGAATTCATTCCTGCAGAGCTCATTGAATAACTGCCAAGGGAAGACTCCAATATAATATTTTGAATATGGATTTGATGTACTTATTTGCAGTTTAATGGTGCAATCCTAAACAGAATTACAACCACTAAAGTTCACAGTGATGGCAATAACAATAGTAATTAACTATTATTACTACACATCAATCTACATGATAGTTTGATTTCAGTAAGAAGAAGATATTGGATTTATATCCCGCCCTCCACTCCGAAGAGTCTCAGAGCGGTTCACAATCTCCTTTACCTTCCTCCCCCACAACAGACACCCTGTGAGTTAGGTGGGGCTGAGAGAGCTTTTACAGCAGCTGCCCTTTCAAGGACAACCTCTGCCAGAGCTCTGGCTGACCCAAGGCCATTCCAGCAGGTGCAAGTGGAGGAGTGGGGAATCAAACCCGGTTCTCCCAGATAAGAGTCCGCACACTTAACCACTACATCAAACTGGCTCTTGATAAGGTTGCACATAACATTCTTGTTGTCAAATTAGTAAAATGTGGTTTGGATGCCATTACTATTAGGTGGATATGTAACTGATTGACAGATCACACCCAAAGAGTACTTGTTAATGGTTCTTCATCCTCTTGCAAAGGAGTAAAAAGTGAAGTGCATCAAGGATCTGTCCTGGGACCTGTTTGTTTAGTATCTTTATAAATGATTTGGATGAAGGAATAGATGAAGGAATGCTTATTAAATTTACAGATGATACTAAATTGGGAGGGGTAGCAGATACAGTAGAAGACAGAGTGAGAGGATACAGGATGATTTTGACAAGTCAGAAAACAGGGCTAAAACAAATAAGATGAATTTTAACAGGGATAAATGTAAAGTTCTGCATTTAGGTAGGAAAATCAAATGCATAATTATAAGAGGGGGAGAGACTTATCTTGGCAGTAGTATGTGCAAACAGGATCTAGTGATCTTAGTGGACCATACACTGAACATGAGTCAGCAATGTGATGCCGTAGCTAAAAAGGCAAATAAGATTTTGAACTGTCAACAGAAGTATAGTGTCCAGATCATGCAAAATGATAGTATCGCTTTACTCTGCTCTGGATAGACCTCACCTACAGTATTGGGTTCAGTTTTGGGCACCATAATTTGAGAAGGATATAGACAAACTGAAACATGTCCAGAAGAAGGAAACAAAGACCAAGTCCTACCAGGAAAGGTTGAAGGCGCAGTGGGGGAGAAGTCGTTTCAGGGACACCCACTAGTGTGGGGGGTGCATCAGGGGGCAGTTCTCTCCCCAACACTATTTAACATCTACATGCGCCCCCTTGCCCAGATTGTCCAGGGCTATGGGCTGGGATGTCACCAATATGCGGATGACACCCAGCTCTACATCCTGATGGCTGACTGCATCCCAGAAAATCTGGATCGGGCATTACAAGCCACTCTGAAATGGCTCAGACAAAGTCAACTGAAATTGAATCCAGCAAAGTCGGTGGTTCTGTACCTAAGCCGAGGTGGCCTGGGAAGAGAAATCCCTTTACCAACCTTCGATGGAGTGCCTTTAGTGCCAGCTTTGAAGGTCAAGAATTTAGGGGTTCTCCTGGAGCCTTCATTAACTATGGAGGCCCAGGTGGCAGCCACTGCCAGATCTGCATTCTATCATCTTAGGCAGATGGTATCATCTTTGGCTCCATACCTGGAATGCAATGACTTGGCTACATGCATGTAATTCATGCAACCGTCACCTCGAGAATAGACTACTGTAATGCCCTCTACATAGGGCTGCCCTTGACTTGGACCCGGAAGCTGCAACTGGTACAGAATGCTGTGGCCAGGTTGGTATTGGAGCTGCCTTTATGGGTGCACATCCAACCTGCATTGGAGACACTGCACTGGTTGCCTGGAGTATTCCAAGTCTGGTTCAAAGTGCTGATTATGACCTTTAAAGTCCTATATGGCTTGGGATCTGTCTACCTTCAGGACCGCCTTTCCCCACATGAGCCCCAGAGAGCACTACGATGAAGTTTGTTAAATCTGTTAAAGATCCCTGGGCTAAAGGATGCCTGTTTGACCACTACAAGGGCAGGAGCCTTTTCTGTGGCTGTGCCTGCCCTCTGGAATGCCCTCCCTGAGGAGACTAGGGCCCTGCAGGATTTATCATAATTTCTCAGGGCCTGTAAGACATATCTGTTCAGGCAGGCTTTTAATAACTAAATGGAGGTACTTTTAGCATCTATGGGGGTGTACTATCTACCCCACAATATCATCGCAAATTAATTCAAAACAGACAAAACGGCATCTGAACTGTATTTAAACTGCTTTAATATTTTAATGTTGTAATGATGTTTTATTGTTATGATGTGAATCTGTCATCAAATTGCGACTGTTGTTAGCCGTCCTGAGCCCATTTGGGGAGGGTGGGATACAAGTGCAATAAATAAATAATATGTTTCATCTGGGGAGGAGACAACTGAGAGGTGATACAATAACCATCTTTAAGTACTTGAAGGGATGTCATATAAAGGATGGTGCTGAATTGTTTTCTGTTACCCCAGAAGTCCAGACCAGAAGCAGCAGGTTGAAATTAAATCAGAAGACTTTTCAAATAAACATTAGGAAGAACTTCCTGACAGAGCGATTCCTCAGTGAAACAGGTTTCCTAGGGAGATGGTGGGCTCTCCTTCTTTGGAGGTTTTCAAACAGAAGCTAGGTGGCCATCTGATGCGCTGATTCTGTGAGCTTAGACAGCTCGTGAAAGGGAGGGCAGGAAGGGTTGCATCAGTGCTTAGTTCTTGTGACCCTTTCTTTCATGCCCAGGGAAATGCAGATTGCCACTTTGGGGTCAGGCAGGAATTTCTCTCATGGCCAGTTTTGCCAGGGATTCTGGACAGGTTTTTTGTTTTTTTGCTATCCTCTGGGCTTGAAGCAGGTATCACTGAGTGTGTGGGGGAGATGTGAATTTCCTGCATTGTGCAGGGGGGTAGACTAGATGATCCTGAAGACCCCTTCCAACTCTATGGTACTATGTATTTAAAATGGAACAACACTGTTTTAATGAAACTTATTCCACCTATGTTCAGTGCCCACACTTCTTTCAGAATGTATGATGACAACTCCCCTGATCTGGATGACTCAATTTAGCCCAACTCAGAAGGTAAGCAGCCTCAGCCCTGATTAGCACTTGGATGGGAGACCACCAATGAGGTTCAGAGTTGCTGTGCAGAGGCTAGTTATGGCAAACCATCTCTGTTCTAGTCCCTTGCCTTGAAAACCCTATAGGGTCACCATCAGGCCTTGGATTCAGTAGGAGCTCACAAGAGTGCAGCTCCTGAACCTTTCTGAGAGTTCCACATGCTCCTTCTGAGAGTTCCACCTCCTTGTCCATTGAATAGTATGTGCAACTGCATAATAATCCCTGGATGAGCTCCACCACCTATTTTTCTACAAAATGACTCCTGGTCACCATCATTGCATGGTTAAAATGACAGAATCCCTCACCTTGTGGTATTCTTGTGGGGAAACTGATCCAGTGTTGCACGCAGAAAATACTCATCTGATAACTAGCAGGAGAACTATAACATTGTTTCTTTGAAAACAGGAAAGGGTTTTCTTGAAAAGCATGATGAGCCGCCATACTCCTACCAGACACGAATATTTTCCTTGCAGGATTTCCCTAGGCAAAGCCAGTCAGCCAAGAAATAAATATTTATGCTCCCTACCTCTTGCTTTACTGTTCTAACCGTAACCTATTTAAGCCCCAGTTCTCATCTTCTGCTTCATGTTTAAAGGATGAAAGAAAAAAAAATCTGTTTCTGACAGCTGTCTCTGTTTGGAATTCACTCCTCTGTCCCCAATATTAGAACAGTGTCCAAAAGTTTTCATCTTTCCAAAAATCTGCACAAGCCTCTTCTCCATGCCCAGGTTTTCCTTGTCTGCTTCCTTCTTTCTCTCATCTCTTTCCATCACATCCCTCCATGTGTTGTCTTTTCAAAACTGCAATGCTATAAGGCCTTTCTAAGTTATATTATAATGTATCATCAACAGAAAATCATTCAAGACAATGACAGATCATTCTTGTGTACACGGGCACCATGGGTAAGTTCTTTCATCCTACAACATCAAATTTAAATACATGTGGGTTAGCCTGCTTTGACTTCTGTGTTTCAACAAAGATCTGATTAAAGCAGGTTCCAGGAACATCAGAGCAAAGGAGGGAGACCAGTGGAAGGAGAATGGAAGCAACTGGACATCATACAAATGCTCCAAATAACAGCAACAATAACACTGCACTTTGAGAGCTGGGATGAAACAAATCTTCATTGTGGAAGCAGCCATAATTCAATTTCATATGGAAGTCCTATGACTAATCCAGATCTTCAGAGTCGTCTGTCCATACCATAAGACTTTCATAAACTAAAGCCAAAGTCCGATGTTCTTTGGTGATATTGTCTTATGGCCATGACTCAGAAACAGGATATGAAACAAGAGAAGAAAAAAGAGCTTTCTGCCCGCATACAGAGTGGAAGTGGCATTATTACTTTTTTATCTCCAGTTTCTCATTATTCATCTGTCTCATGCCACTTCAGTGCCAAGATACTTTAGCATTTCTGATATTAGATACTGTGTTAGATTCAGTTACGAATGTCTACGTGACTTTGAAACAATGGCTACAAAGCAAAACATGCTTGGCAGGATTTTAATCTCATTTTGAAGCAATAAAATGCCTGTGGCACATACTGAACTCAAACAGCTGTAGAAGCTTCAGAAAGGATCACATATTTATTGTAAATTGGAAAACCACTTCATGCACTGACAGAAAGGTGGCACAGAAATGCATCAGATAAGTGAATAAATTTTACTAGACCATTGTTTTCAATGGCCAAGTCCTATGAACATTAACAAGTTCTTTTTTTCAAAACTTGTAAGAGGAGTGGAGATGATATTTCTGAAATTCCAAATTTCTCCCTTGGCTTTTGGCCATTTGAATTACCTGGCCTTGGTTTCAAAGTAGAAGAAATGCATTAGGAAACCTCCACTGTTCCTTTAAAACAAATCTGATTTTGGTGCAGAGCTACAGCTGTTCATTCCTTTGGTTCCTTTGTATCTCCTCTTCCTTCCTTCATGTTACCAGTGTGGATGAATTAACAAAACACTGCAAAAAAGGGAAGCCATCTTGATGGGACTGTATCAAGGTAGTACTTTACAGATGCAAAGGAATGCAAAAATGCAAAAAAGAAACCATATCAGTAAAACATGACACAGACATTACTGATGCAGAGTACCCACATGAATCATATTTGGCTTGTCTTTATATACAGTGCACAGAAGCCTACTGAAAAAGAAGGGGAAAGACAAATAAACTGAAGGAATTAAAAGATACATGTAAACTGGAAGCAGTGGCATGCTGTGCATACTTCAGATCTGAATTTAAATTTAGACAATCATCTAATCAAGCTAGAACAATGAAATAATATGCAGCACTAAGCAAAATTATGGAACTATGGAACATAACAGGGGAAAAGCCACTCACCCTTAAAGACAAGTGTGGTGGAAACTGACTGATTTTCCTAGATTAAATATATATGAGTTCAGTCTTAACTAACTTTAGGAGGCTGAATGAGCATAGAATTTTTGACACAGATGAACAGTGACAAAGGGAAAAAAATGTCCTCCGTCTTCCTGAAAAAAAGCAACAGTTGTGTTCTTCAACTAGTGATACTGCCCTCTGGAGGTTGATAGTCTCACAGAAAACAGAAGAGATTAGTTATTTAGACCCACAAAAGGTTTTGGAATCAGGGGTGAACATATGAACATATGAAGCTGCCTTATACTGAATCAGACCTTTGGTCCATCAAAGTCAGTATTGTCTTCTCAGACTGGCAGCGGCTCTCCAGGGTCTCAAGCTGAGGTCTTTCACACCTATTTGCCTGGACCCTTTTTTGGAGATGCCAGGGATTGAACCTGGGACCTTCTGCTTCCCAAGCAGATGCTCTACCACTGAGCCACGGTCCCTCCCCAAGGGAGGGTGTTTCCAAGCTCTGCACAATCAAGTAATTGGTAGCAATTGTGGTGCAATGTTGTCTTCAATGAGACTTTCTTAAACATCTCCTATCCTAGCATCAGTTTACACAGCCAAGATTTGAGTGCTTTTGCAGGGTAGATGCTGAAACAATATGTGCTTTATTATTTCAGCCTCATTTGAGATCCTGATTCATTTTCTTTCCTGACTGGATCTGTCATATATTATTCCTTGGGTCAATTATCAGCCAAAAGGGAAAGCATAACCAAGAAATCAAAAGGAGATTGAGACTGGGAAGGGCAGCTATGAAGGAGCTAGAAAGGATCCTTAAGTATAATGATGTGCCACCAGCAACCAAGATAATGTTCCCTATTACCCTGTTTGGGTGTGGAAAGCTGGACAATGAAGAAAGTTGACATGAAGAAAGTTGATTCATTTAAAATGTGATATTCAAGGAGACTTTTACAGATATCATGGCCTGCCTAAAAGACAAATAGATGGGTTCTAGATCAGATCATGCTGGAACTTTTCTAGAAGCTAAAATGACTAAACTGAGGTTATCCTACTTTGGCCATATCATGAAGTCAAGAATCACTGGAAAAGACAATAATGCTAGGAAATGTTGAAGGCAACAGGAGGTGGATTAACTGTATAAAGAAAGCCACAGCCTTCAGTTTGTAAAGACCCAAATAAAGTTGTTAATGATAGGACATGTTGGAGATCATTAATGCATAAGGTCACCATAGGCTATTTGATGGCATTTAACACATATACACATTGCTGAATACTACCACCACAACCCTTCTGAATCAGACACATGGGAAAGAAACTGTGCAAGGAATTGTCAAATCGGAGCCTCCTGCAGCCCGTCGCATCGCGGCGTGGCTGCAGGGGAGATTTTGCCCCCACCAGAGGGAGAGCGGACTTGTCGGCGCACTTTCGGGTGCGTCTGAAGGGGGCGGGGCTTCAGCGCTCTTATTGAAGCCTCCGCTCCTCGGCTCGTCAGTCCTCTCGGCTTGCTTGGACAGCAGGGAGCGTGCTAGCACACTCTCAGCTTGAGCAAGGGAGGGGATTAGGCTTTGAGGCCGGTGCGTCAGAGGATTGCGGGTTTGAAGAGCGGAGCGGCGTGGGACGTGGCTGGCTGTATTATTGTGTCACGGTGGCCCAGTGTTTCATGGAGGGTCGTTAGCTACCTGCACTCAGGAATTTATCTGCCCATATTTTAGTGGGCAGGAGAGCGTCATTGGGGTAGTGGGTGGCTTTCTTCTTCTAGAGGCCCCAGTTACCTGTGCTTCTAGAGGCCCCAGTTACCTGGAGAGCCAGTTTGGTGTAGTGGTTAAGTGTGCAGACTCTTATCTGGGAGAACCGGGTTTGATTCCCCACTCCTCCACTTGCACCTGCTAGCAAGGCCTTGGGTCAGCCATAGCTCTGGCAGAGGTTGTACTTGAAAGGGCAGCTGCTGTGAGAGCCCTCTCCAGCCCCACCCACCTCACAGGGTGTCTGTTGTGGGGGAGGAGGGTAAAGGAGATTGTGAGCCGCTCTGAGACTCTTCGGAGTGGAGGGCGGGATATAAATCTAATATCTTCTTCTTCTTCATCTTCTTCTTTATTGGGGGCAGATCATTGTTTTGAGTGGCCTGTGGTTTTGGGGCCATTTGAGCTGGGCTGAGGTGGCAATCGGTGGGTCGGCCATTTTCATAGTCTCTGGGGTGGTTGTTCTTCTCCTTCCCTCTGGGGCGTTGCGGTCATTTTATGCTCCATTCTTCTGCATCACACCTTGCTCTCGGGCGGCCATTTTAGGAGGTGGTGAGGCGGCGGCCATTTTAGGTGCGAACTTTTCTGGGATCTAGCCATCTGCTCAGTTAGGCAGCGGCTTTGGGCAATTTATTCCCCTTTTAATTTTGCGCTTTGCCATGTCTGGGCATAAAGGTGGTGGGAAATCGAAGGGGAAGCAGCCTGCCCCTAAGGCTCCTAAGGCGCCCCCGAAGCGTCCTCCACCCCCCTCGCCTTCTGATGAGGAGGGGGAGGATGAAGTGAACGCAGTCATTTTTCAGCGACTGCAGGCACTGGAGCAGGCATCAGGGTTCCCACCTTCTCATTTGCCTAATAAGGGGCGGGTTCCTAAACGGGCTTTGCAGGCAAATATACTGACCCGTTTGTCTATTTTAGAGGGCAGGTCTGCTGCGGCTGTTGTTGGAGGAGCTTTAGGGCTGGTGGGCTCGGATGCGGGAGCGGGCCCGTCGTCTGGTGCTGGGTCAGCATTGGTGCCTGCTATACCTTCTGGTAAGTCTGGGGATGGCTCCTTGCCTCTCACTGGGCCTGGGTGGCCTTGGGGGGCGTGGGGGGCTGCTGGTCCTACTGGGGCCGGTGCTACGTCAGGTAGTTTAGGGACTCCTTCTGTTTTGGGCTTAGGGCAGCAGAACAATTGGATGTGGCCTCAGGGTCAGTTCTGTCCCTTGGGTAATTGGCCTGAGGTGGGGCAGCAGGGGTCGGCAGCGGCTTGGTCAGGTGGCTGGGGTTTACCTTCTCCTTACGGGGCGGTCCCTTTTGGCTCTATGCCTTTTGGCAAGGTTGCCTTGCCTTTGGGCGATCACCTGCTGCCTGCCACTAGGGAAAAAATCTTAAAAGGGGAGTATGTTGACATATTTTCCTTTTTATTTAGAGAGTTGGAAAAAAAGGACAAGGAGGAACTGGATGATAAAGAGAAGGAGAAGCTCAGAAAGAGGAAGGTTGATTGGACCTGGGCCAATTGGCTTCCGGGGTTTTTCATATATGCGGGAGTGATAGCGTGTGTGCAGCCCTGGCGGGCCGCTGCGTTGATTCAATATATGGACATCATATACAAGGGGTATACGATGTTCAGTGGCCCAGCCTGGATCCAATACAACCAGGAGTTCAGGATGAGGGCTGCTTTGTACCCTTCACTCTCTTGGGATCGGATTCACCAGCAGTTGTGGCTGCAGGTGATGTCACCTGCTCGGCCCAATTTGGGGGACCGATCCGACAGTGGTCACCTTGTATCCAAGGATTCCTCTTCTCCTTCCAGTGCTTCAGTATCCTCCCGCAGTGCTGCGGGGCAGGCAGTTCAGCCCCACTTACTCTGCTGGGAGTTTGGGGCCCAGGGGGCATGCAGTCGTAAAGCTTGCCAGTTCAAGCACGAATGCCCCCTGTGTGCCGGCCCACACTCTTTCAACAACTGCCCAAGAGTCCAGCCGCGCAAGGGTCAGAAAGGATCAGGTGGGGGGGGGGCCTTCTCAATCTGGAGAAAGGCCTCAGCCCAATGAAAGTGGGTCCTCTTGAGGAATGGCTTCGCAGGTACCCACGTAAGGGGGACAGTTTATATTTGTTAAAAGTTTTAGTTTCAGGTAGGGATGTTAAGTTATCAGGGGGTAAGGTAGCTCTGAGGTTGCGAAGGGTTGTTGTTCTGCCATTTTGAGGGTAGCCCTCTGGCAAGATATCAATTTTGGGGTTATTTGGAGTGAGGTTTTGTATCCATTTCTTAGAATCGGTGCGGCCTCTACGGCTGCTGCCCTGGGTTATCCAACTTCGTCCATTCAGCCTTGGCCGTTGGCGGTCTCAGGCTTACAAAAGTTCTATTTGCCCTTTGCTCCGCTGTAGTTTTTTATTAGGAGCGGGGGGGTAGTTTAAGTTTGGGTTTTATAACTTGTCCGTTTTTCCTTTTAGATGCTGTTGTTCCTGGCCGGAGGAGCAGAGTTCTTATCTGCGGGCGCAGTCAAGCTCGGAGAACTGCTGTTGGCTCTCAGCTGGGGCTCAGCAAATATGTTACGGTTGAATGGCGGGGGCGCAGGGGTCTTCAGTGGCCTGGCTTGCTCCCTCCCCCTTTTATTTCATGGGTGTTTGGGCCCTCCTCCGCAGGTATTAATTGTTCACCTGGGAGGGAATGATCCTGGGCTGGTAAAAGGCAAGGCGTTGATCTTGCAAGCCCGACATTATTTCAAGCACATATGGAACAGATGGCCTGGTACCTTATAGTCTGGTCGGCCATGATTCCGTGCTTGGTGTGGCGCAGTGCTTGGAATCCAGCTGGGATAGAAAGGGCACGTTACAGAGCGAATAAGGAGATTCGCAAGGTTTTGGAAGGTTGTTTGGGCCACTATTTGCCTCATTCGGACATTTATAGGGAATGTCCCGACCTCTGCAGAGGGGATGGGGTGCATCTCTCGGGAAAGGGTAATATGCTTTTCCTGAGGGATCTGCGGCAAGGGCTTGTGTTGGCTTTGGGCCTTTTGGTGGGTGCTAAGACTTTTCCCTGCAGCCACTGTGGCCGGACCTGCCTGTCCCGCATTGGTCTTGTCAGCCACCAGCGAGCCTGCAGCAAACGTGGACTATTGCACCCTTCTTAAATCTTCGTTCGCGAAGCCAAGCCGAGAGAGAAAGCCCTAAGTAGAGACTTGGCCTTAGTAGTGGCAGGTTTTATGGGGTTTATGGCACCATGCGGCCTGGGGAGGACCAGTTACCCTCCCCCTTTTGGGGAGTTGGGGGTCTGGCAGGATCAACCTTTGGGTGTGGCCCGGGGTGTGTAAATGCAGACTGTCCTGGAGACTCGATTGGATGGGTGCCTTTCGCTGAGGCTCGTGTCTGGTGTCTGGGCCCTCCAGTGTGAGCCTCCCTGCTGGGCCTGCTGGGCGGGAGCTGTGGCACACAGCTCCATCTTGGGGGCCGGGTCTCTCGCCCGCTTAAAAAGGCAGGGGAGCGGTCTGAGGAGACCCCTGGCGCTGACCTGGCCGCAGTTCGGTTGCCCTTGCCGTTGCTATGTTATTTAATAAAGTGGCCCATAATTTCACCAAACTAATTGTGTCCATCTCTTTATTCTGACTTGGGGGGGCAACGGAGCCTCCTACAGCCCATCACATCACGGCGTGGCTGCAGGGGAGATTTTGCCCCCACCAGAGGGAGAGTGGACTTGTCGGCGCACTTTCGGGCGCATCTGAAGGGGGCGGGGCTTCAGCGCTCTTATTGAAGCCTCCGCTCCCCGGCTCATCAGTCCTCTCGGCTTGCTTGGCCCACCCGCCTGCCCTGTTTGTTATGTAGGCATCTTGCTGGTCGCCTCATTTTTGGAGGGGCCGGGTAGGAATTTTTTACTCCCTGGCTGTTTGGCTGGTGACTGGGGGGGTGTTTTTCGCTTACCCTGCATAGCATATCAGTGGATTGAGGAATTGGCCTCGGTTGGTGCCTTTGTATAGATTGGTCACTTTTAGGGCAGGTTTTACGGGGTTTATGGCACCATGCGGCCTGGGGAGAACCAGTTAGCCTCCCCCTTTTGGGGAGTTGGGGGTCTGGCAGGATCAACCTTTGGGTGTGGCCCGGGGTGTGTGAATGCAGACTGTCCCGGAGACTCAGTTGGATGGGTGCCTTTCTCTGAGACTCGCGTCTGGTGTCTGGGCCCTCCAGTGTGAGCCTCCCTGCCGGGCGGGAGCTGTGGCACACAGCTCCATCTTGGGGGCCGGGTCTCTCTCCCGCTTAAAAAGGCAGGGGAGCGGTCTGAGGAGACCCCTGGCCCTGACCTGGCCACAGTTGGGTTGCCCTTGCCATTGCTATGTTATTTAATAAAGTGGCCCATAATTTCACCAATCTAATTGTGTCCGTCTCTTTATTCCAACTTGGGGGGGGGGCAAATGTTCAAGGAGAGAAACTACAGCTGCATTCACACAATTATTGGCTAAATGTGCATTTGAGTCAAGCAGAAATTATTACTTTTTTAGATATTCATAAACTGCCTCCCAACAAATTGTTCTAAGCTGGTATAGAACAGTAAAAGATAATTTCTAAAACATGTTTTAAAACTACAAATGGTCTAGAACTAATATTTTTAATCACTAATTAAATAAAACCTGGCCAAAAAAAATCCTCCAAATGACTACAACAATCTGATCCAAAATCAGAAAAGAATGATAGAAAAAAGGGGACCAATCTTAAGCAAATCTACTAGGAAGTGTATACAATTTCATTTAATAGGTCCTTTCCTCCTAGTAAAGTGTCCTTGAGATTACTGCCAAAGCTAGCTAACCAAAATAGTCAAGAAGAAAAGGAAGAAGAAAGCAAGCCTTCCCTTGGTATCTAAATCGAAACAAACTTGGTACCAACAAGCCACTGTGCAGAGGGAGTTCTACAGCTGTAGAGTCACCCCCAAGGCTCAGACTGGACATTACTCCTTATGATGAGTCAATTAGGGTTGCCAGATCCCCCCTAACCACTTGCAGGGGGTAGAGACTGTCAGGTCCAGGTACATGTATACATGCAACCTCAAAATAGGACCCATAACAGTCCCAGGGGCATTTTGTCCATGTGAAAATGGCACCAGGGAGGCAGAAAACCCCATCTCCTCATTCAGTGATCCCGAGCATGATTGTGACCCTGTGGCTTTGTAAAGGGCAGTTACCCACACCGCCTGTGTGACAGAGTGGAATACAAGTTGGCTATGGAGTTAAAAGTTAAAAGTCCATAACTAGTCAAAAGTCATCATGTCTAGCTTGAGTCTGAGAAGTACCTGTGCCTAGCAACCACTTTCCTCACCGCCAGTAATGAGATTCACAAAGCAGATGCTCAATGATCTTTAAAGCAATCCTGACATATTTTTGTTCCGACAATACAGATGAGAACTTCAGAGAGAGGAGCACATCTGCCTTCTGAGTGCAGGGCATAGGTAAAATCTGAACCTAAAAATTCCATGACTTCCATAGGTGATTCACTATAGCAGGTCTGGTCAACCCAGGCTGCTGTCTACAAAAGATATCTGCAGAAGGACATAAGAGCCTTACCAGATTGGATTGAAGGTCCACTTAGTCTGTCCTTTTTTCAACAGTGGCCAGACAGCTGCCCACAGGAAGTGCACAAGCAGGGAAAGAGAACTATCTTTTTTATCTGTACATTGCCAGTGTTTAATATTCAGAGATATACTACTTCTAAACATGGAGGTTCATTTAGCTGTAGTGGTAAAAACTGATGATAAAAGCAGAATCTATAAAGTTTTCTAGCTAGCATTTTTTTAAAAAATAAAAGCCATATAAGATAGTGGCTATCACCATGTCTGGAGACAATGAGTTTTATATATGAACTATACATCGTTTAAAACAGTACATAAAGGTAAAGGTAGTCCCCTGTGCAAGCACCAGTTGTTTTCGACTCTGGGGTGACATTGTTTTCACAACGTTTTCACAGCAGACTTTGGAGGGGGGGTTGCCATTGCCTTCCCCAGTCATCTACACTTTCCCCCCAGCAAGCTGGGTACTCATTTTACTGACCTTGGAAGGATGGAAGGCTGAGTCAACCTGGAGCCAGCTACCTGAACCAGCTTCTGCTGGGATTGAACTCAGGTCGTGAGCAGAGGGCTGCAGCATTACCACTCTGCGCTACGGGGCTCTTATGTTCATTCTTGACTCCATTCTGTCAGTAGTATTGCTCTATAAGGAAATGTGGGGCACTTCCCCCAGGGCCTGTTGGCCTCTTGAGTGGGCCTATAGTAGTGGTCCAGCCACCACAGGCTTTTGCTGTCTGCTGTCCTTGAACAAGCTTGATTAATATAATAACTTTCTCCCTAACTGGAGCACCAACAGCCCAGTATGGCCTCATACTTGCTTTGCAGTGACTCCCCCCCCCCAGCACTGGGGGTGCTGTAGGACCCTAGGGTTTTCAATGTAACACTCTATTTTTTGTCTGAAACTATTTCAGAAAATAACATTACGTTAAAGGGATACAGGATTGATATAGTAAAGCCAGTATGTTATCAGTTATGATTCAGTGCCCTTTTTAACCTATTCTAGCCAAATTAAGATGATGGATCTTTCCCCCCATCACTTTATCTTCATGCCAGAAAAAAAAATTCATCTGAAAAATTTTTCCCTGTCAAGCAGATCCTGTAAAGAAAGAGATCCCTGTAGAAGGGGCTGGTCATCCTGGGTTTTGGAGACAATATACATGTGTGAGGGACTTCACTCTGGGTCTTGGAAGAGTGAAAAATCCTCCCAGTGCAACCTGACAATGTGGCAACAAAGGGGGAATGAAGCAGCAGCACTCTTCAGGCATTTCTGTTTAATTAGTTATGGTAATGTGATCATTGCTGATATTAAGAGGACAAACACGGTTACAGGAACAAATTCCCACCTGATTTCTCTCAACCAAGCCTTGACAATTTCTCCAAATATTGTTTCCCTATAGCAGATGGTTAGATACTATGTCAGAACGTTAATCTACTGAGTGTGCACTTAATAAAGTGACAAAGGAAAATCCCTGGGTGAAGCTGGCTGGAAAAGCAGAGATGGGGAAGGAAGAAAGGAAGCAGTCAGGCATGTGAGGAGCCAAGAATTTACTCCACAAGGAGCTGAAAAGGAGGAAACTTGTTTCAAAGCATCAGTTAATATGATTGCAATGGTTTGATACCTATGGACAATATTCAAGTATGGTTTCAAGAGTAAGGGGCTTGCTGACATAGTGTCAGAATCATGGGACTCCCTGTCTTGAGGTCTGGCTTGCACTGATAGTATAAATTTAGATTTGTTTTGTTGCAAGGAGTTCTTTGCTGCAGGGTGATATTGATATTTACTGTTTGATACCTGTTTTAATTTTATCTGCTATGTGTTCTGGGGTCTGCTTTTTTTAAAGATTACCTTATTTTATATGATGTTTTGAATTTACTTGGAGCTACAGCAGTTTTTAATCAGTAACTGTTTTAAACAAACACAGATAAAATCGTCTCAACATCAGCTTGTCTGTTTATTTATTTCCTGTATTTATACCCAAGACGGGGGAACCCAAAGCAGTTTCTGTAGTTGACTTCCCCTCTAGTTTATCTTCACAATAACCTAGTGAGGTAGGCTTACATGGCTCTGTTTTCCATTTTATCCTCACAACAACTCTGTGAGTTTGATGAGGCGGAGAGTGTGATTGGTCCAGTGTTACTGAACAAGCTTTCATAGCAGAGTGGGGGTTTGGAATCTGGGTCTCAGAGCCTAGACTACTACACTACACTGACTGAAAAAAAATGGTTATCTATACACTCTCAGAATTTTCCTGAGGCTTATTGAGTTTGTGGAATCCTTTGGCCATATTACCCCCAGCCATGGAGTTCTCCATGTAACCATGACAAGCAATTAACAAACTTAAAGGGTTTCATTTTTTATTATTGTTTTATTATTTCTGTAAATTTATAGTCTGCCCTTTCCCATAGTGGGTTCAGGATGGATAAAACAATTAAAACTAACAATAAACAATCAAACAAATAAATAATAAAACAGTCGAACAGTTAAAACAGATTAAAAATTAAAACAGTTAAACCATAGCTCAGAATTAATTTAAGGCAGCATTTGCATTACTGCTCATCTGGTACAACTAAGCTACCCAGGGGGTACCACCATTATTACTTCCTTTGAAGTACTGGCATCTGAGGCTGAGGGTCAAACCAGACAAAATGCTGGAAGATTTGTGAATGGAGCACCAGTGTATTTTTTTTTTATTGCTAATTGGTGGTCACGGGGCCCCAATTCAGATGGGAACCACAGTTCAGGGGAGCTATTGGTCCTCCAGAGCTTCAGAGAGAAATGTGCAGGTGTCCTGTATGTTGCCAACCAGTTTCCTTCCAAATGGGTACAAAGCAGGTGCAGAAGCCAAGAAAATAGAGCCAAACAGAAGTGTCACTTCTCTTCCTCCAGTCTCAGTCTGGATCCAAGTCATAGGGGACCTGAATACCACCAGAACCATGTTCCCACCGCTGACTATTTATCGCTTTATAAGGAACTGGAGATCCGTTCCCAGTTCTTGCAGCATTTCATCTGCTTTGACTCTTAAGAAGAAGTACATAAAATGCTTTACATGCTACAGAGACCAAAATGTATCCAAGTATATAGGTTAAAATAATGTATCTTCCAAACAGTCTGAAGCATGCACATTCCAATTTGTGATGTTAATGTCACCTTTGTCATCATATTCACTATATTCTTGGGGAAACTAACTTCTTTATTGACAAAATGGTACCTGTATCTAGCCTATGACACAAGTAGCCAAAAAAAAAAAAAAAAGACAAACGTTATGTGATCTTAATACCAATCAAAGTGGCAGCATTTTAATGAGATCTGCACGATGAGTTTTCAATCAAGCTGAGCAGAGGGGAACCAAATTAAGTACTGATTGAATTAAGTTACGGAATTGTTATTAATTCAACAGCACCAGACTAGACAGACTGAGTCTGTAGAAATGCTCATTGATGATTCCCAGCCACTCATTCACCTAATGGCATTTTTATTTTCCAAACCCTAAACTGCAGCACTTGCAGAGTCAGAAACATTGGTAAACTAGGCACTAATTTGAACAGGAAAATTCAAATTATGCCTTCTTGTCCTACTGGCAACCAACACCATAGAGTGCTTAAAAAGATCTTGGACTTTCAAACAGCAAGCAATTTGGCAGCCATCCACATCATAAGAGCCACAGAGAGAGCAAACTGTAAATTCTTGTTCATTTAGAAATGACACTCAGTGGGAGGGGGCATTTCATTTAAGGAACAAAACTA